>NC_091152.1:32553229-32628229 GCF_040958095.1 Procambarus clarkii | reverse complement strand
GTAAATACACTTCCAATACCTATAGACCACTTGACCTCCGCGGTCACCACTTGCACTCGTAACATCCGCCTAAGTCCCTAATACGGAATGATTACTACAATGCTCCACACCCGGTTAGTCTTACATTCAATACTCACATACTGCAGACTTAACATTGTCACTAAGATCACATCAGGCTCTCCCATAGCTGTCTGCTACACTTCGCTGCTGCCACAAACGGAGACCTCGGAGGACTTTCCAGTTCCACTCCCACAACAAGACTGCTTCCAGTCAGCCATCTACCTCAACCATTTCACCCCGCCTCTCAAGGAAGGTATAATCCGATTAACCTTATCCCTAGAGCGGTAACCTTGTTCCTAGAAGCCTGAGTTCTCTTTCCAGGAATTATTAATTTGGCTAAGCAGCTGCGGTCTTAATCCATTGACCTTTCTTAGATATGTGATCCATAGTCTGTCTACTTAACATGTACTTCCAATCATCATTCGTTAAGTGTTGTAGTAATGATCCTCTAGCTAATAATCCCTACTAACTTGTGGATTACAACACCATCACTATAAAGTTTGAGCACATCATACACCAGTCTCAGTATGATTATTATATATTTTAATATTTATTACCTTATATAAATATTTTTTCAAAGAATAATCACTAAATTATCACTATGAACAAGTTCATCCAAATTCTTAAACACGAAAAATTACACAAATTATATTTTGGAATCCAATATTTACAGAAAAACTTCCCTTGTACCTAAAATGTAAAAAGGTAAGAAGCACCAAGAGAAGGGTGATGTAAACCCGAGTATCGTGACCGGTCGCCGTAGACCACAAAAATACGTCAGAGGTAAAGTTTACAGTTTTCCTCACACCTTCCGGCAAGATATTTTTGTTTTTAAAGTTTACATCAGAGTTTTACCCTCTCTGCTCTGTTTAACTCTTCCCAGTGAGGCTGTTGGTTACTGTGGGAGAGTGGGAGGTACTGTGGGAGAGTGGGAGGTACTGTAGGAGTGTGAGGTACTGTGGGAGAGTGGGAGGTACTGTGGGAGAGTGGGAGGTACTGTAGGAGAGTGTGAGGTACTGTGGGAGAGTGTGAGGTACTGTGGGAGGGTGTGAGGTACTGTGGGAGAGTGTGAGGTACTGTGGGAGGGTGTGAGGTATTGTGGGAGGGTGTGAGGTACTGTGGGAGAGTGTGAGGTACTGTGGGAGGGTGTGAGGTACTGTGGGAGGGTGTGAGGTACTATGGGAGGGTGTGAGGTACTATGGGAGAGTGTGAGGTACTGTGGGAGAGTGTGAGGTACTGTAGGAGAGTGTGAGGTACTGTGGGAGAATGGGAGCTACTGTGGGAGAGTGTGAGGTACTATGGGAGGGTGTGAGGTACTATGGGAGAGTGTGAGGTACTGTGGGAGAGTGTGAGGTACTGTAGGAGAGTGTGAGGTACTGTGGGAGAGTGTGAGGTACTGTGGGAGAGTGTGAGGTACTGTGGGAGAGTGTGAGGTACTGTGGGAGAGTGTGAGGTACTGTGGGAGGTATTGTGGGAGAGTGTGAGGTACTGTGGGAGAGTGTGAGGTACTGTGGGAGAGTGTGAGGTACTGTGGGAGAGTGTGAGGTACTGTGGGAGAGTGAGGTATTGTGGGAGAGTGTGAGGTACTGTGGGAGAGTGTGAGGTACTGTGGGAGGGTGTGAGGTACTGTGGGAGAGTGGGAGGTACTGTGGGAGAGTGTGAGGTTCTGTGGGAGAGTGTGAGGTATTGTGGGAGAGTGTGAGGTACTGTGGGAGAGTGTGAGGTACTGTGGGAGAGTGTGAGGTACTGTGGGAGAGTGGGAGGTATTGTGGGAGAGTGTGAGGTACTGTGGGAGAGTGTGAGGTACTGTGGGAGAGTGTGAGGTATTGTGGGAGAGTGTGAGGTACTGTGGGAGAGTGTGAGGTACTGTGGGAGGGTGTGAGGTACTGTGGGAGAGTGTGAGGTTCTGTGGGAGGGTGTGAGGTACTGTGGGAGGGTGTGAGGTTCTGTGGGAGGGTGTGAGGTACTGTGGGAGGGTGTGAGGTACTGTGGGAGAGTGTGAGGTACTGTGGGAGAGTGTGAGGTACTGTGGGAGGGTGTGAGGTTCTGTGTGAGGTACTGTGGGAGGGTGTGAGGTACTGTGGGAGAGTGGGAGGTATTGTGGAAGAGTGTGAGGTACTGTGGGAGAGTGTGAGGTACTGTGGGAGGGTGTGAGGTACTGTGGGAGGGTGTGAGGTACTGTGGGAGGGTGTGAGGTACTGTGGGAGAGTGTGAAGTACTGTGGGAGAGTGTGAGGTACTGTGGGAGGTTGTGGGGTACTGTGGGAGAGTGTGAGGTACTGTGGGAGAGTGTGAGGTACTGTGGGAGAGTGGGAGGTATTGTGGGAGAGTGTGAGGTACTGTGGGAGAGTGTGAGGAACTGTGGGAGAGTGTGAGGTACTGTGGGAGGGTGTGAGGTACTGTGGGAGAGTGTGAGGTACTGTGGGAGAGTGTGAGGTACTGTGGGAGAGTGGGAGGTATTGTGGGAGAGTGTGAGGTACTGTGGGAGAGTGTGAGGTACTGTGGGAGAGTGTGAGGTATTGTGGGAGAGTGTGAGGTATTGTGGGAGAGTGTGAGGTACTGTGGGAGAGTGTGAGGTACTGTGGGAGAGTGTGAGGTACTGTAGGAGGGTGTGAGGTACTGTGGGAGAGTGTGAGGTACTGTGGGAGGGTGGGAGGTATTGTGGGAGAGTGTGAGGTACTGTGGGAGAGTGTGAGGTACTGTGGGAGAGTGTGAGGTACTGTGGGAGAGTGTGAGGTATTGTGGGAGAGTGTGAGGTACTGTGGGAGAGTGTGAGGTACTGTGGGAGAGTGTGAGGTATTGTGGGAGAGTGTGAGGTACTGTGGGAGAGTGTGAGGTACTGTGGGAGAGTGTGAGGTACTGTGGGAGAGTGTGAGGTACTGTGGGAGGGTGTGAGGTACTGTGGGAGAGTGTGAGGTACTGTGGGAGAGTGTGAGGTACTGTGGGAGGGTGTGAGGTTCTGTGCGAGGGTGTGAGGTACTGTGGGAGGGTGTGAGGTACTGTGGGAGAGTGGGAGGTATTGTGGAAGAGTGTGAGGTACTGTGGGAGAGTGTGAAGTACTGTGGGAGAGTGTGAGGTACTGTGGGAGGGTGTGAGGTACTGTGGGAGAGTGTGAGGTACTGTGGGAGAGTGTGAGGTACTGTGGGAGAGTGGGAGGTATTGTGGGAGGGTGGGAGGTACTGTGGGAGAGTGTGAGGTACTGTGGGAGAGTGTGAGGTACTGTGGGAGGGTGTGAGGTACTGTGGGAGGGTGTGAGGTACTGTGGGAGGTTGTGAGGTACTGTGGGAGTGTGAGGTACTGTGGGAGGGTGTGAGGTATTGTGGGAGGGTGTGAGGTACTGTGGGAGAGTGGGAGGTACTGTGGGAGGGTGTGAGGTACTGTGGGAGTGTGAGGTACTGTGGGAGGGTGTGAGGTACTGTGGGAGGGTGTGAGGTACTGTGGGAGGGTGTGAGGTACTGTGGGAGGGTGTGAGGTACTGTGGGGGAGTGTGAGGTACTGTGGGAGGGTGTGAGGTACTGTGGGGGGAGTGTGAGGTACTGTGGGAGGGTGTGAGGTACTGTGGGAGGGTGTGAGGTACTGTGGGAGGGTGTGAGGTACTGTGGGAGAGTGTGAGGTACTGTGGGACGGTGTGAGGTACTGTGGGGGAGTGTGAGGTACTGTGGGAGGGTGTGAGGTACTGTGGGAGAGTGTGAGGTACTGTGGGAGGGTGGGAGGGTGTGAGATACTGTGGGAGGGTGTGAGGTACTGTGGGAGAGTGTGAGATACTGTGGGAGGGTGTGAGGTACTGTGGGAGAGTGTGAGGTACTGTGGGAGAGTGTGAGGTACTGTGGGAGAGTGTGAGGTACTGTGGGAGGGTGGGAGGGTGTGAGATACTGTGGGAGGGTGTGAGGTACTGTGGGAGAGTGTGAGATACTGTGGGAGGGTGTGAGGTACTGTGGGAGAGTGTGAGGTACTGTGGGAGAGTGGGAGGTACTGTGGGAGGGTGTGAGGTACTCTGGGATAGTGGGAGGTACTGTGGGAGGGTGTGATTGAGGGTGGGAAGTACTTTGGCTTGGAGACTACCACTATGGGAGTGTGGGTGTGTGTATACATGAGTACATGTATGCGGGTGTGTGTATATGGATGTATAAGCGACTAAATCTCTCAATAACGCCATACACGCTGCAACATTGCAGGTAAAGAGACATAATCTGTATTGATTGTATGTTCATCAATTGTTATAGAAACATATTTATGGTGTTATCTTTTCCAGACAAGAATATGGACGACCCGTTCTACCAGCTGGAGGCCTCTGACAATGGTCAGTATGTTACCCCTGTGTCCTGGCTCACCCTAGCTCACCTGTGTCCTAGCTCACCTGTGTCCTAGCTCACCCTAGCTCACCTGTGTCCTAGCTCACCCTAGCTCACCTGTGTCCTAGCTCACACTGGCTCACCTGTGTCCTAGCTCACCCTAGCTCACCTGTGTCCTAGCTCACACTGGCTCACCTGTGTCCTAGCTCACCCTAGCTCACCTGTGTCCTAGCTCACCTGTGTCCTAGCTCACACTGGCTCACCTGTGTCCTAGCTCACCCTAGCTCACCTGTGTCCTAGCTCACCCTAGCTCACCTGTGTCCTAGCTCACCCTGGCTCACCTGTGTCCTAGCTCACCCTAGCTCACCTGTGTCCTAGCTCACCCTGGCTCACCTGTGTCCTGGCTCACCCTAGCTCACCTGTGTCCTAGCTCACTCTAGCTCACCTGTGTCCTAGCTCACCCTAGCTCACCTGTGTCCTAGCTCACCCTAGCTCACCTGTGTCCTAGCTCACCCTAGCTCACCTGTGTCCTAGCTCACCCTAGCTCACCTGTGTCCTAGCTCACACTGGCTCACATGTGTCCTAGCTCACCCTAGCTCACCTGTGTCCTAGCTCACCCTGGCTCACCTGTGTCCTAGCTCACCCTAGCTCACCTGTGTCCTAGCTCACCCTGGCTCACCTGTGTCCTAGCTCACTCTAGCTCACCTGTGTCCTAGCTCACCCTAGCTCACCCGTGTCCTAACTCACCCTAGCTCACCTGTGTCCTAGTTCACCCTAGCTCACCTGTGTCCTAGCTCACCCTAGCTCACCCGTGTCCTAGCTCACCCTGGCTCACCCTAGCTCACCTGTGTCCTAGCTCACCCTAGCTCACCTGTGTCCTAGCTCACCCTAGCTCACCCGTCTCCTAGCTCACCCTGGCTTACCTGTGTCCTAGCTTACTCTGGCTCACCCTAGCTCACCTGTGTCCTAGTTCACCCTAGCTCACCTGTGTCCTAGCTCACCCCTAGCTCACCTGTGTCCTAGCTCACCTGTGTCCTAGCTCACCCTAGCTCACCTATGTCTTAGCTCACCTGTGTCCTAGCTCATCCTAGCTCACCTGTGTCCTAGCTCACGCTAGCTCACCTGTGTCCTAGCTCACCCTAGCTCACCTATGTCTTAGCTCACCTGTGTCCTAGCTCACCTGTGTCCTAGCTCACTCTAGATCACCTGTGTCGTAGCTCACACTAGCTCACCTGTGTCCTAGCTCACCCTGGCTCACCTGTGTTCTAGCTCACCCTAGCTCACCTGTGTCCTAGCTCAACCTAGCTCACCTGTGTCATAGCTCACCCTAGCTCACCTGTGTCCTAGCTCACCTGTGTCCTAGCTCACCCTAGATCACCTGTGTCCTAGCTCACCCTAGCTCACCTATGTCCTAGCTCACCTGTGTCCTAGCTCACCTGTGTCCTAGCTCACCTATGTCCTAGCTCACCCTAGGTCACCTGTGTCCTAGCTCACCTGTGTCCTAGCTCATCCTAGCTCACCTTTGTCCTAGCTCACCCTAGCTCACCTATGTCTTAGCTCACCTGTGTCCTAGCTCACCCTAGCTCACCTGTGTCCTAGCTCACCTGTGTCCTAGCTCACCCTAGCTCACCTGTGTCCTAGCTCACCTATGTCCTAGCTCACCCTAGCTCACCTGTGTCCTAGCTCACCCTAGCTCCCTAGCTCACCCTAGCACCCTAGACGGACCGAAACGTCGTCGTCCCTTCAATTTCTAGTGTGTCGTCTGGTCAACTCACCCTAGCTCATCTGTGTCCTAGCTCACCTGTGTTCTAGCTCATCCTAGCTCACCCGTGTCCTACCTCACCCTAGCTCACCTGTGTCCTAGCTCATCCTAGCTCACCTGTGTCCTAGCTCACCCGTGTCCTAGCTCACCCTAGCTCGCCTGTGTCCAAGCTCATCCTGGCTCACCTGTGTCCTAGCTCACCCTAGCTCACCCGTGTCCTAGCTCACCCGTGTCCTAGCTCACCCTAGCTCGCCTGTGTCCAAGCTCATCCTAGCTCGCCTGTGTCCTAGCTCACCCTAGCTAACCCGTATCCTAGCTCACCTGTGTCCTAGCTCATCCTAGTTCACCTGTGTCCTAGCTCAACCTAGCTCACCTATGTCCTAGCTCACCTGTGTCCTAGCTCACCTGTGTCCTAGATCACCCTGGCCCACCTGTGTCCTAGATCACCCTGGCTCACCTGTGTCCTAGCTCACCCTGGCTCACCTGTGTCCTAGAGCACCCTGGCTCACCTGTGTCCTAGCTCACCTGTGTCCTAGCTCATCCTAGCTCTCCTGTGTCCTAACTCATCCTAGCTCTCCTGTGTCCTAGCTCATCCTAGCTCTCCTGTGTCCTAGCTCATCCTAGCTCTCCTGTGTCCTAGCTAATCTATGGCTCAGCTCACCTGTGTGTGTGTGTGTACTCAGCTATTTGTACTCACCTATTTGTGCTTGCTGGATCGAGCATTAACTCTTGGATCCCGCCTTTCCAGCCATCGGTTGTTTACAGTAATCACTCCTGTCCCATTTGTATGTGTGTGTGTGTGTGTGTGTGTGTGTGTGTGTGTGTGTGTGTGTGTGTGTGTGTGTGTGTGTGTGTGTGTGTGTGTGTGTGTGTGTGTGTGTGTGTGTGTGTGTGTGTGTGTGCGTGTGTGTGTATGTGTGTACTCACCTAGTTGTGCTTGCGGGGGTTGAGCTCTGGCTCTTTGATCCCGCCCCTCTACCGTCAATCAACTGGTGTTCAGATTCCTGAACCTACTTGGATCTGTTATATCTAGATTTGAAACTGTGAATGGAGTCAGCCTCCACCACATCACTGCCTAATGCATTCCACCTGTTAACTACTCTAACACTGAAAAAGTTCTTTATGACGTCCCTGTGGCTCATTTGGGTACTCAGTCTCCACCTGTGTCCCTTTGTTCGCGTACCACCAGTGTTAAACATGTCAATTCCTCTGATAATTTTGTAGATAGTGATCATGTCTCCCCTTACTTTTCTGCCTTCCAGTGTCGTGAGGTGCACTTCTGATAATTTTGTAGGTAGTGATCATGTCTCCCCTTACTTTTCTGTTTTCCAGTGTCGTGAGGTGCACTTCATGCCACCTTTCCTCGTAACTCGTGCCACTTAGTTCTGGAACTAGTCTAGTGGCATACCTCTGAACTTTTTCCAGCTTCGTCTTGTGCCTGACAAGGTACGGGCTCTATACTGGGGCCGCATACTCCAGGATTGGTCTTACATATGCAGTATACATGGTTCTGAATTATTCCTTACACAGGTTCCTGAAGGCTGTTCTGATGTTAGCCAGTCTTGCATACGCCGCAGATGTAATTCTGTTTATGTGGGCTTCAGGAGACAGGTTTGGTGTGATATCAACTCCTAGATCTTTCTCTCTGTCCGTTTTATGAAGTACTTCATCTCCTATTCTATATCCTGTGTCTGACCTGTTTCCACTGCCTAGTTTCATTACTTACATTTACTCGGGATGAACTTTAATAGCTATTTGTTGGACCATTCATTCAGTTTGTCTAGGTCTTCTTGTAGCCTCATACTGTCTTCCTCTGTTTTAATCCTCCTCATAATTTTTGTGAATTTTTGCATTATCAGCAAACAATGAGAGGAACGATTCTATACCCTCTGGGAGATCATTTAAATATATCAGAAACAGTATAGGTCCAAGGACTGACCCCTGCGGGACTCCACTTGTAACGTCTCGCCAATCTGAGACTTCACCTCTCACAGTGACTCGCTGTCATCTATTGCTTAGGTACTCTCTTATCCAATGGAGTACCTTCCATTTCACTCCAGCCTGCATCTCCAGCTTTTGCTCTAGCCTCGTGTGTGGTACTGTGTCAAAGGCTTTCTGGCAATTAAAAAATATGCAGTCTGCTCACCCCTTTCTTTCTTGCCTGAGTTTTGTTGCCTGGTCGTAGAATTCAGTTAATCCTGTGAGGCAGGACTTGCTATCCCTGAACCCATGTTGATGCTGTGTTACGAAGTTCTTCCACTCCAGATGTTCTACTAGCTTTTTTCGCACAATCTTCTCCATCAACTTGCATGGTATGCAGGTTAGCAACACTGACCTGTGGTTCAGTGCCTCTTGCCTATCCCCCTGCTTGTATATCGGGACTACATTAGCCGTCTTCCAAATTTTTGGCAGTTCCCCTGTTGCAAGTGATTTGTTATACACTATGGAGAGTGGTAGGCACATTGTTTCTGCTCTTTCATTCAGTATCTATGGGAAGATTCTATCTGGGCCTATAGACTTTGTCACATTCAACTCTAGCAAAAGCTTTCTTACATCCCCACTGGTAATCTCAAACTCTTCTAGTGGTGCCTGATTAACTATTCCCTCTACACAACTCCACGGTCCTTGTGGATTTGTTCTATTCCCTCTATTATTTCTGGAACTCCTCATTGCTCTAAAGTGAAAACCTCCTGGAATTTCTTATTCAGTTCCTCGCACACTTCCATATCGTTTATAATGAATCTGTCTGCCCCTATCCTCAATGTCATTACCTGTTCCTTTACTGTTGTTTTTCTCCTGATGTGACTGTGCAGCAATTTAGGTCGAGTCTTTGCCTTGCTTGCGATGTCATTTTCGTATTACCGTTCTGCCTCTCTTCTCAACCTGACAATCATTTCTAGCGCTCTGGTATTTCTCTGCTCTCAAGAGTCCTGTTATTTCTATAGTTTCTCCACGCCTTTTACTTTGCCGCTAAGCTAACCTACATCTCTTTTCAAACCATGGGTTTCTCATCTGCATTTCGTTGTTTTCCTTTTGGACCGGGACAAACTTGTCTACTGCCTCCTTACACTTCTGCGTGATGTAGTCCATCTTGTCTTGGGCCGTGTTTTCCCTGAACTCTGTTTCCCATGTTATATCAGTTAGGAATTTTCTTATCTCCTCATAATTTCCCTTTCGGAATGCCAGCCTTCCCTTTTCGGAATGCCAGAGGTTCCCTGACATGCTGGCTTAAGAAGTTTCTTGTCTCTACCTCCAATAGTTTAGCTCTCCATGTATCCTCACCTCCATGCAGTTCCTCGTTCTCCCAGTCGATCCTTCCCTGATTGAAGTCCTCTACGATGAGCAGTTGGGATCTATTTCTACAAGCAACAGGGGCTTCCCTCTCAATTATAGTGATAACTGCCATGTTGTTGTTGTCATACTCTTGCACGGATCTTCTGTCATTTGGTGGAGGGTTATATATCACTGCTACTACTATTCTTGGTCCTCCCATCATCTTTGTGCCTGTTTTGTAGTCTCTGAATCCCTTGCAGCCCGGGATAACCATCTCCTTGAAACTCCATTCCTATCTTATTTGTAGGGCCACTCTGCCTCCTCCCCTTCCTTCCCTCTCGTTCCTTATTACAGTGTAGTCCTGGGGTAGCATAACATTCATTATGATTCCTGAGAGTTTTGTTTCTGTGAGTCCGATTACATCTGGGTTCACTTCTTGTGCTCTTTCCTTTAGTTCACTTGCCTTGCTGTAATCCCATCTATGTCCGAGTACATCACCTTAAAACTGACTCTCTTCTGTCCTTCCTCAGTTTCTGTTGATTCCCCTGAAGCAGGGAAACAGGGAGGGCCTAGGAAGGAGGACCTGGGGGATCTGGGGTGTGAGGGTGCTGGGAGGATCTGGCATGGGGAAAGTGGTGGAGGAGGAAGGGCTTGGGGGGGGGGAGGGGGATGCTTGAGGGGGTGAGAGGGGGAGGCTTGGCGGATGGGGGAGAAGGGAGAGCTTGATGGGGCGGGAGATGAGGGAGGGCTTGGGGAGGCAGAAGAAGAGGGAGGGATTGGGCTGTGGGGGAAGGGAGGGCCTAGGGGGAGAGGAAAAAGGGAGGGGCTTAGGTGGAGTCGGGGAGACGGGAGGTCTTAGGGGGTGGGGGAGAAGAGAGGGCTTGGGTGGGTGGGCAGGGGGAAAGGAAGGCCTAGGGGGGTGGAGAAGAAGGGAGGGCTTGGAGGGGGAAGAGGGGGGGTTGGGGGAGGGTGCCCAAGATGGGCACTTAGTGGGGTGATGGCAAGGGTTGGGGCAGGTAGGACGTCTATTGGGTGGAAGGTGCAGGTGGTGCTCCTCTCACTGTGTCTGTTGAACTGCTTGTGGAGGGTTCCAGTAGTGTAAAAGGAGACAGATGGGGAAAAAAAATTTCAGAAACGGTTGGGCACTTCCATGCCGACTCAACCCCGTCGGGCCAGATCGACCAAAAACTTATTTTAGGTGGTTAGGTTAGGGCACTGTCAGCGCGCACCTGGCTGGCTGGGGGGGGGTGGGGTGGTCCGTTTCCCCAGGGGTCCCTGGGGCCCACCACCCAGGGTGTACCTGAGCAACTGGTGCCCTATCCTAACCTGTTTTTTTGTACGATTCGTCGCTTGCTTTTAAGATGAGTCTAAGGCATTAAGAAGGGGGTCTCTACTTATGGGAGGTACCGAGGATGAATGTTCAATAGATGAAAACCAAAAAATACACTGGTGAAAGGCATATAAACGATTTTAGAGTATTTTAATGGCATGAGCAAAATTCAAGATTTGGGCCTGGGGTGTGACCAGAGTACTATGGTATCAATTTGGGGCTCCTACTTATGAATAGATCAGAGGGTGAATGTTCAATAGATTCAAACCAAGAAACACAGTTGAAAGCGAATATAGAAGTTTTTGGAGTACTTTAATGAGGCTATGACTGAATAGTACAGGGAGCCCTTGGCACAGCTCCATTTTCTGTAATGGTCAGAGGTGAGCGGTGAGAACGGGGCGCGATTTTTTGACCAATCAGGAGCCGAGTAGAAAAATTTTCTTTCTGTCCCGGGGTCATGGGCCAATCAGGTGAAATTTTCCTTATTTGTCGCGGGGGTGTCACGTGACATGACGTCGGCAATAGGGACCCCCTACCTATGATTACCCCAGTGGGGTCAAGCATAGAAGGGGGGGGGTCAAGATTCCTTACAAAGACCAAGTTGAATATTTAGGTGTAGTAAGCCTTATCTTGAATTTGCATGATACTGTGGGGTAAATTGACATGAAGGGCGAGTCATAGAACAGGATCTGCATGTGAGATGGGTCATATTAGGGTTTTAAAGAAGTTAAGATAGCTTTAAAGAGTCCTGTGTGCTTGATAGTGGGTAAATGTTCAGTCAATAATTCTCGTGTTTTGAATCTGAATGAGGGCTCCCAGTTTGCGTTCTAGTCGTAAAATGAGTTCCTTAGTATATTTGCTATTGAAAATGAGCTTTCAGTACTCTATATAATTTGAAATGAGGTCAAGAAAGACATGTTTATGTGCGAGAAGAGTCAGGTTGGAAACTGTTTATTCCAGTCACCCCCCCTTGGCTTTGCTCCGTTTTCTGTAGCCAAAGTAAAGATTCCATTTTATGTGGCATTCAGTTGATTACTGGTGAAAAAGGCATGCTTGCATTTGTATGGTTCTAACCTGTTTATAGATTTTATAGATATATTTGTCGGGCCTCAAATTAGATTTTAATATGAAAAATAGCATCAAATGTATGTCTATCTTTTGTAATAAACGTTACAAGCATTAACAATACCTGGGATATTTCATAGAATACGAAAAGAAGGCTAAATAGTGGGGCCTCAGCCATATTGTGTTGGGTTTGACACTCCAAACATTAATTTGACACTCGTAAATATACTATAAAGGAAAGTAGTTGAGTGGTTTAAGCAATTTATTTTATACTAGGAATCTGTTCATGTTCTGTATTAAATTGAATTTAACATCATAATAGTTTGCAGCAATTGTTGTGGGGGCCCCAATAACTTCATGTAACGCATCGACTGGCACTATCTGTTGCTATGAAATGCTTTTTGAAATCATGTGTTAAAATTTAAAAGTCGACTCCATCAGTTGCCTTTTATGTCAGTGGTGGTATATCAAGCGCAAAGGTTTTCAGAAAATGTTACACCTCCACCTTTCAAAAAGTGAAAAGATGAATTCATTTTGGCATTACTGTCATTACTTTGGAAGTTTTTAATGATAGCACATGCTTAAACAAACTCGCTCGCAAAAACAAACATTTTTTTTTTGTTCAACTTACACAAATAAACCCAGGGCTTTCACATTCGCGCAAAATACTTAGTCCCCCCTAAACTTAAAAGAGTTGCACAATCTTACTTAAACACATTGCTAAACTCTTATACACAAACAAAAACTCAATTTTTAACTTACACAAATAAACACGGGCTTTGCACAATCACACAAAAAAAATGCCTAGGCACCCCTGGACTTGAACACTCACAATCTTACGGTGCTTTAATTGCCAAAGCCTTCCAAACTTGCACTGGGTCGTTAGTCATACATAGAATCAGGGAGAAAAATATCTGCTTCAATATATATATATATATATATATATATATATATATATATATATATATATATATATATATATATATATATATATATATATATGTATATATATATATATATATATATATATATATATATATATATATATATATATATATATATATATATATATATACCAGTTTTTTGAAGAAACTGGGTTCTAGGCTCATTGAAACAACAAGGGACCCAAGAGCTGCAAGCTTTCTTTTCCAGCGCCTCAGTGTGGCGATACAGAGGGGAAATGCGCACTGCATCCAGAGTTCCTGCCCGCCATCTGAGGAGCTGGAAGAACTCGACAACCTATGATAACCATCTTTATAACCCATATGTAACTCCTTTTTTGTAACAAAGTTCAAATAAAGTAAATATATATGTGTACATACAAAAGAATGGGGGTGGTAGGAGAAGATAATATTAGTGTTCAGTGAGAAACCACAAGGTCTCCTCTGAATACTTTTTATTTTCTTCTCTGAGGCTATGGGTCCCCACATTGGCACCAGAGGTGGTACCCATCTCCTATATATATATATAGGAGCTGGAGGAACTCGACAACCTATGATAACCATCTTTATAACCCATATGTAACTCCTTTTTTGTAACAAAGTTCAAATAAAGTAAATATATATGTGTACATACAAAAGAATGGGGATGGTAGGAGAATGGCCGGGGAGGATTTACTGGGCACAATTCCTTAACTGTAGCTTCTGTTTAACGCAACAGTAAAATGTGTACTTGGATGAAAAAACGATTCTTCGCGGCAGGGGATCGTATTCCAGGGACCATAGGATTAAGGACTTGCCCGAAACGCTACGCGTACTAGTGGCTGTACAAGAATGTAACAACTCTTGTATATATCTCAAAAAAAAAAAAAAAAAAAAAAAAAAAAAAAAAAAAAATATATATCTCATAGAGGAAGATTTTTTCTTCAGCCTATATATTATTTATTAAGAGTTTCATTCTGAATAAAAAAGTTGCCAATATTATCAAAAACTCTGGCCACAATTTTTTTTTTTTAAAGGTTTTCCAAGGGAGTAAATCTTGCTTCCTCTCTTTCTTCCCCCATGTTTCCTCATTTGCACAGGAGCAGAGCAACCTTCGTGCGGGCCCTGGTTCAGTTCCCCAACGTCCGAGCTAATGGACATTACAAATTTCACTAAATGATTCATTATCTTAGCAGCCCTCTAATTATAAAGAGTTAATCTTTTTTATAAGCTTTGAGTGCTAGTTCTCAAAAGGTTCTTTACCTCAGAAAGAGAGAGAGATTCTATTTTTGTCCATATTCGAGCGGAATGTTGAGCAACCTTAGTGCAGGACCCGGTTCAGTTCCCCAACGTCCGAGCTATTGCACATAGCAAATTTCTCTAAATGAGGCAGTATCTCGCCCCAACCCCCGGACCAACGATTTTAGGGCAGTAAATAAGCAATTGCAATCCATCCAGCCGGCGACTTATCAGTGACTGTGGAAAGAATGTGTGTTCTTAGGACCATTATGGCCTCTTCGCGCATTTTCATCCCCTCACACATTTGAGTATTTGTTTCCCACATCAAGAATTTTGTCAAAAAAAAAAAAACGTTCAAGGAAATACGAGCTTATTTATTCCAACTTATAGATAAAAAACAAAAAATAAACTGGCGACCCCTGGCAGCAAGTTCAGGAGGTCTCGGCCTATATCTGGCTGGGGTGGGTGTGGGGTTCTCAGTGAGAGATCATACGACCAAGCTGTGATGGAGACTATAAATGGTATGCATAAACCCTAATACTTTACAGGACTTGTCATGGTTTGTGCCGCATTGATAATTCGTTCCAAGTAGTTAAAAGTTAAATCTAAAGAAATTCAATAAAGTTCAACGATTTTTTTTTCTCTCTCTCTCTCTATGGGTGTATGCAATTAATTTTTTCTGTTATATCTTTTATCAGAGCTCGGCCATCAGGCTGTAGATGTTGAGGAAAAGAGGAAGATGCAATGCAGGGAATCGCCCCTGGTATTTATTTCACGAGGTCATTGTGTCGTGGAGTATGAGGAATTGCCCAAGTTCATCGCACGCGTCAAGGCTTTGGCGGCAATTGAAAAGCAGTATGAAGGCACAGATTAAGAAGACTCACATGTTCAAAGACAGAAAACCAAAAAAATTAACGCCGTTGAGACCGTATATGGCGGTTTTTGTGACGAAACAGAAATAAGACTACCTGTCGAAATAGGAATAGGCTTGATTAAAGTGGCGTTTAATGGAATACCCAACTTTATCGAGTGGGTGCAAGCCCAAGGTGAAATAGAAAAACAGTTTGCGGGGATTGATTTTAAACAGCGTGAAAACTGGTTTATTTATCATGACAAAGTTCGAGCGCAGAATGCATTTAGAGAAATTTTCTTTGGGGATTATTGTTCCACCTCCGAAGCTGAGGAAATTGCGCCAGAGGATGAGGTTTATTGGAGGGAAAATTTGCATCCCGTCATTAAGGCAGATCTAGATAGAGCTCCACCTACAAGATAACTCTTAGGAACTAATGATGCAAAGGGGACATACTACAAGAACAATGTGCGGGTGGCCTGATGGGGGGTGGGTTATCCCCAAATCCCGAGACTTTGTCCCCCAACCCAGACTCTGTTCAACCAGAACATTATTTTTTGTATGTATGTGTTTTTACCTAAATAAAAAAAATCATGTATCATTATTATTATTATTGCACACTCCCCTTGAAGATGAAATATGTTAAAAAAAAATGTCAGGCAGTATTTGCTAGAGTACTTGTCATGGGGGGGGGTGTGAATAAGTGATGAGGTCTCTCTCTTATTTTTAAAAAACTACTTTAACAGATAAAAAAAAAACGACATTTATACAAATTTTTATTTTATTATGAGTACATATACAAAAAAAAACAAGCACTTTTTTATTATTCGTCGTTAGTGTAATAAGATCTAAGGTTCCTCCTTTTACTCGATGATCTTTTCACTACTTGTGGCGGTACTTGACCTTTCCCTGCTCCATCTTGTTTAGGACCACCAGCACAAATTCTTTTTTGCATTTTTTCATTACATGGGCCAAATGAGCCAGTGTAGGGTAGTAAGATGCCAGCCATTCTTCTTCTTCACCCGCTCTAGACCAACCCACCCCAGAATTGCAGCCTATACCAAATGGCATAACTATCCGTTTGATAGAATTATTACTCTTGGCTTCGCTCATAATGCGACTCACGGCCCTTTTAAAACACCATCGTCTGTTGATAGTTGTATCTCTCCACAATCCCGCTACTAAATCGATATCTTTACTGTGCTTAATATGAAATTGGTTAATGTCATTATTTTCAATAGATGCACCTACACTATATTGACATATGAGGGCTATGAGATAAGGCTGCACATTAGGTTCTGGTGGCGGGGAGAGGATTATATTTCCTGGAGTGTCACGATCCGTAACTACGGTACAAAGCGTTTCAGGACATATTTTCTTTTCAACCACCCCATAAGGATATTTTTCCCACAGCTGTTGGGAGTAACCATTAGAAAACTGGTGTAGGGCAGGAAGATCATAGACAATACAGTCCCCGGGTTTAAATATATCATCGTTGGGAAAATCCACTTCAATAATAGAATCTTTGAGTCGCCGTAATTTGGCTCGCATGTAATTGGAACACATCTCGAAGCGATTAAAAAGGTTTTTTAACATAACCTTCGTCTTATATACACCTTGTCACATAGAGTTGTTAGAGGCTTTTATAATATGTAATTCATAGTTTTTCTTTTTGTACAGAGAAATTAGGAAACAATAAATAAATAAATGAAACACAGGTCAACATTTTGTGTGTGTGTGTGTGTGTGTGTGTGTGCGTAGAGAAATTAGGAAAAGTAAATAAAAATACAGGTTAACATTTCTTTTTTTGTGGTTTAATTTGTATGAAATATTACAATATAGATTCTACAGCTTTTCTAATCTCATCTTCATTATATTCCATTTCCATTTTCTCTTTGTCTTCATTGTCGTCGTCTTCCACAATAGTGAGCACTTCATCTCCTACAGTAACAGACATGGCGCCGGTAGATGGATCATCTTCCACAGCAACGCTTGTGGTATCTTCCACGACAGCTGACCCGTCTTCTCTCACGTCAGCGGCAGGCCCGACAGTGATTGATTGATTGATTGATGAAGATTAAGCCACCCAAGAGGTGGCACGGGCATGAATAGCCTGTAAGTGGTGGCCCTTTTGAGCCATTACCAGTATCAATAGATGATGCTGGAGATCTGTGGAGGCGCAACTGCACCTTGCGTGACGGGAGATGTCTCCCGGACCAAATGGTGACCAGATGGTGGCCCGACAGTAGAAACACAGTCTTTATCATTCGTAGAAACAGGTGGAATGGCCATACGTGGAATCTTGTGTCTAAAGATGCCATGGGTTGGAGAGCAAGTTGGCGTGTCATTATTTACAGGACATATCATTAAAGTGGCTATACCACGTTCTCGCAGTTTCTGAGCTAATTTGCACATCACAGGGAAATATTTAGTCTCCCATATGTTGCGTTCGCCACTTGTGAGATACTGCCTGCAAGCCTTGCCCAACCCATATGGTAAAATAATCCTTCCCACTTGTCCTCTTCGGCTTCTCTGAAGAATATGTTCAATGGCTTTTCGCAGAGCTTTGTCAAACGAATGCCATCTTTGGTATTCGGTATCATTTTTCAGGCCGTCATAAAAATGCTCATCCACACTCCATGCTTCGTACCTGGGCTTTTTGTAAGAAGATGGCGTCGCTGGACCGTTGTTAAACTGGGTGATTAATCCAATAAGGTGCGGTAAAACAGCATAACTTTCATAGGGGTCGTCATCCATCCCATTGCAGAATTCGGGTGCTTCGCCAACAAATATGAGGCCGGGGATATCTCTATCAGTTCTAACAGCACGATTTTTGTACGGCAGGTTTTTCGATGCAATCGAGCATAGGGGTATCGTTCCCATAAAGTGTGTACCATTTCGCTCAACTGCACGCTTGTTGCATCCAAATCATAGAGCAGACAATCGTGATTGTTATAGATGGGCAAATCTATAAAGATTTGAGGCAAAGAGGCAAAATCGCCAATCAGGGAGGGGAGCTCCATAGTGCTGGCTTGTGAGGTAGTGACTCGTAAGGGGGTCTATATACACTTTTCACGCCGGCACAGGGGGACAACTGCGTATCATAGAGTTGCCAGGGACATTTTTTTTCCCTTGGCACTCTGGTCATTACGCACTAATATAACATTAACATCGTAATGTTTTAAGTTTTCATACAGATCTTCGATAATCGGAAGATATGTTTCCTCCCAAACTTCATCTCTTTGAACGCAGGTGCGACCAATACCCACAGGTAATACAACTCGTGCGATTTCCGGAGAAGACTTGATGAATCTCGTTATGGCTTCTATAGCCTTTTTGAAATAGATGAGGCGATTTTGCGTTGTATCTTCTTTTAATCCGGCGAGCATATCACGATCTTTGGATTTTTCTATATGCGACTTGGCGATCTCATTGTTCTCTACAGGCGCCCCTATACCATATTGCACTGCAGCAGCAATAATGCAGGGGAGATTTTCAGCTCGACGATTGGAGACATGAATTGAACCGGGAATTGGGCGATCATGGGGAACACATCTCTTGAGATTATGCAAAGGCCTGCGTTCACCATAGGCGCTTGCGTGTTTGTATTTCACTAATATGTCCTTCGCCATCACGTACGGAACGCAAGACATGCAGTTTACAGGATACACAATGCAAGTTTCATTATTGCAAAATTCTTCATCGGTTAAATATCCGGTGTGCGTTTCCAGCCACGTCTCCATTTTTTTTTTTTTTTACTTTCCCTTATGTTTTGGATAAAGCCTAGTCAACCGCCCTGTGTCGATCCTGCGAATATTCGTCGTGGGGGCTTTGCGCCCTTATATCTCCATCCCTGCTAGTGTGTGTAAAAGTTACCACATACTGAGCAAATATTTATATTATTATTATTATAAGGGCCTCGACCAACAAGAAGCCCATAGGAACATTTTTTTTTTTCACTGACTTGATTAGTATAAAAAAAACACCTCAAATAGCACAATATGTATCTCAAAATATCTTGCCATAAAATATCAATATACGTCAGCTTAATACCCAAACACTGGCAACCTTTTTTTTTCAGAAGCAGGAAAGGTCAAACACAGTGCGACATGTTACAATTTTTTTTTTAATGTCCCTCCCCCCATGAAAAAACCATAGTCAGACCATATTCCCTTAATGAAATATTATATATATATATATATATATATATATATATATATATATATATATATATATATATATATATATATAAATCATGGTTCCCCAATGTCATGGAGGCCACATCATTATTGGAAGGTTTGTGATAACTTATTGACATTAGGGATACCTTATGTAGTTAATGACATTTCTCGATAATTATCACAAAAAATAAGTACTTGGTCACCTTTCCTAGACTACCAACTGCCATCTTTTTTTTTTTTTAATTCACTGCATTATGCAACATGATTTAGCACATTTGCGAGTCATTTTTTCCTTTCCCTGTTTCCTCATAATTATGCCATAAAAAAAAAAGAGTAGCGGTGGCTAAAACTGCCCAACCAAACAAAAAAAAAAAAGAAACCAGCACATATGTAGCGATCTTTGACACTTATTTCGGGAAGGGAAAGGACGGGCAATTTATAGCCTAGGATCTTTCCTCCATTCGCCAGTGTTGCACCAGTACACAATGGAACCTTCCCGTACTAAAACGTTTTACTCCAGGGACAGTCTTAAATGTGCCCAAATGCGTTTAGACACCTTTATAAATTGGCCTGTCGAGTGGCTAAACCCCTAAGACCTAGTGAATGAGGGATTTTATTATCTGAGAGTTGCGGATCATTGTTCCTGCGCCTTTTGTTGTAAAGTTGTGCATGCTTGGATTGAGGGCGATACGCCCCGTAGTAGGCATGCGAAAGTGTCGCCAAGTTGTTCCTTCATAATAGGCGAAAAGGTCAATAACGTTTGGAAATCACCAAACTGGCATTCGAATATGGGCTGGATTTCTTTTCACCCCTATTCGGACCAAAGAATATAGCAACATCTGATCGTGAGTATATTGTATAAATATAATTTACTAGTTTATCTGTGAATAATTAGTATTGGCGATGTGGATGGAGGACAAAAATAAGTATAAACGCAGGAAGTCTTTTCAAATAATTTTTCTTTATTTATTTTGTTTTTGAAAGAATTGACTTAGAACCTGTGTCTTTTGCATATATGTGATGGAGCATCTTTGTTTTTTTAGAGACCCCACCCCGCGAGGAAGAAACTAAAATGACTGGAGATGATTTGCAGGTTCTGGGGGTAATTCCATACGCTAAACCTAGATATCCAGGCTTGGCAAAATACAAACAGCGTTTGGAAACATTCGACCTCAGCTGGACTGGTTGTGTCAAGCAAACATCTCACGAATTGGCAGAATCAGGATTTTTCTTCTGTGGTAAACAAATATTGTTGGAGTTTTTGTTATTTTTAGTGTGTGTGTGTGTATCCTCCTGCCCGGGGAGGATTTACTGGGCGCAAATCCTTAACTGTAGCCTCTGTTTAACTCAACAGTAAAATGGGTACTTGGTTGTAAAAACGATTCTTCGAGGTGGGGATCGTATTCCAGGGACCTGCCCGAAATGCTAGGCCGTACAAGAATGTAACAACTCTTGTATATATCTAAAAAAAAAAAAAAGTGTGTTTACTCCCCTAATTGTGCTTGCGGGGGGTTGGAGCTCTGGCTCTTTGGTCCTGGGAAGTGTGTGTGTGTGTTTTGTATTACAACATTGCTGGATGTGAGCTATAATAATAATAATGAATGGGAATATTTTTTTTCTTAAATTTACAGACCTAAGTGACCACATGCGCTGCTTTTTCTGTGGGAATGATTTTCGTAATTGGGAACCCGCTGACGACCCTTGGACACTGCACGCGCAATGGTATCCTGAGTGCACCTTTGTCAACATTAAAAAGGATGCACACTTCATTAAGAATGCTAGAGAATCTTCGCAGCGTCGAACTATAAAACCCATAGATGAACATCTTTTAACTGGTCTGATGGAAGGTTTGGGTTTTTTCCCAGCATTAATTGAACATTTTGGATTTCCTGATGTCTGTGTGAGACCTGCCTTAAGGCTATATCTCAAAAGCACCAAAGATTTATTACCGTTTCTTACGGAAGCCAGATGTATAGAATTAATGTTGTGGTATATGCAATAGAGCACTAAAGCCGAAATGGGTTTAAGGGGAATTCATCATGAGGATGTGGAAGGTAGGGTAGAGCCTGCGAATCTGGAATGGCAATCCGCGCCCTCTGACATGGAAACAGTCGCCTCAGCTAATGAAATGGATGTCGACGTTGTTGGATCAATGAGCGGGTTCATGACCACTAATCTTGGTTTGCGGGCTTTGCCTTCTCCTGTTGAAACAGCGGCGGAAGAGACGACTATAGTCGCTAATGAAATGGATGTTGAAACTGGCGAAGAGGCCACAGACTTTGATGCGACATCCCATGTTGAAAGTGTGATGAACACATCTACTCCAACGTCTTGGGCTGCTGATATTTTGTGTAAGGTGTGCTTTAACAATGCGTTGAGTGTCGTACTGCTGCCCTGCAGACATATGGTAACATGCAGTAATTGTCTTGTATCTATGAGAAACTGCCCCATTTGCAGATGCACCATTTCGCATGTCCTTCAACCGATTATTTCCTAAGAAGACAAAAAAAAAAAGGCATAGAGACTAATTTATTTATGTAAATAAAAATTGAACAAATGTCGAGTTTTTTTTTATATTCATAAATTAGTATAAATAAGCTCACATTTTCATGAACAGTATTTTTTTTTGGGGGGGATTAGATTGCAATGGCTTATTTACTGCCCTAAAATCGTTGGTCCGGGGGTGGGGGCGAGATACTGCCTCATTTAGAGAAATTTGCTATGTGCAATAGCTCGGACGTTGGGGAACTGAACCGGGTCCTGCACGAAGGTTGCTCAACATTCCGCTCGAATATGGACAAAAATAGAATCTCTCTCTTTCTGAGGTAAAGAACCTTTTTTGAGACCTAGCACTCAAAGGTTAAAAAAAAGATTAACACCTTTATAATTAGAGAGGACAGCTAAGATACTGCATCATTTAGTGAAATTTGTAATGTCCATTAGCTCGGACATTGGGGAACTGAACCAGGGCCCGCACGAAGGTTGCTCTGCTCCTGTGCAAATGAGGAAACATGGGGGAAGAAAGAGAGGAAGCAAGATTTACTCCCTTGGAAAACCTTTAAAAAAAAAATTGTGGCCAGAGTTTTTGATAATATTGGCAACTTTTTTATTCAGAATGAAACTCTTAATAAATAATATATATGCTGAAGAATAAATCTTCCTCTATGAGATATATATTTTTAGTTAGTTTTAAAAGTTTGTATTTATCGCAATGATGATGCCTTCCAAACATGGCTCATTAAAATAATTTTTTGTTTATGAAATCGTGTAAGTATTTATGCAATATTTATTATAAAACAATCATAATACGCAGTAGCATATCATTTTTATAGAGAGGCTTTATAAGGTAAATATAATAGCAATGCGAAACTCTTTCTATCTGACGTATTATTTTAAATTCATAAAGGAGGTAATCCGTCAGACATAAACAACTATAGACCAATATCGAACCTACCCATACTATCAAAAATATTTGGAAAAATTATCTACAAACAGCTCTACTCCTATCTCGTAAAATTCGACATTCTTAGCCCCTGTCAGTTTGGATTCCGCTCTCAAAAGAGTACCAACGATGCAATTATTAGTCTCCTTGATATAATTTACTCAGCTGTTAACAAAAATGAGTTTCCAATTGGACTCTTCATTGACCTGAGAAAGGCCTTTGATACTGTTAATCACGATTACCTCTTAAGTAAACTCCATCATTATGGAATCCGAGGCCATGCACTGGACTATATCCAATCCTATCTTAGTGATAGATACCAATGTGTAGCCATCAATAATATAATCTCTCCCATTCTACCAATAACTGTTGGAGTGCCACAGGGCAGCATCTTGGGACCTCTTCTTTTTCTTATATACATTAATGATCTGCCTAATGTCTCTAACATTCTGAAACCTATTTTGTTTGCTGATGATACTACCCTCATCTACTCCAACCCCAACCCACATACACTAAATGGTGTTGTTAATAATGAACTAAAAAAAGTTCACTTATGGATGTCAACCAACAAACTAACACTTAACATAGAAAAGACCTACTACATCCTATTCAGAAGCAAATCTACAAATGCAATTCAGCTTCAGATTGACAATGTAAACATTAGCAATAAAAATGATGGAAAGTTTCTTGGCATATTCCTAGACAAGAGTCTCAACTTCAGTACCCACATACAACACATAACTAAGAAAGTCTCTAAAACAGTTGGTATACTCTCCAAAATCAGATATTATGTTCCTAACTCTGCTCTCATCTCTCTATATTATGCACTAATCTATCCCTATCTCAACTATGGTATCTGTGCATGGGGTTCAACCACTGCAAACCACCTCAAGTCCATCATCACCCAGCAAAAATCTGCTATCAGAATAATATCAAATTCTGCTTTCAGACAACACACAGCCCCCTTGTTTAACTCCCTAAACATGCTAAACATAATCTCACTCCACAAATTCTCTTGTGTCAACTACATTTACAAAACCCTGTTCTTAAATGCAAATCCTTGTCTGAAACTCTTCTTGGACAGATGTAATAGGACCCATTATCACCACACCAGAAATAAATATCTCTTTGATATCCCCAGAGTTAAACTTAATCTGTGTAAACACTCTATGCAAATAAAGGGACCCAGTTTATGGAACTCACTCCCTACTGAATTGAAAAGCTGTCCAACTTTTACATCATTCAAAATCAATACTAAAAAGTACCTAATTTCATCTTCATAGTTTTTCACTTTTTGCCTTAAAATTGCACTGTATCAATTGCTACCCAGTCTCCCACCCTTTTTGTTCCCAATTTGAACATCTTTACCATTGAGATCATTACTGTTTTCTTATATGTGCTGCCAATCTGTTGTATGGTGTTTATAAATCTTGTTTATCTGTATCTTTTGCTACCCAGTCTCCCAATCTTTATGTACCCAGTCTGAACATCTTTACCATTGTGATCATTGCTGTCTTATATGTGCTGTCAATCTGCTGTATGGTGTCTATTAACCTTGTTTAAATTACTAATCAAGCTTTCAATGTAATCAATCAGAGCTTTAATATAACAATGTGCTTTAATATACCTACTTATCTCTCTCATCTCATTTTTCTCTTGTAATGTATCTTTATCATTTATCAATTCTGATTGAAATTACCTACTTAAAATTATCTGCTAGATTAAGGACCTGCCCGAAACGCTGTGCGTACTAGTGGCTTTACAAGAATGTAAATACTGTACTATCCAATGTATTCTCACAAACCCAATGTACCTTCTTGTATATATATAAATAAACAAATAAATAAATAAATAAATACAGTTGGGCGAAAAACATGTCTATTGCCGCGTGAGTGAATGGAGTGGGCTCTTGCAAGGCTTTGGAATTTGTTGGAGGGCGGGAATGTGCAGAGTTCTGGGGGGCCGTGAGATGGGGATATTAGATTGACTTAAAACTTAATGCTAGTTATTTAGTCAAGAATGGAATGAAATGGAACTATCAGGAGAAAGCGCCAAGCCATTACGACCATGTAGCACTGGGAAGCAGTCAGGATAAGGATTTGGGAATAAGATGGGAGGAAGGAATGGTGGCACTTGGATGGTCAGGGGATTGAACGCCGACCTGCATGAAGTAAGGCCGTCGCTCTACCGTCCAGCCCAAGTGGTTGGACTATTTATTCAAGAGTTGTATTTTATATATATATATATATATATATATATATATATATATATATATATATATATATATATATATATATATATATATATATATATATATATATATATATATGTCGTACCTAGTAGCCAGAACTCACTTCTCAGCCTACTATTCAAGGCCCGATTTGCCTAATAAGCCAAGTTTTCCTGAAATAATATATTTACTATATTTTTTTTCTTATGAAATGATAAAGCAACCCTTTTCTCTATGTATGAGGTCAATTTTTTTTTATTGGAGTTAAAATTAACGTAGATATATGACCGAACCTAACCAACCCTACCTAACCTAACCTAACCTATATTTATAGGTAAGGTTAGGTTAGGTAGCCAAAAAAAGCTAGGTTAGGTAGGTTAGGTAGACGAAAAAACATTAATTCATGAAAACTTGGCTTATTAGGCAAATCGGGCCTTGAATAGTAGGCTGAGAAGTGCGTTCTGGCTATTAGGTACGACATATATATATATATATATATATATATATATATATATATATATATATATATATATATGTCGTACCTAGTAGCCAGAACTCACTTCTCAGCCTACTATTCAAGGCCCGATTTGCCTAATAAGCCAAGTTTTTCTGAATTAATATATTTACTATAATTTTTTTTCTTATGAAATGATAAAGCTACCCTTTTCACTATGTATGAGGTCAATTTTTTTTTATTGGAGTTAAAATTAACGTAGATATATGACCGAACCTAACCAACCCTACCTAACCTAACCTAACCTATATATATAGGTAAGGTTAGGTTAGGTAGCCAAAAAAAGCTAGGTTAGGTTAGGTTAGGTAGGTTAGGTCGACGAAAAAACATTAATTCATGAAAACTTGGCTTATTAGGCAAATCGGGCCTTGCATAGTAGGCTGAGAAGTGAGTTCTGGCTACTAGGTACGACATATATATATATATATATATATATATATATATATATATATATATATATATATATATATATATATATATATATATATATATATATATATATATATATATATATATATATATATATAAATATATATATATATGTCGTACCTAGTAGCCAGAACTCACTTCTCAGCCTACTATTCAAGGCCCGATTTGCCTAATAAGCCAAGTTTTCCTGAATTAATATATTTACTATAATTTTTTTCTTATGAAATGATAAAGCTACCCTTTTCACTATGTATGAGGTCAATTTTTTTTTATTGGAGTTAAAATTAACGTAGATATATGACCGAACCTAACCAACCCTACCTAACCTAACCTAACCTATATATATAGGTAAGGTTAGGTTAGGTAGCCAAAAAAAGCTAGGTTAGGTTAGGTTAGGTAGGTTAGGTCGACGAAAAAACATTAATTCATGAAAACTTGGCTTATTAGGCAAATCGGGCCTTGCATAGTAGGCTGAGAAGTGAGTTCTGGCTACTAGGTACGACATATATATATATATATATATATATATATATGTCGTACCTAGTAGCCAGAACTCACTTCTCAGCCTACTATTCAAGGCCCGATTTGCCTAATAAGCCAAGTTTTCCTGAATTAATATATTTACTATAATTTTTTTCTTATGAAATGATAAAGCAACCCTTTTCTCTATGTATGAGGTCAATTTTTTTTTATTGGAGTTAAAATTAACGTAGATATATGACCGAACCTAACCAACCCTACCTAACCTAACCTAACCTATATTTATAGGTAAGGTTAGGTTAGGTAGCCAAAAAAAGCTAGGTTAGGTTAGGTTAGGTAGGTTAGGTAGACGAAAAAACATTAATTCATGAAAACTTGGCTTATTAGGCAAATCGGGCCTTGAATAGTAGGCTGAGAAGTGCGTTCTGGCTATTAGGTACGACATATATATATATATATATATATATATATATATATATATATATATGTCGTACCTAGTAGCCAGAACGCACTTCTCAGCCTACTATGCAAGGCCCAATTTGCCTAATAAGCCAAGTTTTAATGAATTAATTGTTTTTCGACTACCTAACCTACCTAACCTAACCTAACCTTACTTTTTCGGCTACCTAGCCTAACCTAACCTATAAAGATAGGTTAGGTTAGGTTAGGTGGGGTTGGTTAGGTTCGGTCATATATCTACTTTAATTTTAACTCCAATAAAAAGAAATTGACCTCATACATAATGAAATGGGTAGCTTTATCATTTAATAAGAAAAAAATTAGAAAAAATATATTAATTCAGGAAAACTTGGCTTATTAGGCAAATCGGGCCATGCATAGTAGGCCAAAAAGTGAGTTCTGGCTACTAGGTACGACATATATATATATATATATATATATATATATATATATATATATATATATATATATATATATATATATATATATGTATATATATTGAAGCAGATATTTTTCTCCCTGATTCTATGTATGACTAACGACCCAGTGCAGGTTTGGAAGGCTTTGGCAATTAAAGCACCGTAAGTTTGTGAATGTTCAAGTCTAGGGGGGACTAAGCATTTTTTTTGTGTGAATGTGCAAAGCCCGTGTTTGTAAGTTAAGTGTGTAAGTTAAAAATTTAGTTTTTGTTTGTGTATAAGAGTTTAGCAATGTGTTTAAGTAAGATTGTGCAACTCTTTTAAGTTTAGGGGGGACTAAGTATTTTGCGCGAATGTGAAAGCCCTGGGTTTATTTGTGTAAGTTGAACAAAAAAATGAGTTTGTTTAAGCATGTGCTATCATTAAAAACTTCCAAAGTAATGACAGTAATGCCAAAATGAATTCATCTTTTCACTTTTTGAAAGGTGGAGGTGTAACATTTTCTGAAAACCTTTGCGCTTGATATACCACCACTGACATAAAAGGCAACTGATGGAGTCGACTTTTAAATTTTAACACATGATTTCAAAAAGCATTTCATAGCAACAGATAGTGCCAGTCGATGCGTTACATGAAGTTATTGGGGCCCCCACAACAATTGCTGCAAACTATTATGATGTTAAATTCAATTTAATACAGAACATGAACAGATTCCTAGTATAAAATAAATTGCTTAAACCACTCAACTACTTTCCTTTATAGTATATTTACGAGTGTCAAATTAATGTTTGGAGTGTCAAACCCAACACAATATGGCTGAGGCCCCACTATTTAGCCTTCTTTTCGTATTCTATGAAATATCCCAGGTATTGTTAATGCTTGTAACGTTTATTACAAAAGATAGACATACATTTGATGCTATTTTTCATATTAAAATCTAATTTGAGGCCCGACAAATATATCAATAAAATCTATAAACAGGTTAGAACCATATAAATGCAAGCATGCCTTTTTCACCAGTAATCAACTGAATGCCACATAAAATGGAATCTTTACTTTGCCTACAGAAAACGGAGCAAAGCCAAGGGGGGGGGGGTGACTGGAATAAACAGTTTCCAACCTGACTCTTCTCGCACATAAACATGTCTTTCTTGACCTCATTTCAAATTATATAGAGTACTGAATGCTCATTTTCCATAGCAAATATACTAAGGAACTCATTTTACGACTAGAACGCAAACTAGGATCCCTCATTCAGATTCAAAACACGAGAATTATTGTCTGAACATTTACCCACTATCAAGCACACAGGACTCTTTAAAGCTATCTTAACTTCTTTAAAACCCTAATATGACCCATCTCACATGCAGATCCTGTTCTATGACTCGCCCTTCATGTCAATGTACCCCACAGTATCATGCAAATTCAAGATAAGGCTTACTACACCTAAATATTCAACTTGGTCTTTGTAAGGAATCTTGACCCCCCCCCCTTCTATGCTTGACCCCACTGGGGTAATCATAGGTAGGGGTTCCCTATTGCCGACGTCATGTCACGTGACAAATAAGGAAAATTTCACCTGATTGGCCCATGACCCCGGGACAGAAAGATAATTTTTCTACTCGGCTCCTGATTGGTCAAAAAATCGCGCCCCGTTCTCACCGCTCACCTCTGACCATTACAGAAAATGGAGCTGTGCCAAGGGCTCCCTGTACTATTCAGTCATAGCCTCATTAAAGTACTCCAAAAACTTCTATATTCGCTTTCAACTGTGTTTCTTGGTTTGAATCTATTGAACATTCACCCTCTGATCTATTCATAAGTAGGAGCCCCCAAATCGATACCGTAGTACTCTGGTCACACCCCCGGCCCAAATCGTGAATTTTGCTCATGCCATTAAAATACTCCAAAAACGTTTATATGCCTTTCACCAGTGTATTTTTTGGTTTTCATCTATTGAACATTCATCCTCGGTACCTCCCATAAGTAGAGACCCCCTTCTTAATGCCTTAGACTCATCTTAAAAGCAAGCGACGAATCGTACAAAAAAACAGGTTAGGATAGGGCACCAGTTGCTCAGGTACACCCTGGGTGGTGGGCCCCAGGGACCCCTGGGGAAACGGACCACCCCACCCCGCCAGCCAGCCAGGTGCGCGCTGACAGTGCCCTAACCTAACCACCTAAAATAAGTTTTTGGTCGATCTGGCCCGACGGGGTTGAGTCGGCATGGAAGTGCCCAACCGTTTCTGAAATTTTTTTTCCCCATCTGTCTCCTTTTACACTACTGGTTCCCCACTCTCCTCTGGGATTGTAGTGTTTGGGGTTGTGTTTCCCTGATTCCTTTCTTTCTCCCTGCGCTCCTTCCTCGCGGCTGCTGCACTCATTCACGTTGTCATATCCCTCAGCAGGAATAGGTTTTTGAACTTCAGTACATTTACTAGACCGCTCTGACTTGCTAACAGGTCCTCTTTTGTGTTCTCGCTCGTGAACAAATGAGAATCACATTTACATGTTTGAGTGAGTCAGTGTGCGTGTGTGTGTTTGTGAGTGTGCTTATGTTGTAAACAGCGAGTCATGAGTGTATGTGATCCCTGAGGTAATCGTACTCCGCAAAGCCCTATCCCCTCTGGTTTGACCCTTCGTTTAAGGAGTCCAGCCGAGATTGTCAATCTAACTGAATGTTTGGTTATGGCGTAAAATTTTTTACTCTGTCCTGATTATATTATTTAGTTAATGAGGTATGTTTGATAAATAAGTACATGTGAACTAATACTTGCAGGTACCCAGGTACACATCGCGGGGGCTCAGGAACGGTACATCCAGGAGGGCAGCGTGCTGGCGGTGACCTGTACCGTCGCCCACCACCACATGAAGGGTCCTCACGCCGTGGTGTGGTACCAGGGCGCCCGCAGACTGGACTACGATGCTCCGAGAGGTGGAATAGCTCTCCAGGTCTGTACCTCATGTGTGTATGGCCGGTGTGTGTGTGTGTGTATGGCCGGTGTACTCACCTAGCTGTACTCACCTAGTTGTGCTTGTGGGGGTTGAGCTCTGGCTCTTTGGTCCCGCCTCTCAACCGTCAATCAACAGGTGTACAGATTCCTGAGCCTATTGGGCTCTATCATATCTACACTTGAAACTGTGTATGGAGTCAGCCTCCACCACATCACTTCCTAATGCATTCCATCTGTCAACCACTCTGACACTAAAAAAGTTCTTTCTAATATCTCTGTGGCTCATTTGGGCGCTCAGTTTCCACCTGTGTCCCCTTGTGCATGTGCCCCTTGTGTTAAATAGCCTGTCTTTATCTACCCTATCAATTCCCTTGAGAATCTTGAATGTGGTGATCATGTCCCCCCTAACTCTTCTGTCTTCCAGCGAAGTGAGGTTTAATTCCCGTAGTTTCTCCTCGTAGCTCATACCTCTCAGCTCGGGTAAAAGTCTGGTGGCAAATCTTTGAACCTTTTCCAGTTTAGTCTTATGCTTGACTAGATAAGTGTGTGTGACTGTGTGATTGACTAGATTGACTGTGTGTGTGTGTGTGTGTGTGTGTGTGTGTGTGTGTGTGTGTGTGTGTGTGTGTGTGTGTGTGTGTGTGTGTGTGTGTGTGTGTGTGTGTGTGTGTGTGTGTGTGTGTGTGTGTGTGTGTGGCAGGTGTGTGTGTGTGTGTGTGTGTATGGCAGGTGTGTGTGTGTGTGTGTTTGTGTGTGTGTGTGTGTGTGTATGGCACGTGTGTGTGTGTGTGTATGGCACGTGTGTGTGTATGGCACGTGTGTGTGTATGGCACGTGTGTGTGTGTGTGTATGGCACGTGTGTGTGTGTGTGTGTGTGTGGTCAGCCACCTATGTGTCCTGGGTCTTGGATGTACCCCACACATATGCAGGTGTGCCATCTCTCACTGCCAAAGGTACTCTTGCAGTTGCTGGTTCTCTCTAGGTCGTAGACGAGAGTTAACAAGCTTTAAATCTCATGCAGAAAATGTTTGCTTCTGTACCATAAAAACGTTAGCTTTCCCCGGACATATAATGATTTGGTCACGCCAGATGTCACTTATTTACACGTGTAGTGTGACTGGAGTGCTCCTGTGGAATACACCATGAAGACGAGGGCACCCTTGACCACTGTAACGGAACTGCTCCTGTAGAACATCTGCTTCAGAGACACCATAGTTCCTACCCGAAGCCGGCGCCCATGTTAATGTCTGAACGCTGACGCCTCTGGAGACAATATGATGAGAATCACATTGATAATAAACTTAAAACTCTTGATCGTGAGGACGAAGGAGAGCAGCTATTATTGTCTCAAGATAAGACCCCAACTGAAGACTACTTCAAGGAGACGCCAAATATATCATATCTCATAAGACTAGACAAAAAAAAAATGCTAAATATGCAACCCGTCAATAACCACAATGGTATTGCAAATGTACAAACATGTTGCCTCCAAATGCACTAGGAAACTATGGCTTGTCTAAGGAGAGTAGCGCATCACCTAAATGTATAATACTCTGCAACAAACCAATTTTTTAATACAGCACCACCGCTAGTTTCGAAATCCTGCCTCAGTGTTATTGAAAGTTGGTTGTTCATAGTTCATGATAGAGTTGTTCATCTGGTTAGAGGCATCGTAAATGTGTTTGACCCCATAACATTTACTTTCAGAGTCTCTTCTCACCATTCCTTTCCCCGTCCCATCCCAAATCCTTCTCCTGACTCCTTCCCAGTGCTGTATAGTCGTAATGGCTTGGTGCTTTCCCTTGATTGTTCCCTTCCCTTCCTCACACAGGAGAGATGTGACTGGTTGTGTGTGTGTGTGTGTGTGTGTGTGTGTACTCACCGAGCTGTACTCACCTAGTTGAACTTGCGGGGGTTGAGCTCTGGCTCTTTGGTCCCGCCTCTCAACCGTCAATCAACAGGTGTACAGATTCCAGAGCCTATTGGGCTTTATCATATCTACACTTGAAACTGTGTATGGAGTCAGCCTCCACCACATTACTTCCTAATGCATTCCATTTGTCAACCACTCTGACACTAAAAAAGTTCTTTATAATATCTCTGTGGCTCATTTGGGCACTCAGTTTCCATCTGTCCCCTAGTGCGTGTTCCCCCCTTGTGTTAAATAGCCTGTCTTTATCTACCCTATCAATTCCCTTGAGAATCTTGAATGTGGTGATCATGTCCCCCCTAACTCTTGTCTTCCAGCGAAGTGAGGTTTAATTCCCGTAGTCTCTCCTCGTAGCTCATACCTCTCAGCTCGGGTACTAGTCTGGTGGCAAACCCTTGAACCTTTTCCACTTTAGTCTTATCCTTGACTAGATATGGATTCCATGCTAGGGCTGCATACTCCAGGATTAGCCTGACATATGTGGTATACAAAGTTCTGAATGATTCTTTACACAAATTTCTGAATGCCGTTCGTATGTTGGCCAGCCTGGCATATGCCGCTGATGTTATCCTCTTGATATGTGCTGCAGGAGACAGGTCTGGCATGATATCAACTCCCAAGTCTTTTTCTTTTTCTGACTCCTGAAGAATTTCCTCTCCCAGATGATACCTTGTATTTGGCCTCCTGCTCCCTACACCTATCTTCATTACATTACATTTGCTTGGGTTAAACTCTAACAGCCATTTGTTCGACCATTCCTGCAGCTTGTCCAGGTCTTCTTGAAACCTCAAGCTGTCCTCCTCTGTCTTAATCCTTCTCATAATTTTGGCATCGTCCGCAAACATTGAGAGAAATGAATCTATACCCTCCGAGAGATCATTTACATATATCAGAAACAAGATAGGACCGAGTACAGAGCCCTGTGGGACTCCACTGGTGACTTCACGCCAATCGGAGGTCTCACCCCTCACCGTAACTCTCTGCTTCCTATTGCTTACGTACTCCCTGATCCACTGGAGCACCTTACCAGCTGCACCTGCCTGCCTCTCCAGCTTAAGTACCAGCCTCTTATGCGGTACTGTGTCAAAGGCTTTCCGACAATCCAAGAAAATTCAGTCCGCCCAGCCCTCTCTTTCTTGCTTAATCTGTGTTACCTGGTCATAGAATTCTATTAAGCCAGTCAGGCAAGATTTACCCTCCCTGAACCCATGTTGTCGATTTGTCACGAAGTCCCTTCTCTCCAGATGTGCTACCAGGTTTTTTCTCACGATCTTCTCCATCATCTTGCATGGTATACAAGTTAAGGATACTGGCCTGTAGTTCAGTGCCTCTTGCCTGTCGCCCTTTTTGTATATTGGGACCACATTCGCCGTCTTCCATATTTCTGGCAGGTCTCCCGTCTCCAGTGACCTACTATACACTATGGAGAGTGGCAAGCAAAGTGCCTCTGTACACTCTTTCACTACTCATGGCGAGATCCCGTCTGGACCAACAGCCTTTCTAACATCCAGGTCCAGCAGGTGTCTCTTGACCTCCTCTCTCGTAATTTCAAACTCTTCCAAGGCCGCCTGGTTTACTTCCCTTTCTCCTAGCACAGTGACCTCACCTTGTTCTGTTGTGAAGACCTCTTGGAACCTTTTGTTGAGTTCATCACACACCTCTTTGTCATTCTCTGTATACCTGTCCTCGCCTGTTCTAAGTTTCACTACCTGTTCTTTCACTGTTGTTTTCCTTCTGATGTGACTGTGGAGTAGCTTTGGTTCGGTCTTGGCTTTGTTTGCTATATCATTTTCATAACATTTCTCTGTTTCTCTTCTCACCCTAACATACTCATTCCTGGTTCTCTGGTATCTCTCTCTGCTTTCTGGTGTTCTGTTATTCCGGAAGTTCCTCCACGCCCTTTTGTTCAGTTTCTTTGCTTCCATACATGCCCTATTATACCATGGATTCTTCTTTTGCTTCTCGGATTTTTCCTTTTGGGCCGGGATGTATCTGCTTACTGCCTCCTGACACTTTTGGGTGACATAGTCCATCATATCTTGTACAGACTTAGCTCTGAGGTCTGTGCCCCAGGGTATTTCTCTTAGGAAGCTTCTCATCTCCTCATAATTTCCCTTTCGGAATGCCAGCCTTTTGTTTCCTAGTTCTTTTTTGGGGGGCATAATTCTTAGCTCTACCAGGTACTCAAAGTTCAATACACTGTGATCACTCATTCCCAAGGGCGCTTCCATCTTGACTTCCCTTATATCCCACTCATTTAGGGTAAATATCAGATCAAGCATTGCTGGTTCATCCTCTCCTCTCATTCTTGTTGGATCCTTGATGTGCTGGCTCAGAAAGTTTCTTGTTGCCACGTCCAGCAGCTTAGCTCTCCATGTTTCTGGTCCTACATGCGGGTCTCTGTTCTCCCAATCTTTCTTCCCATGGTTGAAGTCTCCCATGATTAGTAGTCTAGATCCATTCCTGCTAGCAACAGAAGCTGCTCTCTCTATTATGTTAATGGTGGCCATATTGTTTCTATCATATTCCTGTCTGGATCTTCTGTCATTTGGTGGTTGATTATATATGACTACGACTATAATTTTTTGCCCTCCAGTTGTTATTGTTCCTATTATGTAGTCACTGAAACCTTCACATCCCTGAACAACCAACTCCTCAAAATCCCAGCCTTTTCTTACCAGCAGAGCTACACCACCCCAACCTCTTCCTTCTCTCTCTTTCCTCATAACATAATAGTCCTGTGGGAACACTGCATTTGTTATTGTTTTCGTCAGCTTTGTTTCTGTGAGAGCTATTATGTCTGAGTTTTCCTCTAGTACCCATTCTCCAAGTTCATTTGCTTTATTTGTAATACCGTCTATGTTAGTGTACATTGCCTTGAGGCTCACTTTCTTCTGTCCCTTCTCAAATCTCCTCCTTGGTGAATGTTCTGCTGGTAGAGGAAGCTGTGCCATGGGTGTGAGGATTTGTGAGGTGGATACCAGGGTTGCAGAGGATACTGGGATGAGGGGTGGGGGGTCAAGTGAAGGGAGAGGGACAGGGAGGGTATGGAGTGAAAGAGGCGGGAGGACAGGAAGGAAAGGGGGGTTTTCTATGCAGAGGAGGGTGGTGGGGTTGCCCTCCCCACTGGTAATACTGGGTAGCTGGTTGTGGGTTCCCCCCTCGCCTGTGGGGGTGATGTGTTTCGAGCTGTGGTTTCCTGGTTTTTCCCTCTCGCCCTGCACTTCTTCCTTGTGTGTATGTGTGTGTGTGTGTGTATGTGTGGGTGTGTGTGTGTGTGTGTATGTGTGTGTGTGTGTGTACTCACCGAGCTGTACTCACCTAGTTGTACTTGCGGGGGTTGAGTTCTGGCTCTTTGGTCCCGCCTCTCAACCGTCAATCAACAAGTGTACAGGTTCCTGAGCCTATTGGGCTCTATCATATCTACACTTGAAACTGTGTATGGAGTCAGCCTCCACCACATCACTTCCTAATTCATTCCATTTGTCAACCACTCTGATACTAAAAAAGTTCTTTCTAATATCTCTGTGGCTCATTTGGGCACTCAGTTTCCACCTGTGTCCCCTAGTGCGTGTGCCTCTTTTGTTAAATAGCCTGTCTTTATCAACCCTGTCGATTCCCTTGAGAATTTTGAATGTGGTGATCATGTCCCCCCTACTCTTCTGTCTTCCAACGAAGTGAGGTTTAATTCCCGTAGTCTCTCCTCGTAGCTCATACCTCTCAGCTCGGGTACTAGTCTGGTGACAAACCTTTGAACCTTTTCCAGTTTAGTCTTATGCTTGACTAGATATGGACTCCATGCTGGAGCCGCATACTCCAGGATTGGTCTGACATATGTGGGATATAATGTTCCGAAAGATTCCTTACACAAGTTTCTAAAGGCCGTTCTTATGTTAGCCAACCTGGCATATGCTGCTGATGTTATCCTCTTGATATGAACTTAAGGGGACAGGTCTGGCGTGATATCAACCCCCAGGTCTTTCTCTCTCTCTGACTCTTGAAGTATTTCATCTCCCAAATGATACCTTGTATCTGGTCTCCTGCTTCCTACCCCTATCTTCATTACATTACATTTGCTTGGGTTAAACTCTAACAGCCATTTCTTCGACCATTCCTGCAGCTTGTCCAGGTCTTCTTGAAGCCTCAAGCTGTCCTCCTCTGTCTTAATCCTTCTTATAATTTTGGCGTCGTCAGCAAACATTGAGAGGAATGAGTCTATACCCTCTAGGAGATCATTTACGTATATCAGAAACAGGATACGTCCAAGCACAGAGCCCTGTGGGATCCCACTGGTGAATTCACGCCATTCTGAGGTCTCACCCCTCACTGTAACTCTCTGCTTCCTATTGCTTAGGTACTCCCTTATCCACTGGAGCACCCTACCAGTTACTCCTGCCAGTTTCTCCAGCTTATGCATCAACCTTTTATGGGGTACTGTGTCAAAGGCTTTCTGACAGTCCAAAAAAATGCAGTCCGCCCATCCTTCTCTTTCTTGCTTAATCTTTGTCACCTGATCGTAGAATTCTATCAAGCCTGTAAGGCAAGATTTACCCTCCCTGAACCCATGTTGATGGGTTGTCACGAAGTCTCTTCTCTCCAGATGTGTTACTAGTTTTTTTCTCACAATCTTCACCATCACCTTGCATGATATACAAGTTAAGGACACTGGCCTGTAGTTCAGTGCCTCTTGTCTGTCACCCTTTTTGTATATTGGTACTACATTAGCAGTCTTCCATATTTCTGGTAGGTCTCCCATTTCCAGTGACCTACTATACATTATGGAGAGTGGCAAGCAAAGTGCTGCACACTCTTTCAATAACCATGGCGAGATTTCGTCCGGCCCAACAGCTTTTCTCACATCCAGCTCCAATAGGTGCTTCTTGACCTCATCTCTTGTAATTTCGAACCTATCCAAGGTCACCTGGTTTGCTGCCACCTTTCCTAGAGCCGTGACATCTCCCTGTTCTATTGTAAAGACCTCCTGGAACCTTTTGTTGAGTTCTTCACACACCTCTTTGTCATTCTCTGTGTACCTGTCCTCACCCACCCTAAGTTTCATCACCTGTTTCTTCACTGTTGTCTTCCTCCTGATGTGACTGTGTAGTAGCTTTGGTTCGGTCTTGGCTTTATTAGCTATATCATTTTCATACCTTTTCTCAGCCGCTCTTCTCACACTAACATACTCGTTCCTGGTTCTCTGGTATCTCTCTCTATTTTCTGGTGTTCTCTTATTACGGAAGTTCCTCCATGCTCTTTTGTTCAGCTCCTTTGCTTTCATACATTCCCTATTAAACCACGGATTCTTCCTATGCTTCTCTGTTGTTTCCTGTTGGGCTGGGACAAACCTGCTTACAGCCTCCTGACATTTTTGGGTGACATAGTCCATCATGTCTTGTACGGACTTGGTTCCAAGTTCTGTGTCCCAATGTATATCCCATAAAAATTTATTCATCTCCTCATAGTTTCCCTTTCGGTACGCCAGTCCTTTGTTTCCCAGTTCTTTTTTTGGGGTGATAATTCCTAGCTCAACCAGGTACTCAAAGCTCAATACACTATGATCACTCATTCCCAAGGGGGCTTCCAACTTAACTTCCCTTATATCCGACTCATTTAGGGTAAATATCAGATCAAGCAAGGCTGGTTCATCCCCTCCTCTCATTCTTGTCGGCCCCTTGACGTGTTGACTTAGAAAGTTTCTTGTTGCCACATCCAGCAGCTTAGCTCTCCATGTCTGGGCCTTCATGTGTTTCTCTGTTCCCCCAATCTATCTTCCCATGGTTGAAGTCTCCCATGATTAGTAGTCTGGATCCATTCTGCTAGCCACAGAAGCTGCTCTCTCTATTATATTGATGGTGGCTAAGTTGTTTCTATTATATTCCTGTCTGGGTCTTCTGTCATTCTGTGGGGGGGTTATATATGACTACTACTATAATTTTCTGTCCTCCAGTTGCTATGGTGCCTCATATGTAGTCACTGAATGTTACGAACCCGGATCCAGCGTCCGAGCACGGAGCAGTGATGACCGCGCCATCTGTGGGTCAGCTCCCGAAACCCCCTCCAAACGGACGACGACACCTGGTGAGGACGACGTGTACTGGCTACGAGGGCCAGTTTCCAGTCCTGTTCAGCACACAACACAGCCGCTGCTGACCTCTGGTGAGGTGGTGCTCAGACACCAGCGTCATCTATGGAGTGGATAGGTGGGCGTTTGTGTCTGAGCCTGTAAGTGAGGTGCCTTAGTGTGTCCCAGTTATTGATGACGTGTCTGCTTACAGAGTCGACCTGGGACTGCTGTGATGGAAGTTGAGTCAGTCTACCCAAGGCAGCCGTCCCCATACCTTGTGCTTTGCTGTAGCAGCTGTGAGTCGCCTCCCGGAAGAACACTGTGGTGTTACCCTGCCAGTGGAGTGGCAGTAGAAGGATTACCCGGGACCGACTGCTGGAGACGATTATCCACTGGGGTATTGAGGACAGGAGAGTGATTTGTGGTATCACACGAGGCTCCTGACTAGGGCGCTACCCTAGTATCGTTCATGGAGTGGCCTGACCAGCGTGGCTGATCCAAAACCTGCCAGCAGACCTGCTGGACTTGTGGTTGACGGCCTCCACGGCGGTGCCACCAGTGGACCTGTGTTTTGGCTGACCTGTGGCCAGGGTAGACTCAGCTTGGTCGAAGGATTCGTCAAGAGACCACGAAAGCACCGAGGACTCAGCACCGAGAAGTTGGATCCAGAGTCTTCAGGAGAAGACGTTTGTGTACAGTGTTAATACAGTGTTAATATCCCTCCCCCCGTGTAATCTTTTTATATATTATTTATTGGTGGTGGTCAATATATTATATTAAGTTCTTGACTTTATTTCCCTTCCCCTTTAAGTTACTTGTGTCACGGATCTCATCCCTTGAAAGCCACTACTGGCTTGGGGCCGGATACAACTTCCTCTAACAACATCAGAGTAAGAACCCCGTTGCGTCCCGAGAGGGCCGTAACATAATTGGCATCCCCAGCGGGATCCGACCCCTTGTTAAGTATGTTTGACAGGGGTGGTGAAGTGGCGTAATCCCTGTATATAATTCCCCCTGTGTGTGACGATTGTGATGTTATTCGTCCTGTGCGGTGCTCAAGAGTGACTAAGTGCGATATTGTGCAGTGCGGTGCTCGCTGTGATTAAGCGATAAAGTGCAATATTGTGTAGTGTGGCACTCGGAGTGATTCAGTGTAATATTGTATAGCGAAGTGTTCGCTTGGATTCAGTGCAATATTGTGTAGTGCGGTGCCCGAAGTAATTACATGCAATATTGGCAAGTGCAGTGTTTGGTGCGATAAAGTGCACCAAACTAAAGTGTTCCATCTGTGACAATGGCAGAAAAAGCTACCATCGATGATCTGGACGATGTTCAGGCTTTTCTGAACAGAGTGGACTGTCTTGCCAGATTAAAATATCTGAGCAAACCAGAGCTTGTACTAGTGAGCGCCTACCTGGAGATCAAGATCCGTGCCAGTGATTCCCGTGTGGAGATCTTGTCCAAGGTTCACCGGCACTTGAAGGCAGAGGAGAAACAGGAAGGCGAGCCTCCTAGTATAAAGGAAGGTGAGGAAATAGCTTCCATGGAAAAGGAAGATAAGGGCAGTGACATTGACAGTGATGCAGGTGAGCTTAATATTAGCTTTCTCACAGTCAAAATGCGTGCCCTAGAGATAAATCGTGAAATAGAATGGAAGAAATTAGAAATGGAACGAGAGAGACAAGATAAAGAATTAGAGATGAGACGTTTAGAATTAGAAGAAAGGAAAGCAGAGAGAGAAAGAGAAGAGAAACGAGAAAGAGAAAGAGAAGAACGAGAAAGAGAAGAGAAACGAGAAAGAGAAGAACGAGAAAGAGAAGAGAGACGAGAGAGAGAAGAACGAGAAAGAGAAAGAGAAGAGAAACGAGAGCGAGAAGAACGAGACAGGCAAGAACGACGAGACAGAGAGGAAAGAGAGAGACAACATGAACTAGAAGTATTGCGATTAGGCGGTGGTCGGAGACCAACAACGGACACCAGCGGTTTCGATCCGGTAAGAAACATCAAAATGGTCCCCAAATTCAATGAGAGGGAAGTTTCGAAGTTCTTTGTAGCCTTCGAAAAAGTCGCTGCCTCTTTGGAGTGGCCAAGGGAGAATTGGGCCATCATGATACAGTCAGTCTTGACTGGGAAGGCCCAAATCGCTTACTCCACGTTATCCCTTGACGACTCCGGCGATTATGACAAGGTGAAAAAGGTTGTGCTCATGGCGTACCAATTGGTACCTGAGGCATACAGACAGAAGTTCCGAAACCTGAAAAAGACCTCAGAGCACACGTTCACCGAATTCGCCACAATCAAGGAGCGACTTTTTCAGGAATGGTGTGCCTCTCGGAAGGTGGAGACCAAAGAAGACCTCGAGCAGCTTATACTGCTAGAGGACTTCAAGGGTTGTTTGTCTGGAGACCTGAAGACGTACTTAGAGGAACAGCAGGTAGAGACCTTGAGTGCAGCAGCCACAATGGCTGAGGAATATATCCTGACTCATAGACCGTCTGCTAAGTACGTCCCAAGGCATTACCAACGCCGGTTTGACAGACCTCATGACGAAGAGGAAAGACCAGTCCCACAAAGCGCTAAGAAGACGCCCCCAAGTAGCCCTCGAAGGACTAGTCCTAGCAGTCCGAAACACCGGAGTCCGAGGAGGAATGTGGTGTGCTGGACTTGTGGGCAGAAAGGGCATGTAGCTGCTATGTGCCGAGGCAGAAGAGGTGGCGGCGCACGTAGGGAGGTGATGATGATAAGCTGTGTTACACCACCAGCAGGAAGCCAGTCGACGACGACGCAGGAAGAACCCAGATTGTTTTCCCCTCACACTTCAGGCGGGTATGTATCGAGTGATCATACTGGTAGATCAGTTGTAGTGCTCAGAGATAGTGGAGCAGCCCAGTCCCTGATCGTGAGAAGCTCGTTACCCGAAGGAGTGAGTGTGGTTGGGAAACCAAAGGTTGTCCTGGTTGGGTTTCCAAGGACGCAGTACATCGCCCCCTTAGTGCCAGTACATCTCGACTCGCCTTACTTCAGCGGCACATGTGCGTTGGCAGTAGTCGATACCCTCCCTGTGGCTGGGATTGACGTGGTACTAGCCAACGACTTGGTGACAGATTGGAGCATCAATCTTCCCAAGGTCGCGGACGAGTCAGCCAGAACAGCAAGGTCTGAGGTAACGGCAGGCAGTGGTAATGTCCAGGTAAAAATAGACCCGGATTTAAACATGTTTAATTTGTCCTCTCACCCGCAGATCAACAGTGTTCTAACAGTGTCTCCTAATTCTCTCGACAAGAAACATGAGGTTACGATGGCAGAAGTACCTGAGCAAGAAGAGAGGCCTTGGGTGCAGGCACCCACGGATACCAACGAGTCTGGAGCGAAGGCGGATGTGTACTTGGGTATGGCATTGTACAGCGTTCATTGAACCGGCCAGAGATTCCCCAGACGTCAGAGGTATGTGAGGTGTGTTCGAAAGGTCTAGTGCCCTCTTTGGTCCAAACCAGGCTAGTGGATATAGCCGGTTATGGACATGACAGGCTCGGGAAGCTTATCCCTCAATTGGCCCCATGTTTCTTAGCAGTATTTTGTTTCATTCTCGTGTGTGGTCTCGGTAAGGATCAGTGGACGACCCGAAAGATGATGGCTCCCTTGAACATCGTGAAGAGATCCCAGGGATTAGAGATGTGTACTGCGAGTGTTGCAGTCGAAGAAGGGACCTGGAAGGTGATGGTTGATACAGGAGGTACGAGATATGATAATGTGAGTGACTGTTTCCGACAGGTTGACACCCCCCGCGTGACTGCTGAGCCTCAATGCAGCGTTATGTGGAACGTTGGTCGACCTGACGGTGGCAGAGCGAATGCCATCTGCGGCGTACGAACAGCCCCGTTGGGACTAGGTGTGGACCTAGTAGAGTATGCTGTAAGTACTGTTTTACCCGCTGTCACTGTCACTCTGAATTACCAGACCCCTGTATCCCAGGTGCCCGACTCCCTGAAGGACCGCCGGATCGGTACCAGAAATGCCGTCTGTGTCCAGCCATCATCGGTGCCACGACATAGGGAAGTGTCGAGTCGCCCCAGATCGTGTCCACACCGATCCTTACTTGAGAGATGTGAGATGATGCCCCTGCTTGACATCGCAGTGGAGATGTGGAAAATTATGTCAGGCAGGTCATCGCCTGCCATTTTCAAGTTCCCTTTGTGCCAGGGTTTCTCCTTAGTACAGTTCTGTGGACGAGACAGCCTCGCCGTGCCAGTTTACAGTAATTGTGAGTCCATTTGGAGTTGTGTCGCCGTACTAATTTGGTTTGTAATTCTCTTTCTAGAAACCCAAACCAAATTCTTTTTGGTGGGGAGGTGTTACGAACCCGGATCCAGCGTCCGAGCACGGAGCAGTGACGACCGCGCCATCTGTGGGTCAGCTCCCGAAACCCCCTCCAAACGGACGACGACACCTGGTGAGGACGACGTGTACTGGCTACGAGGGCCAGTTTCCAGTCCTGTTCAGCACACAACACAGCCGCTGCTGACCTCTGGTGAGGTGGTGCTCAGACACCAGCGCCATCTATGGAGTGGATAGGTGGGCGTTTGTGTCTGAGCCTGTAAGTGAGGTGCCTTAGTGTGTCCCAGTTATTGATGACGTGTCTGCTTACAGAGTCGACCTGGGACTGCTGTGATGGAAGTTGAGTCAGTCTACCCAAGGCAGCCGTCCCCATACCTTGTGCTTTGCTGTAGCAGCTGTGAGTCGCCTCCCGGAAGAACACTGTGGTGTTACCCTGCCAGTGGAGTGGCAGTAGAAGGATTACCCGGGACCGACTGCTGGAGACGATTATCCACTGGGGTATTGAGGACAGGAGAGTGATTTGTGGTATCACACGAGGCTCCTGACTTAGGCGCTACCCTAGTATCGTTCGTGGAGTGGCCTCACCAGCATGGCTGATCCAGAACCTGCCAGCAGACCTGCTGGACTTGTGGTTGACGGCCTCCACGGCGGTGCCCCCAATGGACCTGTGTTTTGGCTGACCTGTGGCCAGGGTAGACTCAGCTTGGTCGAAGGATTTGTCAAGAGACCACGAAAGCACCGAGGACTCAGCACCGAGAAGTTGGATCCAGAGTCTTCAGGAGAAGACGTTTGTGTACAGTGTTAATACAGTGTTAATATCCCTCCCCCCGTGTAATCTTTTTATATATTATTTATTGGTGGTGGTCAATATATTATATTAAGTTCTTGACTTTATTTCCCTTCCCCTTTAAGTTACTTGCGTCACGGATCTCATCCCTTGAAAGCCACTACTGGCTTGGGGCCGGATACAACTTCCTCTAACAACATCAGAGTAAGAACCCCTTGCGTCCCGAGAGGGCCGTAACACTGAAACTTTCACAGTTCTGAATTACCATCTCTTCGAAACTCCAACCTTCTCTTAGTAGCAAAGCTACACCACCTCCTCCTCTCCCTTCTTTCTCTGTCCTCACTACATAGTAGCCCTGTGGAAACACTGCATTTGTTATGATTTTCCTTAGCTTTGTTTCTGTGAGTGCTATTATGTCTGGGTTTTCTTCTAGTGCCCATTCTCCGAGTTCACTTGTTTTATTTGTAATCCCATCTATGTTAGTGTACATCGCCTTGAAGCTCACTTTCTTTTGTTCATTTTCTTGTCCCTTTCTTGGCGAGCATTCTGCTGGTGTGGGAAGATGTTCCATGGGTGAGAAGATCTGTGAGGTGGTTTGCAGGGTCTCAGAGGATTTTGGGGTGGGGGGTGGGGGTTTAAGGGAAGGGGGGACAGGTAGTGTGTGGGTTAATTAGATATGGGGGACATGGGGTGAAGGGGGAGGAGGGATAGAGAGGATATGGGATGAATGGGGAGGAGGAAAGGTGGCAGGGGGGACATGATGGGAATGGGGAAGGGGTGACAGGGTCAGAATGGGGGGAAGGGAGGGTTGGGTGAGAGCAGCTAGGGTGAGGGGAAGGGAGGGTTTCTATGCAGAGGGGGGGTGGCGGTGTTGCCCTCCCGTCTGGTGTTGCTGGGATGCTGGTTTTGGGTTCCCCTCTTGTCTCTGGGACTGTTGTGTTGGGGGCTGTGATTTCCTGGTTTGCTCCTCTCTCCCTGCGCTTCCTCCTTGCCTCTGCTGCCCTGGCTCTCTCCTCCTTCGTCCTGTCCCTCTGCAGGAATACTTTTTTCTATCCCTCCACATGCTGCAGACGACTCTTTCTTTCGAGAATATCCTCCTTCATGGTTTCGTTTGTAAACACCACCTTTACAAATCGGATTCTGTCCTTGTTGTACCAGCCCAACCTGAAAACCTTGTCAATGTTTTCTTCAGCCCCTTTCATCTGTAACCCCTTCAGTAACCCATGTACTGCCTCTCTATCCATCCTATTCCATTCTTTCCTGTTGGATCCTTCCTGTTCTTTGATGCCTACAACTACCACTGATCTTTTTCTCTCCAGCAGCTGAGTGGTGCACCTTGCTGCTTCCTGTTACGTAGCTGTTTGCATCACTACCTTCCTCACTGTGTCCATTGCTTCTGAGCTCTTTTTCAGTCTTTCTGCAAATGTGTTAGGTACAGGGGCATTTCCTTCCAATGTAACATTCCCACCTTCCCTTTGGATGATAATCTGATGCTCGGTCTCTTTATTTTTCTCTGTGAGGGATTTGATCTCCTCCCTTGCTGATGTCAGCTCACTTTGCAGATTGTTAATTGTAATCCTCATTTCATGCATCTCCCTCCTGAATTCCTTCAGAACTTGGGTTAATATTTCCTTCGTTTGGTCACTCTGGCTGTTTCCTGTGTGCCTGTTGCGTCCTCCTGCCATTTTTCACCTTGTCAAGAGAGAGAGCAAGAGAGAGAGAGAGAGAGCAAGAGAGAGAGAGAGAGAGCAAGAGAGAGAGAGAGAGAGCAAGAGAAAGAGAACAAGAGAGAGAGAGAGAGAACAAGAGAGAGAGAGAGAGAGAGAGAGAGAGAGAGAGAGAGAGAGAGAGAGAGAGAGAGAGAGAGAGAGAGAGAGAGAGAGAGAGAGAGAGAGAGAGAGAGAGAGAGAGAGAGAGAGAGAGAGAGGGAGAGAGAGAGGGAGAGAGAGAGAGAGAGAGAGAGAGAGAGAGAGAGAGAGAGAGAGAGAGAGAGAGAGAGAGAGAGAGAGAGAGAGAGAGAGAGAGAGAGAGAGAGAGAGAGAGAGAGAGAGAGAGAGAGAGAGAGAGAGAGAGAGAGAGAGAGAGAGAGAGGGAGAGAGGGAGAGAGGGAGAGAGGGAGAGAGGGAGAGAGAGAGAGAGAGAGAGAGAAAGAACAAGAGAGAGAGAGAGAGAGAGAGAGAGAGAGAGAGAGAGAGAGAGAGAGAGAGAGAGAGAGAGAGAGAGAGAGAGAGAGAGAGAGAGAGAGAGAGAGAACAAGAGAGAGAGAGAGAGAGAGAACAAGATAGAGAGAACAAGATAGATAGAGAGAGAGAGAGAGAGAGAGAGAGAGAGAGAGAGAGAGAGAGAGAGAGAGAGAGAGAGAGAGAGAGAGAGAGAGAGAGAGAGAGAGAGAGAGAGAGAGAGAGAGAGAGAGAGAGAGAGAAAACAGAGAGAACGTGTGTACTCACCTATTTGTACTCACCTATTTGTGCTTGCGGGGGTTGAGCTTTGGCTCTTTGGTCCCGCCTCTTAACTGTCAATCATCTGGTGTACAGGTTTCTGAGCCTACTGGGCTCTGTCATATCTACATTTGAAACTGTGTATGGAGTCAGCCTCCACCACATCACTGCCTAATGCATTCCATCCGTTAACTACTCTGACACTGAAAAAGTTCCTTCTAACGTCTCTGTGGCTCAAGTGGGTACTCAGTTTCCACCTGTGTCCCCTTGTTCGTGTCCCACCCGTGTTTAATAGTTTATCCTTGTTTACCCGGTCGATTCCTCTGAGGATTTTGTATATTGTGATCATGTCTCCCCTTACTCTTCTGTCTTCCAGTGTCGTAAGGTGCATTCCCGCAGCCTTTCCTCGTAACTCATGCCTCTTAGTTCTGGGACTAGTCTAGTGGCATACCTTTGGACTTTTTCCAGCTTCGTCTTGTGCTTGACAAGGTACAGGCTCTATGCTGGGGCCGCATACTCCAGGATTGGTCTTACATATGTGGTGTACAAGATTCTGAATGATTCTTTACACAGGTTCCTGAACGCTGTTTTGATGTTAGCCAACCTCGCATATGCCGCAGACATTATTCTTTTTATGTGGGCTTCAGGAGACAGGTTTGGTGTGATATCAACTCCTAGACCTTTCTCTCTGTCCGTTTCATTAAGTACTTCATCTCCTATTCTGTATCCTGTGTCTGGCCTCCAGTTTCTACTGCCTAGTTTCATTACTTTGCATTTACTCGGGTTGAACTTCAACAGCCATTTGTTGGACCATTCACTCAGTCTATCTTGGTCATCTTGTAGCCTCCTACTATCGTCCTCAATTTCAATCCTCCTCATAATTTTTGCATCATCGGCAAACATTGAGAGAAACGATTCTATACCCTCTGGGAGATCATTTACATATATCAGAAACAGTATAGGTCCAAGGATTGACCCCTGCAGGACTCCACTCGTAACGTCTCGCCAATCTGAGACCTCACCCCTCACACTGAATCGTTGTCTCCTGTTGCTTAGGTACTCCTGTATCCAACGGAGTACCTTCCCTTTCACTCCAGCCTGCATCTCCAGTTTTTTTCACTAGCCTCTTGTGTGGCACTGTATCAAAGGCTTTCTGACAATCCAAAAATATGCAGTCTGCCCACCCTTCTCTTTCTTGCCTTATTTTTGTTGCCTGGTCGTAGAATTCAAGTAACCCTGTCAGGCAGGACCTGCCATCCCTGAATCCATGTTGGTGCTGTGTTACAAAGTTCTTTCGCTCAAAGTGCTCCACTAGCTTTCTTTGCACAATCTTCTCCATCAGCTTGCATGGTATGCAGGTTAGGGACACTGGCCTGTAATTCAGTGCCTCCTGTCTATCCCCTTTCTTGTATATCGGGACTACTTTAGCTGCTTTCCAAATTTCTGGCAATTCCCCTGTTGCCAGAGATTTGTTATACACTATGGAGAGTGGGAGGCACAGTTCTTCTGTTCCTTCCTTTAGTATCCAAGGGGAGATTCCAACTGAGCCTATAGCCTTTGTCACATCCAACTCTAGTAAACATTTCCTTACTTCCCCGCTGGTAATCTCAAACTCTTCCAGTGGTTCCTGGTTAGCTACTTCCTCTCTTATCTCTGGGATTTCTCCTTGCTCTAAGGTGAAGACCTCTTGGAATTTCTTATTCAGTTATTCACACACTTCCTTGTCGTTTGTAGTGAATCCTTCTGCCCCTATCCTTAATTTCATAACCTGTTCCTTTACTGTTGTTTTTCTCCTGATGTGGCTATGCAGCAATTTAGGCTGAGTCATTGCCTTGCTTGCGATGTCATTTTCGTATTGTCTTTCTGCCTCTCTTCTCATCCTGACATATTCATTCCTGGCATTCTGGTATCTTTCTCTGCTCCCAAGTGTCCTGTTATTCCTATAGTTTCTCCATGCCCTTTTACTTTGCTGCTTAGCTAGCCTACATCTCTGATTAAACCATGGGTTTCTCATCTTCATTTCACTGTTTTCCTTTTGGGCTGGGACAAACTTGTTTGCTGCGTCCTTGCACTTTTGCGTGATGTAGTCCATCATATCTTGGGCCGTCTTTTCCCTAAGCTCTGATTCCCATGCTATATCTGTTAGGAATTTTCATATCTCCTCATAGTTTCCCTTTCGGTATGCTAACCTTTTGGTTTCGGTATCCCTCCTCGAGTTCAATAACCCTTCTTCAATCAGGTACTCAAACACCAATACACTGTAGTCGCTCATTCCTACTGGGGCCTCAAAACCGATTTCTCTTATGTCAGAGTCGTTCAGGGTGAAGACCAGGTCGAGTCTCGCTGGTTCGTCATTTCCTCTCGTCCTTGTGGGTTTTCTGACATGCTGGGTTAAAAAGTTTCTAGTCACCACCTCCAGTAGTTTGGCTCTCCACGTATCCTCGCCGCCATGCGGTTCCTTGTTCTCCCAATCAATCCTTCCGTGATTGAAGTCCCCCATAATGAGCAGGTGGGATCTATTTCTACAGGCAGCAGAGGCTGCCCTCTCAGTTATAGTGTTAACTGCCATGTTGTTGTTTTCGTACTCTTGACTGGGTCTTCTGTCATTTGGTGGAGGGTTATATATTTCTGCTACTACTATCCTTGGACCTCCCATTGTCATGGTGCCTGCTATGTAGGCTCTGAAACCCTCACAGCCCGGGATAGCCATCTCCTTAAAACTCCATTCCTTTCTCATGAGTAGGGCCACTCCACCTCCTCCTCTACCTTCCCTCTGTTTCCTTATTACTGTGTGTGTGAGCGTGTGCGCGTGGGATGGGGGTTACGAGGAGGTGAGGTGTTGTCTGCAGGCAGGTAAGAGAGGGGGTAAGAGAAGGGGTAAGAGAAGGAGTAAGAGAAGGAGGTGGATTATGAGTGAGGTTTTATCCCCTTTCCACGAAAGGTGTTAATCCCTTTTAGCCTGACTGGACGTATGTGTGTGCGTGCGTGTATGCGTGTGTTTGTATTTTGTGTGTGCGTGCATGTGTGCTTGCAAACGTACGTGTGCGTGCGTGCGTGTGTTACGGGGGTCCCGTAAAATGTCAACCTCTACCCAAAATGAGCCACTTTGATATTTTAAATGTATCTGATATACTGAACAAGAATTTGGTAATATTTTACCTCTGTACACCTGAAGAATTGACCAGAGAAGGGTACCTACCTGCCAGCCTCCCGCTCACACAACCAGGTGAAAAATTACGATGCTGGATGATGAAGTGCTCCGTCGTCATCTCCCACGTGGTGATTCACTAATCCAGTAGATTGATGATGGCGGTTCTTCTCTAACTAACACAAATCTCTGGAGTCAGTCACTGTATTGGTGTGTCTGTTGTGTTACAGTTCACCAATTCACTGTACCACTGATCACTTGACCCAATATATAAACAAAGCCTCGTGGGCCCTCCCACGTGGCCTGTCTGGTGAATTCACTGTTTAACATAAAGTTCTAGTGATAGCACTGTATTTTTTATTTCCTATTCGCGGCGGTTATACGCTTTGTGATACCCCAAGATCTGTGATCTGTCACTGTAGCCTTAATTAACCTAAAAATATTGGTGTTTATTGTAGCGCGTGACTCCAGCGACCCTCCCATGCGGCTGGCTGAACACACTCAAACACAGTGTGCGTGTATTATGCAAAGTTTTGCACTTTCATGTATCATATTTACCTTCTGTATAAGTCCCTCCATCAGGAATGAACTACCAAACACGGGTTGTGAACTGTGAGAGCCGGATACATGCACCGCTGCACCAACACACACAAATGTGACAGCCGGATACATGCACCGCTGCACCAACACACACAAATGTGACAGCCGGATACATGCACCGCTGCACCAACACACACAAATGTGACACCCGGATACATGCACCGCTGCACCAACACACACAAGTGTGACAGCCGGATACATGCACCGCTGCTCCAACACACACAAATGTGACAGCCGGATACATGCACCGCTGCACCAACACACACAAATGTGACAGCCGGATACATGCACCGCTGCACCAACACACACAAATGTGACAGCCGGATACATGCACCGCTGCACCAACACACACAAATGTGACACCCGGATACATGCACCGCTGCACCAACACACACAAGTGTGACAGCCGGATACATGCACCGCTGCACCAACACACAAATCAATGATCTTATCACACGAAAACACAAGATTATGGAACACAATTCGGCAATATTCTCACGACTGAAATATGCTGCCACTTGAAAACTCTGGTAAAGACAGAGCTAACATTGCATAGTGATATCCAATATAACATCCTCGTATTACTGCAGATAACTGCACAGACAAAAACAAAAATGCCATTCTAGTTTGCAAAGTCCAAGGAAAACTTTAGGAAATAACGTGTAAACTCAAAAAAAGCAGTTTACTCGACATGATGATCCCCACACACTCCAGCACACAGGTGGTGTGGTTGGCCGCGTCAATCACCTTCATAGTCTAGAATTATTGAATATAATTCATACTTCATTATAAACATTCCCGCGCGCCTTAACATATACAAATATACTCACTCTTTCCTTAACATATATTTTTTTTACAGATATGATAAATTTAGCCAATAATTTCACACCTAAACAGATATATAGATATATATATTATGGGAGTTGGTAGAGTGATGGTGTGTTGTGTGAAGCTAATAATAAGGAGGTGTGTGTGTCCACTCCCCAGACAGAGAAGGCGCCGAGCAGAACGGTGAGCAGGTTGATGTTGTCAGCGGTCACCCCCAACGACTCTGGCAGATACACCTGTCGACCAGATACTGGCGGAGTCTCGTCCGTCTCTGTGCACGTCCAGTCTGGTAGGTGGCTGTGTGTGTGTGAGTGTGTGTGTGTGTGTGTGTGTGTGTGTGTGTGTGTGTGTGTGCACGTCCAGTCTGGTAGGTGACTGTGTGTGTGTGTGTGTGTGTGTGTGTGTGTGTGTGTGTGTGTGTGTGTGTGTGTGTGTGTGTGTGTGTGTGTGTGTGTGTGTGCACGTCCAGTCTGGTAGGTGACTGTGTGTGTGTGTGTGTGTGTGTGTGTGTGTGTGTGTGTGTGTGTGTGTGTGTGTGTGTGTGTGTGTGTGTACTCACCTATATGTACTCACCTATATGTGCTTGCAGGATCGAGCATTGACTCTTGGAACCCGCCTTTCTAGCTATCGGTTGTTTACAGCAATGACTCCTGTCCCATTTCCCTATCATACCTAGTTTTAAAAGTATGAATAGTAGGTGTGTGTGTGTGTGTGTGTGTGTGTGTGTGTGTGTGTGTGTGTGTGTGTGTGTGTGTGTGTGTGTGTGTGTGTGTGTGTGTGTGTGTGTGTGTGTGTGTGTGTGTGTGTGTGTGTGCACGTCCAGTCTGGTGGGTGACTGTGTGTGTTCTCACCTAGTTGTGCTTGCGGGGGTTGAGCTCTGGCTCTTTGGTCCCGCCTCTCAACCGGCAATCAACAGGTGTACAGGTTCCTGAGCCTATTGGGCTCTATCATATCTACACTTGAAACTGTGTATGGAGTCAGCCTCCACCACATCACTTCCTAATGCATTCCATTTGTCAACCACTCTGACACTAAAAAAGTTCTTTCTAATATCTATGTGGGTTATTTGGGCACTCAGTTTCCACCTGTGTCCCCTAGTGCGTGTGCCCCTTGTGTTAAACAGCCTGTCTTTATCAACCCTGTCGATTCCCTTGAGGATCTTGAATGTGGTGATCATGTCCCCCCCTAACTCTTCTGTCTTCGAACGAAGTGAGGTTTAATTCCCGTAGTCTCTCCTCGTAGCTCATACCTCTCAGCTCGGGTACTAGTCTGGTGGCAAACCTTTGAACCTTTTCCATTTTAGTATTATGCTTGACTAGATATGGACTCCATGCTGGTACCGCATACTCCAGGATTAGTCTGACATATGTGGTATATAATGTTCTGAAAGATTACTTACACAAGTTTCTAAAGGCCGTTCTTATGTTAGCCAACCTGGCATATGCTGCTGCTGTTATCCTCTTGATATGAGCTTCAGGGGACAGGTCTGGCGTGATATCAACCCCCAGGTCTTTCTCTCTCTCGGACTCTCGAAGTATTTCATCTCCCAAGTGATACCTTGTATCTGGTCTCCTGCTTCCTACCCCTATCTTCATTACATTACATTTGCTCGGATTAAACTCTAACAGCCATTTGTTCGACCATTCCTGCAGCTTGTCCAGGTCTTATTAAAGCCTCAAGCTGTCCTCCTCTGTCTTAATCCTTCTCATAATTTTGGCGTCGTCAGCAAACATTGAGAGGAATGAGTCTATACCCTGTGGGAGATCATTTACGTATATCAGAAACAGGATAGGTCCAAGTACAGAGCCCTGTGGGACTCCACTGGTGACTTCACGCCAGTCTGAGGTCACACCCCTCACTGTAACTCTCTGCTTCCTATTGTTTAGGTACTCCCTTATCCACTGGAGCGCCCTACCAGTTACTCCTGCCTTTTTCTCCAGCTTATGCATCAACCTTTTATGGGGTACTGTGTCAAAGGCTTTCCGACAGTCCAAAAAAATGCAGTCCGCCCACCCTTCTCTTTCTTGTTTAATCTTTGTCACCTGATAGTAGAATTCTATCAAGCCTGTAAGGCAAGATTTACCCTCCCTGAACCCATGTTGATGGGTTGTCACGAAGTCTCTTCTCTCCAGATGTGTTACTAGGTTTTTCTCACAATCTTCTCCATCACCTTGCATGGTATACAAGTTAAGGACACTGGCCTGTAGTTCAGTGCCTCTTGTCTGTCACCCTTTTTGTATATTGGTACTACATTAGCAGTCTTCCATATTTCTGGTAGGTCCCCCGTTTCCAGTGACCTACTATACCCTATGGAGAGTGGTAGGCAAAGTGCTCCTGCACACTCTTTCAATACCCATGGCGAGATTCCATCCGGCCCAACAGCTTTTCTCACATCCAGCTCCAATAGGTGCTTCTTGACCTCATCTCTTGTAATTTCGAACCTATCCAAGGTCACCTGGTTTGTTGCCATCTCTTCTAGCGCCGTGACATCTCCCTGTTCTATTGTAAAGACCTCCTGGAACCTTTTGTTGAGTTCTTCACACACCTCTTTGTCATTCTCTGTGTACCTGTCCTCGCCCACCCTAAGTTTCATCACCTGTTCCTTCACTGTTGTCTTCCTCCTGATGTGACTGTGTAGTAGCTTGGGTTCGGTCTTGGCTTTATTAGCTATATCATTTTCATACCTTTTCTCAGCTGCTCTTCTCACATTGACATACTCGTTCCTGGTTCTCTGGTATCTCTCTACTTTCTGGTGTTCTGTTATTACGGAAGTTCCTCCATGCCCTTTTGTTCAGCTCCTCTGCTTTCATACATTCCTTATTAAGCCACGGATTCTTCCTTTGCTTCTCTGTTTTTTCCTGTCGGGCCTGGACAAACCTGCTTACAGCCTCCTGACGTTTATGGGTGACATAGTCCATCATGTCTTGTACGGACTTGGTTCCGAGTTCTGTGTCCCAATGTATATCCCATAGGAATTCATTCATTTCCTCATAGTTTCCCTTTCGGTACGCCAGCCCTTTGGTTCCCAGTTCTTTTTTGGGGGTGATAATTCCCAGCTCAACCAGGTACTCAAAGCTTAATACACTATGATCACTCATTCCCAAGGGGGCTTCCAACTTAACTTCCCTTATATCCGACTCATTTAGGGTAAATATCAGATCAAGCAAGGCTGGTTCATCCCCTCCTCTCGTTCTTGTCGGTCCCTTGACGTGTTGACTTAGAAAATTTCTTGTTGCCACATCCAGCAGCTGAGCTCTCCATGTGTCTGGGCCTCCATGTGGGTCTCTGTTCCCCCAATCTATCTTTCCATGGTTGAGGTCTCCCATGATTAGTAGCCTGGATCCGTTCCTGCTAGCCACAGAAGCTGCTCTCTCTATTATATTGATGGTGGCCAAGTTGTTTCTATCATATTCCTGTCTGGGTCTTCTGACATTCGGTGGGGGGTTATATATGACTACTACTATAATTTTCTGTCCTCCAGTTGCTATGGTGCCTAATATATGTAGTCACTGAAACCTTCACAGTTCTGAATTACCATCTCTTCGGAACTCCAACCTTCTCTTAGTAGCAAAGCTACACCACCTCCTCCTCTCCCTTCTCTCTCTTTCCTCACTACATAGTAGCCCTGTGGAAACACTGCATTTGTTATGGTGTTTGTTAGCTTTGTTTCTGTGAGTGCTATTATATCTGGGTTTTCTTCTAGTGCCCATTCTCCGAGTTCACTTGTTTTATTTGTAATTCCATCTATGTTAGTGTACATTGCCTTGAAGCTCACTTTCTTCAGTTCATTTTCTTGTCCCTTTCTTGGCGAGCATTCTGCTGGTGTGGGAAGCTTTTCAGTGGGTGAGATGATCTGTGAGGTGGTTTGCAGGGTTTCAGGGGAGTTTGGAGTGAGGGGTGGGGGTTTCATGGAAGGGGGGACAGGTAGGGTGTGGGTTAAGGAGATAGGGGGTCGTGGAGGATACGGGGTGAGGGGGGAGGAGGGATAGGGAGGGTATGGGATGAAGGGGGAGGGGGGAAAGGTGGGAAGGGAGACATGATGGGAATGGGGAAGGGATGACAGGGTAAGAATGGGGTGGGGGGGATGGAGGGTTGGGTGGGGGCAGGTAGGGTGAGGGGAAGGGAGGGTTTCTATGCAGAGGGGGGTGGTGGGGTTGCCCTCCCCTCTGGTGTTGCTGGGATGCTGGTTTTGGGTTCGCCTCTTGTCTCTAGGACTGTTGTGTTGGGGGCTGTGATTTCCTGGTTTGCTTCTCCCTCCCTGCACTTCCTCCTTGCCTCTGCTGCCCTGGCTCTCTCCTCCTTCGTCCTGTCCCTCTGCAGGAATACTTTCTTGTATCCCTCCACATGCTGCAGTCGACTCTTCCTTTCGAGAATATCCTCCTTTGTGGTTTCGTTTGTAAACACCACCTTTACAAGGTGGTGTGTGTGTGTGTGTGTGTGTGTGTGTGTGTGTGTGTGTGTGTGTGTGTGTGTGTGTGTGTGTGTGTGTGTGTGTGTGTGTGTGTACTCACCTAGTTGTGTTTGTGGGGGTTGAGCTCTGGCTCTTTGGTCTCGCCTCTCAACCGTCAATCAACAGGTGAACAGGTTCTTGAGCCTATTGGGCTCTATCATATCTACACTTGAAACTGTGTATGGAGTCAGCCTCCACCACATCACTTCCTAATGCATTCCATTTGTCAACCACTCTGACACTAAAAAAGTTCTTTCTAATATCTCTGTGGCTCATTTGGGCGCTCAGTTTCCACCTGTGTCCACTAGTGCATGTGCCCCTTGTGTTAAATAGCCTGTCTTTGTCTACCTTATCAATTCCCTTGAGAATCTTGAATGTGGTGATCATGTCCCCCCTAACTCTTGTCTTCCAGCGAAGTGAGGTTTAATTCCCATAGTCTCTCCTCGTAGCTCATACCTCTCAGCTCGGGTAATAGTCTGGTGGCAAACCTTTGAGCCTTTTCCAGTTTAGTCTTATCCTTGACTAGATATGGACTCCATGCTGGGGCTGAATACTCCAGGATTGGCCTGACATATGTGGTATACAAAGTTCTGAATGATTCTTTACACAAGTTTCTGAATGCCTTTCGTATGTTGACCAGCCTGGCAAATGCCGCTGATGTTATCCTCTTGATATGGGCTGCAGGAGACAGGTCTGGCGTGATATCAACTCCCAAGTCTTTTTCTTTCTCTGACTCCTGAAGAATTTCCTCTCCCAGATGATACCTTGTATTTGGCCTCCTGCTCCCTACACCTATCTTCATTACATTACATTTGGTTGGGTTAAACTCTAACAACCACTTGTTCGACCATTCCTTCAGTTTGTCTAGGTTTTCTTGAAGCCTCAAACAGTCCTCTTCTGTCTTAATCCTTCTCATAATTTTGGCATCGTCCGCAAACATTGAAAGAAATGAATCTATACCCTCCGGGAGATCATTTACATCTATCAGAAACAAGATTGGATCGAGTACAGAGCCCTGTGGGACTCCACTGGTGACTTCACGCTAATTGGAGGTCTCACCCCTCACCGTAACTCTCTGCTTCCTATTGCTTAGGTACTCCCTTATCCACTTTAGCACCTTACCAGCTACACCTGCCTATCTCTCCAGCTTATGTACCAGCCTCTTATGCGGTTCTGTGTCAAAGGCTTTCCGACAATCCAAGAAAATGGAGTCCGCCCAGCCCTCTCTTTCTTGCTTATTCTTTGTCACCTGGTCGTAGAATTCTATTAAGCCAGTCAGGCAAGATTTACCCTCCCTGAACCCATGTTGGCGATTTGTCACGAAGTCCCTTTTCTCCAGATGTGCTACCAGGTTTTTTCTCACGATCTTCTCCATCACCTTGCATGGTATACAAGTCAAGAACACTAGCCTGTAGTTCAGTGCCTCTTGCCTGTCTCCCTTTTTGTATATTGGGACCATATTCACCATCTTCCATATTTCTGGTAGGTCTCCCGTCTCCAGTGACCTACTATACACTATGGAGAGTGGCAAGCAAAGTGCCTCTACACACTCTTTCAGTACCCATGGTGAGATCCCGTCTGGACCAACAGCCTTTCTAACATCCAGATCCAGCAGGTGTCTCTTGACCTCTCGTAATTTCGAACTCCTCCAAGGCCGCCTGGTTTACTTCCCTTTTCCCTAGCACAGTGACCTCACCTTGTTCTGTTGTGAAGACCTCCTGGAACCTCTTGTTGAGTTCATCACACACCTCTTTGTCATTCTCTGTATACCTGTCCTCGCCTGTTCTAAGTTTCACTACCTGTTCTTTCACTGTTGTTTTCCTTCTGATGTGACTGTGGAGTAGCTTTGGTTCGGTCTTGGCTTTGTTTGCTATATCATTTTCAAAACTTTTCTCTGCTTCTCTTCTCACCCTGACATACTCATTCCTGGTTTTCTTGTATCTCTCTCTCTTTCTGGTGTTCTGTAATTCCAGAAGTTCCTCCACGCCCTTTTGTTCAGTTTCTTTGCTTCCATACATGCCCTATTATACCATGGATTCTTCTTTTGCTTCTTGGATTTTTCCTTTTGGGCCGGGGATGTATCTGCTTACTGCCTCCTGACACTTTTGGGTGACATAGTCCATCATATCTTGTACAGACTTCGCTCTGAGGTCTGTGTCCCAAGGTATTTCCCTTAGGAAGCTTCTCATCTCCTTATAATTTCCCTTTCGGTATCCCAGCCTTTTGTTTCCTAGTTCTTTTTCGGGGGGGATAATTCCTAGCTCTACCAGGTACTCAAAGCTCAATACACTGTGATCACTCATTCCCAAGGGTGCTTCCATCTTGACTTCCCTTATATCCCACTCATTTAGGATAAATATCAGATCAAGCATTGTTGGTTCATCCTCTCCTCTCATTCTTGTTGGTTCCTTGATGTGCTGGCTTAGAAAGTTTCTTGTTGCCACGTCCAGCAGCTTAGCTCTCCATGTTTCTGGTCCTCCATGCGGGTCTCTGTTCTCCCAATCTATCTTCCCATTGTTGAAGTCTACCATGATCAGATCCAGATCCATTCCTGCTAGCAACAGAAGCTGCTCTCTCTATTATGTTACTGGTGGCCATATTATTTCTATCATATTCCTGTCTGGGTCTTCTGTCATTTGGTGGTTGATTATATATGACTACGACTATAATTTTTTGCCCTCCAGTTGTTATGGTTCCTATTATGTAGTCACTGAAACCTTCACATCCCTGAACAACCATCTCCTCAAAATCCCAGCCTTTTCATACCAGCAGAGCTACACCACCATCACCTCTTCCTTCTCTCTCTTTCCTCATAACATAATAGTCCTGTGGGAACACTGCATTTGTTATGGTTTTCGTCAGCTTTGTTTCTGTGAGGGCTATTATGTCTGGGTTTTCCTCTAGTACTCATTCTCCAAGTTCATTTGCTTTATTTGTAATTCCATCTATGTTAGTGTACATTGCCCTGAGGCTCACTTTCTTCTGTCCCTTCTCAAATCTCCTCCTTGTTCTGCTGGTGGGGGAGGCTGTGCCATGGGTGTGAGGACCTGTGAGGTGGATACCAGGGTTGCAGAGGATACTGGGATGAGGGGTGGGGGGTCAAGTGAAGGGGGAGGGACAGGGAGGGTATGGGGTGAAAGGGGCGGGAGGACAGGAAGGAAAGGGGGGGGAAGGGGGGACACGGCAGGAGGGTAAGAAGGGTGGGGATTGGGTGTGGGGGGCGGGAGATTTGGCTGAGTATATGAGTGGGGGCAGGGAGGGTTTGGGGTAGGGGGGTTTTCTATGCAGAGGAGGGTGGTGGGGTTGCCCTCCCTGCTGGTGTTACTGGGTAGCTGGTTGTACTCACCTAATTGTACTCACCTAATTGTGCTTGCGGGGGTTGAGCTCTGGCTCTTTGGTCCCGCCTCTCAACCGTCAATCAACTGGTGTACAGACTCCTTAGCCTACTGGGCTCTATCATATCTACATTTGAAACTGTGTATGGAGTCAGCCTCCACCACATCACTTCCTAGTGCATTCCATTTACTAACTACTCTGACACTGAAAAAGTTCTTTCAAATGTCTCTGTGGCTCATTTGGGTACTCAGCTTCCACCTGTGTCCCCTTGTTCGCGTCCCTCTAGTGTTGAATAGTTCATCCTTGTTTACCCGGTCGATTCCCCTGAGGATTTTGTAGGTTGTGATCATGTCCCCCCTTACTTTTCCGTCTTCCAGTGTCGTAAGGTGCATTTCCCGCAGCCTTTCCTCATAACTCATGCCTCTTAGTTCTGGGACTAGTCTAGTAGCATACCTATGGACTTTTTCCAGCTTCGTCTTGTGCTTGACAAGGTACGGGCTCCATGCTGGGGCCGCATACTCCAGGATTGGTCTTACATATGTGGTGTACAAGATTCTGAATGATTCCTTACACAGGTTCCTGAACGCTGTTCTGATGTTAGCCAGCCTCGCATATGCCGCAGACGTTATTCTTTTTATGTGGGCTTTAGGAGACAGGTTTTGTGTGATATCAACTCCAAGATCTTTCTCTCTGTCTGCTTAATTAAGTTCTTCATCTCCTATTCTGTATCCTGTGTCTGGCCTCCTGTTTCCACTGCCTAGTTTCATTACTTTACATTTACTCGGGTTTAACTTCAACAGCCATTTGTTGGACCATTCACTCAGTCTATCTAGGTCATCTTGTAGCCTCCTACTATCATCCTTTGTTTCAATCCTCCTCATAATTTTTGCATCATCAGCAAACATTGAGAGAAACTAGTCAAGACCCTCTGGGAGATCATTTACATATATCAGAAACAGTATAGGTCCAAGGACTGACCCCTGCGGGACTCCACTTGTAATGTCTTGCCAATCTGAGACCTCACCCCTCACACTGATTCGTTGTCTCCTGTTGCTTAGGTACTCCTTTATCCAGTGAAGTACCTTCCCTTTCACTCCAGCCTGCATCTCCAGCTTTTTCACTAGCCTCTTGTGTGGTACTTTATCAAAGGCTTTCTGATAATCCAAAAATATCCAGTCTGCCCACCCTTCTCTTTCTTGCCTTATTTTTGTTGCCTGGTCGTAGAATTCAAGTAACCCTGTGAGGCAAGACCTGCCATCCCTGAACCCATGTTGATGCTGTGTTACAAAGTTCCTTCACTCCAGATGCTCCACTAGCTTTCTTCGCACAATCTTCTCCGTCAGCTTGCATGGTATACAGGTTAGGGACACTGGCCTGTAGTTTAGTGCCTCCTGTCTATCCCCTTTCTTGTATATTGGGACTACGTTAGCTGCTTTCCAAATATCTGGCAGTTCCCTTGTTGCCAGTGATTTGTTATACACTATGGAGAGTGGTAGGCACAGTTCTTTTGCTCCTTCCTTTAGTATCCAAGGGGAGATTCCATCTGGGCCTATAGCCTTTGTCACATCCAACTCGAGTAAACACTTCCTTACTTCTCCGCTGGTAATCTCAAACTCTTCCAGTGGTTCCTGGTTAGCATTTCCCTCTCTTATCTCTGGAATTTCTCCTTGCTCTAAGGTGAAGACCTCCTGGAATTTCTTATTCAGTTCCTCACTCACTTCCTTGTCGTTTGTAGTGAATCCTTCCGCCCCTATCCTTAATTTCATAACCTGTTCCTTTTCTGTTGTTTTTCTCCTGATGTGGCTATGCATCAATTTAGGCTGAGTCTTTGCCTTGCTTGCGATGTCATTTTCGTATTGTCTTTCTGCCTCTCTTCTCATCCTGACATATTCATTCCTGGCATTCTGGTATCTTTCTCTGCTCTCCAGTGTCCTGTTATTCTTATAGTTTCTCCATGCCCTTTTACTTTGCTGCTTAGCTAGCCTACATCTCTGATTAATTAAACCATGGGTTTCTCATCTTCATTTCTCTGTTTTCCTTTTGGACTGGGACAAACTTGTTTTCTGCGTCCTTGCACTTTTGTGTGATGTAGTCCATCCTATCTTGGTCCGTCTTTTCCCTGAGCTCTGTTTCCCATGCTATATCCATTAGGAATTTTCTTATCCCCTCATAGTTTCCCTTTCGGTATGCTAACCTTTTGGTTTCGGTATCCCTCCTCGAGTTCAATAACCCTTCTTCAATCAGGTACTCAAACACCAGTACACTGTGGGCGCTCATTCCTACTGGGGCCTCAAAACCGATTTCTCTTATGTCGGAATCGTTCTGAGTGAAGACTAGGTCGAGTCTCGCTCGGTCGTCATTGCCTCTCATCCTTGTGGGTTCTCTGACATGCTGGGTTAAAAAGTTTCTAATCACCACCTCCAATAGTTTGACTCTCCATGTATCCTCGCCTCCATGCAGTTCCTTGTTCTCCCAGTCAATCCTTCCGTGATTGAAGTCGCCCATGATGAGCAGGTGGGATCTATTTCTACAGGCAGCAGAGGCTGCCCTCTCAATTATAGTGTTAACTGCCATGTTGTTGTTTTCATACTCTTGACTGGGTCTTCTGTCATTTGGTGGAGGGTTGTATATTACTGCTATTACTATTCTTGGTCCTCCCATTGTCATGGTGCCTGCTATGTAGTCTCTGAAACCCTCACAGCCCCTGATAGCCATCTCCTTAAAACTCCATTCCTTTCTCATGAGTAGGGCCACTCCGCTTCCTACCCTACCTTCCCTCTCTTTCCTTATAACTATGTGTACTCCTGGGGAAACACGGCATTCGTTATGATTCGAGAGAGTTTTGTTTCAGTGAGTCCGATTACATCTGGGTTCACTTCTAGTGCTCTTTCCCTTAGTTCACTTGTCTTGCTTGTGATTCCATCTATGTTCGAGTATATCACCCTGAAACTGGCTCTCTTCTGCTTCTCCTCTGGGGGGGACCTGTGGGATCTGGGGTAAGTGGGAGCTGGGGGGATCTGGTACGGGGAGACTGGTGGAGGAGGGAGGACTTGGGGGGGTGGGGGAGAAAGGGAGGGTACGGGGGGTGAGAAGGGGAGGGTAGGGGGGAAGTAAGTAATTATCAAAAGAAGGCACCAAACCGGGAAGGCTATGTAGCACCATCAAATGTGCGGAATAATCAGAGGGCGCTAAATATCGCCAAGGATGCCAATGCAAGAACAAAAACACATAAGGCGAACGATATCAAAAGTATCCGAGTCACCAAGAATTCCATTGAGGGACAGGCGACCGCGAGGGGCGGTCGGACAGCAAGACACATGCTCGTCCTGGAAGTCAGGACATTCAAGAAGAACATGCGTGACCGTAAGAGGGACAATGCAACTAGGACAATAAGGAGCAGGGCGGCGCTCCATCAAGTGACCATGGGTTAAGCGAGTATGGCCAATACGCAACCTCGCCAGAGCTGTTTCCCAACGCCGGTTACGGTGGCAGGAGGACGGCCATGAGGAAACACAACATTTAAGAGTACGAAGTTTGTTACCAGTAACAGACGACCAAGAAGCCTGCCAATGGGTAAGAATGGAGGAATGGATATCCGGGTAAAAGTCGGAATATGGAATACCTTTACAAGAGAGATGGGACGAGAGCGGACAGCTTCCATGGCGGCAGCATCCGCACGCTCATTTAAAGACACACCAATATGGCTGGGAACCCAACAAAACTCAACCGACTTAAATTTACTGTGGACAAGAAACAGCCAACGCTGGATCTCGACAACTACTGGATGAACCGGATTAAAGGACCCGAGAGCCATGAGGGCACTACGCGAGTCAACAACAACTACAAAGGAAGACTGACAACGAGAAAGCAGGAGACAAAAAGCATAGAGAATAGCATAAAGCTCCGCTGTAAAGATGCTAGTCTCCAGAGGTAAACGACACATATAAGTGCGATCAGGAAAAACAACAGAGTAGCCAACACCGTCCGCAGACTTAGACCCATCAGTGAAGACAGAAACTGAGCGGGAGTGAGAAGAAAAGTGCTCAAGGAAAAGGCGTTTTAGAACCGTAGGAGGGGTAAAAGCTTTAGTGATGCGGGTCAAGGATGTACAAAACTGCAGAAGGGCGACTCTCCACGGGGGCAAAGAAGGAACAACACGAGGAGAAACATTAGAAACACGAACGGAAAGAGAACCCTGTAAGCAAGATAACCGGACAGAAAGAGGGAGGTGGTGAAGAGGAACAGGAACCGCAGGAGGGGTAAAAGTTAAAGCACGACAGAGGCGAGAGGAAGGATGTTGTAAGGATCGCACAAGATAGCGAAGACAGTAGCGATCACGGCGGTCCTGGAAAGACAGGAAGCCAGTGTCAACATACAAGCTAAGGACGGGAGTCGAACGAAAGGCACCAGAACTGAGGCGCAACCCAGTATGGTGCAAAGCATCACGACGGCGAAGAGTAGAAGGAGAAGCAGATGAGTAAGCAGGGCAACCATAATCGAGCTTAGACAGGACGAGAGAGGAATGTAAAGCAAGGAGAGTGCGCCTATCCGCTCCCCAAGAAGTATGGGACAATACCCGAAGGAGGGGAAGGGCCTTAGAGCACTCAACACGGAGGTAAGAGATATGGGGAGACCAAGACAAACGAGTGTCAAGGAATAACCCCAAAAGCTTCGCGGAATCTTTGTACTCAAGGGGATGACCATAAAGTGACAAAGAGGGACGAAGAACGACCCGTTTCCTAGTAAAAGACATGCACAAGTATTAGAAGTAGAGAACTTGAAGCCATGATCGGTGGCCTCAGACGACACAGCATCAATCGCAAGTTGAAGCCGGCGCTGAAAGAGAGGCAAATCATCACCCTGACAGCAATGGGTAAGATCATCGACATAGAGAGCGGAGAAGACACCTGAAGGAAGAGAGGAAAGAAGACCATTGAGGGCAACCAGAAAAAGAGTAGTGCTCAGAACACTACCCTGGGGCACACCTTTGTATTGCTGAAAAGAGGCAGAGAGAGCGGTACCAAGGCGCACCCGAAAGGAACGACGAGAGAGGAAGCTGCGGAGAAAGTGAGGGAGATGACCACGAAGGCCAAAAGAATGAAGCTGGGACAGAATATGATATCGCCAAGTGGTGTCGTAAGTCTTTTCCAGGTCAAAAAGGACGGCAACAATAGAGGTCGCAGCAAAAGCAGTACGAATATAGACCTCCAAGTTCACCAGGACATCTGTCGTGCTGCGGCACTTGCGGAAACCAAATTGAGAAGGGGAGAGGAGGTGATGGTGTTGCAGGAACCACATCAGACGAACGTTAACCATACGTTCAAAGAGTTTGCAGACACAACCTGTGAGGGCAATAGGGCGAAAGTCCTTAGGGGAAGTTCCCAGAGACCCTGGTTTGCGAACAGGGAGGACAACGGCATCGAGCCAGTCCTCAGGGACTGATGACGACTCCCAGTTCCGATTATACAGACTCAATAAATACTGAGACGTGCACGAGGGAGATGGCGAAGCATCTCATAATGAATACCATCGGAGCCCGCCGCTGTAGAACCGCAGAGGGCCAGGGCAGAACGAAGTTCAGAGAGAGAGAAGGGATCGTTATAGGGAAGTCGAAGACGAGTGCAGAAATCTAAAGGACGAGACTCGAGGACAGGTTTACGAAGAAGGAAAAATTGGGGAAGATGAAGACCAGAGCTAACAGAAGAAAAGTGAGAACCCAGTTCGGTAGCGACCTGCAACGGGTCCTCCACAAGAGTACCATGGAGGTGAAGGACCGTGGAAACATCGGGAATGAACTTACCCGCAATCTTGCGGATACGCTTCCAGATCTGTGGCAGGGGAGTTTCGGACGTAATTGTGGAGACATAAGAAGTCCAACATTCACATTTAGCCGTACGGATGGCCCTACAGGCCACCGCACTCGCTTTCCGAAAGAAAAGAAAAGAATCGGTCGTCTGCCGACGGCGGTGCCTCTTCCAGGCTGCACGCTTACAGCGGACAGCCCGAGCACAGTCCGCATTCCACCAGGGAACGCACTTCCGTGGACCCCGAGAGGAAGAGCGAGGAATAGAGCGGAGGACAGCGTCGAAGACAGTGTCATGAAAAAGGAGGAGAGCGCGAGGGAGAGGCAGAAGGGAGAGGTCAGAGAGAGCAGCACTGAGGGTAAATAGGTTCCAGTCCGCTTTAGCAAACTGCCACCTAGGAAAAAAGAGGGAAGGGCGAAACGAGAAAAAGGAAACAAGGATAGGGAAATGATCACTGCCATGGAGGTCATCAAGAACCTGCCACGTGAAATCTAAGTAAAGAGAAGAAGAGCAGAGAGAAAGATCAATACAGGAAAGGGTGCGAGTCCGAGAGTCCAAATGAGTGGGCTCACCAGAATTCAGAAGAGACAGGGAAGGAGAGAGGAGAAACGGCTCAAGAAGGCGACCCCGGGTATTTGTCAGAACATCACCCCAAAGAGAATGACGACAATTGAAGTCACCCAGCAGGAGCACAGGCTCCGGCAAGGAGTCCAAGAGGTGTTTCAAATCAGGAAGAGAAAGCGGGACACTCGGGGGGAGATAAATGGAACAAACTGTGTACCATTTCCCCACAAAGATACGAGCAGCAGAACAATGGAGAGGCAAAGGAAAAAGTAAATAACAAAGGGAACATCAACTCGGATCAAGAGAGCAGAAGAATTAGGAGCCCCAGCAATGGCTGGGGGGGGGGAGAGAAAGGAATACCCATGAAAACGACCAGGATGAGCACCAAGCATTGGCTCCTGGAGACAGACACAAAGGGGCGAAAACCGTGAAATCAGAAGTTGGAGTTCGAGGAAATTGGCATAATAACCTCGAACGTTCCATTGAAGAATAGACATCGACGAGAAGGGAAAGGACAACAATAGAGAACAAGGAAGAAACAAAGGCGAAAGAGCAACACAGCACGTTAAAGAATATCAGGGTCGGGATCAGGGTCAGCAAAGTCAGGGTTAGGGGACATGAGTAAACTGAGCAAAGACGGAGGGAAGGAAGCGGGAGAACAGACCAGAGGTGGGCGGGCGGGGTCCGGAGGAGGAGGAGGAGGAAGAGGAGGAGACAACGGAGAGGAGCAGTCAAGGACAGCAGCAGGCAGAGGGGGAGTAGAAAGAGGGGAGCGCACCTCAGCAAGGGCAGCAACCGAAAGGGAAGCAGGGGCCAAAGAAACCTCCATAGCAGGAACAGGGGGTGCAAGCACAGAAATGGGAGGGGAAGGAGCAACAGAGCCAGAAGTAGGGGCCAAGGAAGAAAGCGAAGCCTTCTTACCTGCCGGGGAGGAGGAAGGAGAGGAGCCAGGCTTACGCTTCTGACTTAAAGAGACCGGTGTCCCAGCAACTACGTACCGGGCAACGGATTCCAGCGTCTCAACAGGAGAAGCTGAACGAGAGCACACACGACGGCCGTTAGGAGAGCGATGGACATCCGTCTGCACCGACAGGCGGCGGGGAGAGCCAATAGATGGAGGAAGAGGATGGGAAAGAGGATCGGAGGGAGACGAGGAAGAAGACACAAGAGACATGACAGACCGGGTAGAAAGAAGGGGAACCCCAGACTGAGGACCAGGAGAGGGACCCTTCGGGACAGAACTCAAAGGAACAGAGGAGGGGGCAGTGGGCGTATCAGGGTCCAAGGCCCGGAAACGGTTGTGAATCTGAGGAAGGAGGGAAGGACGAGGAGAGGAAGAGCGCAACACGCGAGCATAAGAGACGTTAGCATAAGGCAGGAGCCGGCGAACCTGGCGCCTCACCTCAGGAAAAGGTAAACCCTCCTGGTGCTTCAAGTTGAGGACGGCCGCCTCAAGCTTGTAATGGATACAGGCACGGGAGAAGGTAGGATGGGCCTCACCGCAGTTGAGGCAGCGAGCTTGGGGAGAAGTGCACTCCGACTTAGAGTGACCTCCACCCCCACACAAAGGACAGAGAGAGACAGTCCCAGAGCAGCAGAGGACACCATGCCCAAACCTCCAGCACTTGTTACAAAGCCAAGGAGAAGGAATATACTCCTGGACAGAGCACCTAGCACCAGCAAGAATGACAGAGGATGGAAGGGTCCTACCATCAAAGGTGATCTTCACAACACGAAGGGGTTGACGGCGACGACCACGAGGGGGACGAGTAAACGAGTCAACCTGGCTTACAGAATGGCCTTGGGCATCAAGGATATGCCGAATATCATCGTGGCAATCCTGCAGATTCCGAACACCGGTTGCAACATGGGGCGGGAGGAGAATAGTGCCAACACTGGCATTCATCTGAACATTCTTGGAGACCCGAACAGGGATCTCGCCAAGGCAAGACAAGGCTGCCAAGTGGGAAGCTGCATCCTGAGAAGGAGCAGCAACGACACGTGTACCGAGACGAGTGGGGTTGAAGGTAACAGACGCATCCACGGAATCAGCAAGATGCCGATGGAGGGAGAAATCGTCAGGAGGCGCAGAATCAAGAGGGAGGAGATCAAAGTATTTGGCCCATGAAGCGGGACCAAACAAGGCCTGATACGTGGCAGTACGGGAAGGAATCGAGCGAGTGCGATCGGGGCGGGAACGGCGTTGAGAACCCCCAGAGAGAGAGGGGTTAAAAGAAGCAGTAGTCACAACGAGAGACTTAGCCGCACCGGGGACGAAGTGGTCACCACTGGGGGCTGGAGGCTCGACCCAACCACAGAGGAGGGAGGGGAGCTGGGGGAAGAAGTCAGGATGGTTAAAGGAGGAGCAAGGTCGGGGCCCAACGCAGCGGGAGCTACAGAGCCTAATCTTCCAATACAGGCCGACTCGGGGGCTTGGTCGCCCACCCCACGAGCCTGAGAGGGTACAACGGAAACATTTATCGACATAGAGACGAAGAGAAAGAAATTCATCTGCGAATGTGCCCCCATACCCACCATGGAGCCACAATTAGAGGCAGGACACTCAACAGGAAACTATCGCCGATCATGCCGGGGGCCCCCTAGGGGAGCGTCGTGAGTATACGCCCCACAAACGCCACCTTAAGAACCGTCAGTCCGTCAAGATCGGATTCAGCGACGAAAGGGGGATTGACAATAAAAGGTTCCCCTCGCTCGAGACATCGGGTACAACAGTTCTACGGGTGCAAGAGTATGCCTCCTCAAGCACCCGGGCGTCAAAATAGAAGAAGTCCAAAGAAAGATCCAAAACAAGCAAAAGGTCAGCAGGAAACGACAAGCAGATAGGAGAAGAGGGGGGAGAAAAACGAAACAGAAGGAAAAGGAAAAGGTGCTCAGCACAATTGGAGAGGACGGCAGCAGGAGCACAAGGCTAGAAAAGGACAGAGGACTGTCCCAAGGAGCATCACACTCTGGCAGCCGCCCACAAAGCCCCCCTCACGGCATCAACGAGCTGAGCGGGGAGGGGGGGTAGGGGTGAAGAGTGAGAGGGGGAGGGGGGGAGAGTGAGAGGGGGAGGGGGGTGAGAGGGGGAGGGTTGGGGGAGGAGAGGCTTTGGGGGATAGGGGAGAAGAGGGAGGAGGGCTTGGGGGGCGTGGGGGGAAAAGGAGGGCTGAGGTGGATGAGGAAGAGGGGGAGGGTTTAGAGGAGTGGTGGAGAGGGGAAGACTTAGGTTGGGTGGGGGACAGTGGGGGGCTTAGGGGGGTGGGGGAGAACGGAGGGCTTGGGGGTGGGAGAGACGGGAAGGCATTTGGGAGAGGGGAGGGGGAGAAGGGAAGTCCTGGGGAGAGGGGTGAGTGGGAGGAGGGGGGTGAGGGGGGAGGGTGCCCTAGCTGGGTACTTAGTGGGGGGCTGACAAGGGAAGGGGCAGGTTGGGTGTCTGTTGGGTAGAATGTGGGGGTGGTGCCCCACTCCCTGTGGCTGTTGCACTGTTTGAGGAAGGTTCCCCACTCCCCTCTGGGATTGTAGGGTTCAGGGTTGTGGTACTCTGATTCCTTTCTCTCTCCCTGCGCTCCTTCCTCACATCTGCTGCCTGCATTCTCTCTTCCATTGTCATATCCCTCTGCAGGAATACTTTTTTGAACTTCTGAACATTTGCTAGACCGCTCTTCCTTGCTAACAGTTCCTCTTTCGTGATTTGGCTCATGAATATCACCTTCATCATTCGGTCTCTGTCCTTGTTGTACTTTCCAAGCCTGAAAACCTTTTCAACATTTTGGTCAGTTCCCTCCATCCTTAACACTTTAAGGATCTCGGTAACTGCATTTGTGTCCTTGTCTCTCCGCTCCTTTGGGCTAGTCCCTGTTTGCTCTTTAATGCCTGCTACTACTACTGCTCTTTTTCTCTCTATCATCCGGCTAGTACATCTAGCTGCTTCCTGAGAGGAAGCCACTTCCATGGCAACTTCCTAAACTGCAGACCTAGCTTCAGGGCTCTTTTTAAGCATTTCAGCAAATGAGAGCTGGGTTGTGGTGGTCCCCTCCACAGTAGCATTCCTGTCTCCCTGAGGCACAGTTTGTGTCTGGTATTGCGGAAGAGTCTCCTTTAGGCATCTTATCTCCTCCTTTGCTGCCCTTAGTTCATCCTGCAGGTTGGCTACTGTCTCTTTCATTACCCTCAGTCCTTCACTGAATTCATCCCGCATTTGCTGGAGTACTTCCTTCATCCAGTCTCCCAGTTCCACCCCATCCTCTGAGTTTGTTCCAGCCGCGATTGTCATCCTGCGTTTGTCACCCCCAGTTCGTGGTGTGTGTGTGTGTGTGTGTGTGTGTGTGTGTGTGTGTGTGTGTGTGTGTGTGTGTGTGTGTGTGTGTGTGTGTGTGTGTGTGTGTGTGTGTGTGTGTGTGTGTGTGTATGAGTGTGTGTGTGTGTACTAACCCAGCACTAACAGACATCACCCCCTACAGGTCAGCACCAGTGTGTGTGTGTGTGTGTGTGTGTGTGTGTGTGTGTGTGTGTGTGTGTGTGTGTGTGTGTGTGTGTGTGTGTGTGTGTGTGTGTGTGTGTGTGTGTGTGCGTGTGTGTGTGTGTGTACTAACCCAGCACTAACAAACATCACCCCTACAGGTCAGCACCAGTGAGTGTGTGTGTGTGTGTGTACTCACCTAGTTGTACTCACCTAGTTGTGTTTGCGGGGGTTGAGCTCTGGCTCTTTGGTCCCGCCTCTCAACCGTCAATCAACAGGTGTACAGATTCCTGAGCCTATCGGGCTCTGTCATATCTACACTTGAAACTGTGTATGGAGTGAGCCTCCACCACATCACCCCCTAATGCATTCCATTTGTCAACCACTCTGACACTAAAAAAGTTCTTTCTAATATCTCTGTGGCTCATTTGGGCACTCAGTTTCCACCTGTGTCCCCTTGTGCGTGTTCCCCTTGTGTTAAATAGACTGTCTTTATCTACCCTATCAATCCCCTTCAGAATCTTGAATGTGGTGATCATGTCCCCCCTAACTCTTCTGTCTTCCAGCGAAGTGAGGTTTAATTCCCGTAGTCTCTCCTCGTAGCTCATACCTCTCAGCTCGGGTACTAGTCTGGTGGCAAACCTTTGAACCTTTTCCAGTTTAGTCTTATCCTTGACTAGATATGGACTCCATGCTGGGGCTGCATACTCCAGGATTGGCCTGACATATGTGGTATACAAAGTTCTGAATGATTCTTTACACAAGTTTCTGAATGCCGTTCGTATGTTGGCCAGCCAGGCATATGCCGCTGATGTTATCCGCTTGATATGTGCTGCAGGAGACAGGTCTGGCGTGATATCAACCCCCAAGTCTTTTTCCTTCTCTGACTCCTGAAGAATTTCCTCTCCCAGATGATACCTTGTATCTGGCCTCCTGCTCCCTACACCTATCTTCATTACATTACATTTGGTTGGGTTAAACTCTAACAACCATTTGTTCGACCATTCCTTCAGCTTGTCTAGGTCTTCTTGAAGCCTCAAACAGTCCTCTTCTGTTTTAATCCTTCTCATAATTTTAGCATCGTCCGCAAACATTGAGAGAAATGAATCGATACCCTCCGGGAGATCATTTACATATATCAGAAACAAGATAGGACCGAGTACAGAGCCCTGTGGGACTCCACTGGTGACTTCACGCCAATCGGAGGTCTCACCCCTCACCGTAACTCTCTGCTTCCTATTGCTTAGATACTCCCTTATCCACTGGAGCACCTTACCAGCTACACCTGCCTGTCAAGGTGCTCCAGTGGATAAGGGAGTATCTAAGCAATGTGTGTGCGTGTGTGTGTGTGTGTGTGTGAGTGTGTGTGTGTGTGTGTGTGTGTGTGTGTGTGTGTGTGTGTGTGTGTGTGTGTGTGTGTGTGTGTGTGCGTGTGTGTGTGTGTGTACTAACCCAGCACTAACAAACATCACCCCTACAGGTCAGCACCAGTGAGTGTGTGTGTGTGTGTGTGTGTGTGTGTGTGTGTGTGTGTGTGTGTGTGTGTGTGTGTGTGTGTGTGTGTGTGTGTGTGTGTGTGTGTGTGTGTGTGTGTGTGTGTGTGTACTAACCCAGCACTAACAAACATCACCCCTACAGGTCAGCACCAGTGTGTACTCACCTAATTGTACTCACCTAATTGTGCTTGCGGGGGTTGAGCTCTGGCTCTTTGGTCCCGCCTCTCAACCGTCAATCAACTGGTGTACAGATTCCTGAGCCTATTGGGCTCTATCATATCTACATTTGAAACTGTGAATGGAGTCAGCCTCCACCACATCACTTCCTAATGCATTCCATTTGCTAACTACTCTGACACTGAAAAAGTTCTTTCTAACGTCTCTGTGGCTCATTTGGGTACTCAGCTTCCACCTGTGTCCCCTTGTTCGCGTCCCACCAGTGTTGAAAAGTTCATCCTTGTTTACCCGGTCGATTCCCCTGAGGATTTTGTAGGTTGTGATCATGTCCCCCCTTACTCTTCTGTCTTCCAGTGTCGTGAGGTGCATTTCCCGCAGCCTTTCCTCATAACTCATGCCTCTTAGTTCTGGGACTAGTCTAGTAGCATACCTTTGGACTTTTTCCAGCTTCGTCTTGTGCTTGACAAGGTACGGGCTCCATGCTGGGGCCGCATACTCCAGGATTGGTCTTACATATGTGGTGTACAAGATTCTGAATGATTCCTTACACAGGTTCCTGAACGCCGTTCTGATGTTAGCCAGCCTCGCATATGCCGCAGACGTTATTCTCTTTATGTGGGCTTCAGGAGACAGGTTTGGTGTGATATCAACTCCTAGGTCTTTCTCTCTGTCTGTTTCATTAAGTACTTCATCTCCTATTCTGTATCCTGTGCCTGGCCTCCTGTTTCCACTGCCTAGTTTCATTACTTTGCATTTACTCGGGTTGAACTTCAACAGCCATTTGTTGGACCATTCACTCAGTCTATCCAGGTCATCTTGTAGCCTCCTACTATCATCCTCTGTTTCAATCCTCCTCATAATTTTTGCATCGTCGGCAAACATTGAGAGGAACGAATCTATACCCTCTGGGAGATCATTTACATATACCAGAAACAGTATAGGTCCAAGGACTGACCCCTGCGGGTCTCCACTTGTGACGTCTCGCCAATCTGAGACCTCACCCCTCACACAGACTCGTTGTCTCCTGTTGCTTAGGTATTCCTCTATCCACCGGAGTACCTTCCCTCTCACTCCAGCCTGCATCTCCAACTTTCGCACTAGCCTCTTGTGTGGCACTGTATCAAAGGCTTTCTGACAATCCAAAAATATGCAGTCTGCCCACCCTTCTCTTTCTTGCCTTATTTTTGTTGCCTGGTCGTAGAATTCAAGTAACCCTGTGAGGCAGGACCTGCCATCCCTGAACCCATGTTGATGCTGTGTTACAAAGTTCCTTCGCTCCAGATGCTCCACTAGTTTTTTTCGCACAATCTTCTCCATCAGCTTGCATGGTATGCAGGTTAGGGACACTGGCCTGTAGTTCAGTGCCTCCTGTCTATCCCCTTTCTTGTATATCGGGACTACGTTAGCTGCTTTCCAAGTATCTGGCAGTTCCCCTGTTGCCAGTGATTTGTTATACACTATGGAGAGTGGTAGGCTCAGTTCTCTTGCTCCTTCCTTTAGAACCCAAGGGGAGATTCCATCTGGGCCTATAGCCTTCGTCACGTCCAACTCTAGTAAACACTTCCTTACTTCCCCACTGGTAATCTCAAACTCTTCCAGTGGTTCCTGGTTAGCTATTCCCTCACTTACCTCTGGAATTTCTCCTTGTTCTAAGGTGAAGACCTCCTGGAATTTCTTATTCAATTCCTCACACACTTCCTTGTCATTTGTAGTGAATCCTTCCGCCCCTATCCTTAATCTCATAACCTGTTCCTTTACTGTTGTTTTTCTCCTAATGTGGCTATGCAACAATTTAGGCTGAGTCTTTGCCTTGCTTGCGATGTCATTTTCGTATTGTCTTTCTGCCTCTCTTCTCATCCTGACATATTCATTCCTGGCATTCTGGTATCTTTCTCTGCTCTCCAGTGTCCTGTTATTCCTATAGTTTCTCCATGCCCTTTTACTTTGCTGCTTAGCTAGCCTACATCTTTGATTAAACCATGGGTTTCTCATCTTCATTTCTCTGTTTTCCTTTTGGACTGGGACAAACTTGTTTGCTGCGTCCTTGCACTTCTGCGTGATGTAATCCATCATATCTTGGGCCGTCTTTCCCCTGAGCTCTGTTTCCCATGCTATATCTGTTAGGAATTTTCTTATCCCCTCATAGTTTCCCTTTCGGTATGCTAACCTTTTGGTTTCGGTATCCCTCCTCGAGTTCAATAACCCTTCTTCAATCAAGTACTCAAACACCAGTACACTGTGGTCGCTCATTCCTACTGGGTCCTCAAAACCGATTTCTCTTATGTCGGAGTCGTTCAGAGTGAAGACTAGGTCGAGTCTCGCTGGTTCGTCATTGCCTCTCATCCTTGTGGGTTCTCCAACATGCTGCGTTAAAAAGTTGCTTGTCACCACCTCCAATAGTTTGGCTCTCCACGTATCCTCGCCTCCATGCGGTTCCTTGTTCTCCCAGTCAATCTTTCCGTGATTGAAGTCGCCCATGATGAGCAGGTGGGATCTATTTCTACAGGCAGCAGAGGCTGCCCTCTCAATTATAGTGTTAACTGCCTTGTTGTTGTTTTCATACTCTTGACTGGGTCTCCTGTCATTTGGTGGAGGGTTGTATATTACTGCTACTACTATTCTTGGTCCTCCCATTGTTATGGTGCCTGCTATGTAGTCTCTGAACTCCTCACAGCCCGGGATGGCCATCTCCTTAAAACTCCATTCCCTTCTCATGAGTAGGGCCACTCCGCCTCCTCCTCTACCTTCCCTCTCTTTCCTTATTACTGTATACTCCTGGGGAAGCACGGCATTCGTTATGATTCCAGAGAGTTTTGTTTCAGTGAGTCCGATTACATCTGGGTTAACTTCTTGTGCTCTTTCCCTTAGTTCACTTGTCTTGCTTGTGATCCCATCTATGTTCGAGTACATCACCCTGAAATTGACTCTCTTCTGCTTCTTTTCTGGGGGGGACCTTTGGGATCTGGGGTGAGTGGGAGCTGGGGGGACCTGGCACGGGGGGATTGGTGGAGGAGGGAGGGCTTGGGGTGGTGGGGGAGAGGGGGAGGGTACAGGGGGTGGATAAGAGGGGGAGGGTACAGGGGGTGGATAAGAGGGGGAGGGTACAGGGGGTGGATAAGAGGGGGAGGGTACAGGGGGTGGGTAAGAGAGGGAGGGTTGGGGAAGCATGGGGGGAGGAGAGGCTGTGGGGGATAGGGGAGATGGGGGGGCTTGGGGGGAGAGAAAAGGGTGGAGGGCTTGGGGGGCGTGGGAGAAAAGGGAGGGCTGAGGTGGGTGAGGAAGAGGGGAGGGTTTAGGGGAGTGGGGGAGAGGGGAAGACTTAGGTGGGGTGGGGGAGAGTGGGGGGCTTAGGGGGGAGGGGGAGAAGGGAGGGCATGGGGGTGGGAGAGACGGGAAGGCATGTGGGAGAAGGGAGGGCATGGGGGATGGGGGAGAAGGGAGGTCCTGGGGAGAGGGGTGAGGGGGAGAAGGGGGGTGAGTGGGGGGAGGGGGGTGGGTGGGGGGAGGGTGCCCTAGGTGGGTACTTAGTGGGGGGCTGACAGGGGATGGGGCAGGTTGGGTGTCTGTTGGGTAGAATTTGGGGGTGGTGCCCCAATCCCTGTGGCTGTTGCACTGTTTGAGGAGGGTTCTCCACTTCCCTCTGGGATTGTAGGGTTCTGGGTTGTGGTACTCTGATTTCCTTCTCTCTCCCTGCGCTCCTTCCTCGCGTCTGCTGTCCGTATTCTCTCTTCCCTTGTCATATCCCTCTGCAGGAATATTTTCTTGAACTTCTCTACACCTTTTAGACAACACTTCCTTGCTAGCAGTTCCTCTTTCGCGATTTCGCTCATGAAAACCACCTTTATCATTCGGTCTCTGTCCTTGTTGTACTTTCCAAGCCTGAAAACCTTTTCAACATTTCGCTCAGCTCCCTCCATCCTTACCTCTTTAAGGATCTCTTTAATCATGTTTTTGTCCTTGTCTCTCCGCTCCTTTGGTCTGGTCCCTGTTTGTTCTTCAATGCCTGCTACTACTACTGCTCTATTTCTCTCTATCAGCCGGCTAGTACATCTAGCTGCTTCCTGAGAGGAAGCCACTTCCATGGCAACTTCCTTAACCGCAGACCTAGCTTCAGGGCTCTTTTTAAGCATTTCAGCAAATGAGATCTGGGTTGTGGTGGTCCCCTCCACAGTAGCATTCCCATCTCCCTGGGGTACGGTTTGTGCCTGGTATTGTGGAAGAGTCTCCTTTAGGTATCTTATCTCCTCCTTTGCTGCCCTTAAATCATCTTGCAGGTTGGCTACTGTCTCCCTCATTACCCTCAGTCCTTCACTGAATTCATTCTGCATTTTCTGGAGTACTTCCTTCATCCAGGCTTCCTGTTCCATCCCATCCTCTGTGTTTGTTCCAGTTGTGAATTTCCTGCGTTTGGCAGTCAGAGTTCGTCTCCCTTCCATGATTTCCCTATGAGTGTGTGTGTGTGAGAGAGAGAGAGAGAGAGAGAGAGAGAGAGAGAGAGAGAGAGAGAGAGAGAGAGAGAGAGAGAGAGAGAGAGAGAGAGAGAGAGAGAGAGAGAGAGAGAGAGAGAGAGAGAGAGAGAGAGAGAGAGAGAGAGAGAGAGAGAGAGAGAGAGAGAGAGAGAGAGAGAGAGAGCGAGAGAGAGAGGGGGGAGAGAGAGGGGGAGAGAGGGGGAGAGAGGGGGGG
>NC_091152.1:32370729-32548229 GCF_040958095.1 Procambarus clarkii | reverse complement strand
AGTACACGTGGGTGTTGTTCCAGTGGTGGAGTACACGAGGGTGTTGTTCCAGTGGTGGAGTACACGTGGGTGTTGTTCCAGTGGTGGAGTACACGTGGGTGTTGTTCCAGTGGTGGAGTACACGTGGGTGTTGTTCCAGTGGTGGAGTACACGTGGGTGTTGTTCCAGTGGTGGAGTACACGTGGGTGTTGTTCCAGTGGTGGAGTACACGTGAGTGTTGTTCCAGTGGTGGAGTACACGTGGGTGTTGTTCCAGTGGTGGAGTACACGTGAGTGTTGTTCCAGTGGTGGAGTACACGTGGGTGTTGTTCCAGTGGTGGAGTACACGTGGGTGTTGTTCCAGTGGTGGAGTACACGTGGGTGTTGTTCCAGTGGTGGAGTACACGTGAGTGTTGTTCCAGTGGTGGAGTACACGTGGGTGTTGTTCCAGTGGTGGAGTACACGTGGGTGTTGTTCCAGTGGTGGAGTACACGTGGGTGTTGTTCCAGTGGTGGAGTACACGTGGGTGTTGTTCCAGTGGGGGAGTACACGTGGGTGTTGTTCCAGTGGTGGAGTACACGTGGGTGTTGTTCCAGTGGTGGAGTACACGTGGGTGTTGTTCCAGTGGTGGAGTACACGAGGGTGTTGTTCCAGTGGTGGAGTACACGTGAGTGTTGTTCCAGTGGTGGAGTACACGTGGGTGTTGTTCCAGTGGTGGAGTACACGTGGGTGTTGTTCCAGTGGTGGAGTACACGTGGGTGTTGTTCCAGTGGTGGAGTACACGTGGGTGTTGTTCCAGTGGTGGAGTACACGTGGGTGTTGTTCCAGTGGTAGAGTACACGTGGGTGTTGTTCCAGTGGTGGAGTACACGTGGGTGTTGTTCCAGTGGTGGAGTACACGTGGGTGTTGTTCCAGTGGTGGAGTACACGTGGGTGTTGTTCCAGTGGTGGAGTACACGTGGGTGTTGTTCCAGTGGTGGAGTACACGTGGGTGTTGTTCCAGTGGTGGAGTACACGTGGGTGTTGTTCCAGTGGTGGAGTACACGTGGGTGTTGTTCCAGTGGTGGAGTTCACGAGGGTGTTGTTCCAGTGGTGGAGTACACGTGAGTGTTGTTCCAGTGGTGGAGTACACGTGGGTGTTGTTCCAGTGGTGGAGTACACGTGGGTGTTGTTCCAGTGGTGGAGTACACGTGGGTGTTGTTCCAGTGGTGGAGTACACGTGGGTGTTGTTCCAGTGGTGGAGTACACGTGGGTGTTGTTCCAGTGGTGGAGTACACGTGGGTGTTGTTCCAGTGGTGGAGTACACGAGGGTGTTGTTCCAGTGGTGGAGTACACGTGGGTGTTGTTCCAGTGGTGGAGTACACGTGAGTGTTGTTCCAGTGGTGGAGTACACGTGGGTGTTGTCCAGTACTTCAACTTACCATAACACAAAAGCATTGAAAAAATAGTGTATGTATATATATATATATATATATATATATATATATAATATATATATATATATATATATATATATATATATATATATATATTTATTTATTTATTTATTTATTTATTTATTTATTATGCAAACAAGCTTGAATGGTCCCAAAGCCAATATGTAACTGAAAATTCCAACAAAAGAAGGCACCAAACCGGGAAGGCTATGTAGCACCATCAAATAAGGAAAATAATCAGAGGGCGCTAAATATCACCAAGGATGCCAATACGAGAAGAAAAACGCATAAGGCGAACGATATCAAAAGTATCCGAGCCACCAAGAATTCTATCGAGGGACAGGTGACCGCGAGGGGCGGTCGGAAAGCAAGACATACGCTCGTCCTGGAAGTCAGGACATTCAAGAAGGACATGCACGACCGTAAGAGGGACAATGCAACTAGGACAATAAGGAGCAGGGCGGCGCTCCATCAAGTGACCATGGGTTGAGCGAGTATGGCCAATACGCAACCTCGCCAGAGCTGTTTCCCACCGCCGGTTACGGTGGAAGGAGGACGGCCACGAGGAAACACAACATTTAAGAGTACGGAGCTTGTTACCAGTAACAGACAACCAAGAAGCCTGCCAACGGGTAAGGACTGAGGAATGGATAACCCACACCCCAGAAGGATTCGAACCCAGACAGGTAGGAGCAGTGTGTACCTTAGTGCACCTGCTTCCTTAACCGCGTGTCCTCACTAATGCCCACACCCCATTATTCTGGGGTGTGGAGTTCTCAGTTGCCTATTGGCTTGGGGACCATTCTAGCTTGTTCACATTTGTGTTGCTCACGTGGCCCCACCAAGTGAGGTGATTCGATGAAATAACTATGCCCAAGCTTGCCACCGAGAGCTGTCGGGTGTTGGGTACATAAGTTCTCTCGACTTCCAACATTTTTGTACATTCAATGTGGTCAAGTGATTAAGGTACCAGGTACACCAAGGTACACAGTGCTCCTAGCTGTCTGGGTCCGAATCCCTCTGGGGGTGTGGAATTTTTATGTGTATATATATTATATCATATTCTGTATTGATTATTTTTTGTTTAGGGCTGAAGAGGCATTTGACAGGTGCCCTCAAAAGTCACACGAGACAAGCCCATGACATCACCCTAACAAGAGAAATGCTGAATAAAAATACTTGTATAATAGACACAATCCAAGATGCAAGAAGATTACAAATTCTTGATCACTCTACATAAAAATAGAACAACCTACCATAATTACCCATATTATAGAACTATTTACTCTACCCACCACGAGAGTAAGAACAAGACCAGAACATGAAGATGCCAACATAGAGAACACTGCCCAACATGCTACCCCCAATACACCTGATTAATCTTTGTATGTGAATCGGACCCCATTTTCGCCTCTTTCTCTAAACATTAACGCCTTACTTTTCTTCCCTTTACGCCTTATTCTTGACCTTATTCTATTATTTGTATTGATCTACTTGTCTACACCTGACCCCTAATGGAATAAATCCAATATGCCGTGTACTTTCCTATCACTTGAGAATGAACCATGTTGGTTCGAAACGTGTATTTTTATAATAAGTGTAATACATTCTACAGTTATATATATCTTTTTTTCACCTCGAACTAAGATGACTTTTGGAGAACTCCTCTTCCAAGTACACCAAGATGCAAGAGCACTAGTCATATAAGATAAATAATTAATACAGAATAAGCTGCCATATTCGATGAAAAATGTATATATATATATATATATATATATATATATGTCGTACCTAGTAGCCAGAATGCACTTTTCAGCCTACTGTGCAAGGCCCGATTTGCGTAATAAGCCAAGTTTTCATGAATTAACGTTTTGTTGACTACCTAACCTACCTAACCTAACCTAACCTAACTTTTTCGGCTACCTAACCTAACCTAACCTATTAAGATAGGTTAGGTTAGGTTAGGTAGGGTTGGTTAGGTTCGGTCATATATCTACGTTAATTTTAACTCCAATAAAATAAAATTGACCTCTTACATAATGAAATGGGTATTTTTATCATTTCATAAGAAAAAAATTAGAGAAAATATATTAATTCAGGAAAACTTGGCTTATTAGGCAAATCGGGCCTTGCACAGTAAGCTGAGAAGTGCGTTCTGGCTACTAGGTACGACATATATATATATATATATATATATATATATATATATATATATATATATATATATTAAGCTGGCAGAGCTCCTCCTTGTCTCATCATCCTTGCGCCAGGTATGAAGTCTGTGACAGCTGGTGTCAGCATCCCTGCGCCAGGTATGGTGGTACAGACAGCTGGTGTCATCATCCCTGCGCCAGGTATGGAGGTACAGACAGCTGGTGTCATCATCCCTGCGCCAGGTATGGAGGTACAGACAGCTGGTGTCATCATCCCTGCGCCAGGTATGGAGTGTGTGACAGCTGGTGTCATCATCCCTGCGCCAGGTATGGAGAGACAGCTGGTGTCCCATCCCTGCGCCAGTATGGAGATGTGTGACAGCTGGTGTCACCATCCCTGGCGCCAGGTATGGAGTGTGTGACAGCTGGTGTCATCATCCCTGCGCCAGGTATTGAGTGTGTGACAGCTGGTGTCATCATCCTGCGCCAGGTATGGAGTGTGTGACAGCTGGTGTCATCATCCTGCGCCAGGTATGGAGTATGTGACAGCTGGTGTCATCATCCCTAGCGCCAGGTATTGAAGTGTGTGACAGCTGGTGTCATCATCCCTGCGCCAGGTATGGAGTGTGTGACAGCTGGTGTCATTATCCCTGCGCCAGGTAATGGAGTAGTGTGACAGCTGGTGTCACCATCCCTGCGCCAGGTATGGAGTGTGGTGACAGCTGGTGTCATCCATCCCTGCGCCAGGTATGGAGTGTGTGACAGCTGGTGTCATCATCCCTGCGCCAGGTATGAGTAGTGTGACAGCTGGTGTCATCCATCCCTGCGCCAGGTATGGAGTGTGTGACAGCTGGTGTCATCATCCCTGCGCCAGGTATTGGAGTGTGTGACAGCTGGTGTCATTCCATCCCTGCTGCCAGGTATGGAGTGTGTACGACAGCTGGTGTCATCATCCCTGCGCCAGGTATGGAGTGTGTGACAGCTGGTGTCATCATCCCTGCGCCAGGTATGGAGTGTGTGACAGCTGGTGTCATCATCCCTGCGCCAGGTATGGAGTGTGTAGACAGCTGGTGTCATCATCCCTGCGCCAGGTATGGAGTGTTTGACAGCTGGTGTCATCATCCCTGCGCCAGGTATGGGTGTGTGACAGCTGGTGTCATCATCCCTGCGCCAGGTATGGAGTGTAGACAGCTGTGTCATCATCCCTGCGCCAGGTATGGAGTGTGTGACAGCTGGTGTCATCATCCCTGCGCCAGGTATGGAGGTACAGACAGCTGGTGTCATCATCCCTGCGCCAGGTATGGAGTGTGTGACAGCTGGTGTCATCATCCCTGCGCCAGGTATGGAGTGTGTGACAGCTGGTGTCATCATCCCTGCGCCAGGTATGGAGAGTGTGACAGCTGGTGTCATCATCCCTGCGCCAAGTATGGAGAGTGTGACAGCTGGTGTCATCATCCCTGCGCCAAGTATGGAGTGAGTCAACTGGATGCTGCAAAACTCTCCTAAACCTTCCCAAGCTCATGATTCTATCTGAAAATAATTGTCAAAAACATGACGATATAAAAAAAAGTTCAAATATTGATTAAAAAAGTCCAAAAAAAATCGAATTGAACGGACTCAATTATAAATAAATGTTTATAATTGTCAGAAACAGTCCTGGTCCTGACTGAGGGCTCTATATACATGTGAACAAGTTATAAGTGATGCAAGTTAGATATATATCAACATACATAAGGAGCCCGTGTCACTCCAAAGTTATTTTTTAGGTACATTTTGGTCTTTATTTTAAAGAAATCTGTAAACGTTGCATTCTTTTAAGTCTCAAGAAAATCTGGTAATAATTGCGAGTTGCTAACAAGTATTTTTCATGCTCTGAAAGCATAAAATATAAGATAAATAAAATACAAAGTATTAGAAAGTATTAGATAGAATATACAAAGTTAAGTTATATAATTATAAATAACATTCTTGAGGACTTGAGACGCGGTATTTTTGCCGGGAAAACTCAAATATCAAAACACTGTTTTCTTTAAGGTTTTCAGGAACTTTTCCGACAGTTTCCATCGGATTTTGATGAAATTTTCAAACATGACAGAAATCAAGAAATTTTTGCAATTCACTTTCAGGTAATTATGAACATAATAATTTTTTTTTAATTAAGGTGTATGTTTATTTTAAAAAACAACAACAAAAAGAATGCCGAGTATTTAAAAACATAAATTAGTCAACTACAGAACTTTGGTTTTCCAATGACATCAGAACAATTTCCAGATTCCGCCCAAGGTCGGCCATCTTGGCGCGCGGATTGAACGCTCCTGGCTGGACTTTCTTTCCACACTTTATCTGGAGCTCATCTTTGAATTCAGCTGGCTTCTTTGGGCCAGTGTGTGCTCACTGCAGCTACCCAGGGGCTCACAGCACCGGGGTAGGCCGGAGCCTCCCTAATGGACGCCTCCCCGAGTGGGGGCGCCATGGATGTTGACAGCAAGTCCCAGAGAGGAAAACATCTGCTGGAAAATGAGTCGGCTGATGCTGCCCCAAAGCGAGATGCTAAGAGGATGTCTTCGCCTTCAGAAGACCGTAGTCTTGTGGTACCCCATTCCTCGTTTGTGGTAGTCCTAATCCAGTCAGAATCAGGTCAGTGCGTGTTTGCTAATCCTCGTACCTTAGGTGCAGCAATTGAGGCGTCGGTATTGTGGCAATATTGCCTGCCCAGGTATGTATATGCCCAGGTATGCCCGAGACCATACGTACCCTGGGTAGGGGTGCAGCACTGAAGCTACACATTAGAAAAGAGGCTCTATCACACATCCGTGTATCCGACATTATTAAGTTGGGGGACTGGCCTGTCAGGTGCCTACAGGTATTGTCACAGGAGGAGTCTCGGGCCCGGTATGGGAAGATTGGCCTAATTGACCAGAGTGTAGATGTGGATGACATCCAGGCCGCTCTGCAGGTGTTAGGGGTGCATCAGCGGGATTATTGGAAGTTACCAGGATTCGCAGAGCAGCAAGGCCGACATCAATGGTCCGTGTAAAGTCCGATGGGCACCTCCCTAACCGGGTGGCACTACACAGGACCTCGTATCAGGTCCAGCCCTACAACTTCCCTGTGTTACGATGTTATGCTTGTCATCTATTGAGCCACAGTCGCCTGACATGCCGTAATGCAGCACGTTGTGCAAACTGCGGCAAAACAGCCCATTCAGACAGAGATAATGGTGGGTGCTCTGCTGCACCTCGCTGCTTTTTATGCTATGGCCATCATAAGGTTACGACCAAGAGTTGCCCTGTATATCTTGAGGCCCTCCAGTTGGACATCGATCTTAAAACAGCGGGGACCTCTCGACAAGAGCTGTTCCAGAGGCTGCACGCCCTCAATCAGCCTATCGCTTCTTCTCGCCTCCAGGTTCCCCTGGTCGGGCCTCTTCACAAGTAGGAACTAGCAGACGCTCTTGCCTGTCCCAGTCACATGCCTCATACGCCCAGGTTGTCGTGACGCAGAACCCCGGTTCATTCCGAACACAGCGATTACACAACACATAACACCTTGCCTCAGCAACCGTTACTACCACCGTGTACTCCTACACACACCAGACCCTTGAGGCGTACCACTAGGTTTGTACTGGAACACAATGAGTGAACATATGGAAGGTATTTAAAGGCCGTCGGGTTTTGTCATTTAATTACAAAGAATAGACTCTGACAATTAATAACATATTAACATACTCTATTAGGTAAATACTCTTCCAATACCCATAGACCACTTGACCTCCGCGGTCACCACTTGCACTCATAACTTCCGCCTAAGTCCCTAATACGGAATGATTACTACAACGCTCCACACCCGGTTAGTCTTTCATTCAATACTCACATACTGCAGACTTAACTTGGTCACTATGATCACACCAGGCTCTCGCATAGCTGTCTGCTACACTTCGCTGCTGCCACAAACGGAGACCTCGGAGGACTTGCCAGTTCCACTCCCACAACAAGACTGCCTTTAGCCAACCATGGCCTCAAACAGTTCACCATGCCTCTCAAGGAAGGTATAATCCGATTAACCTTATCCCTAGAAGCCTGAGTCCTCTTTCCAGGAATTATTAATTAGGCTAAGCAGCTGCGGTCTTAATCCCTTGACCTTTCTTAGATATGTGATCCATAGTCTGTCTACTTAACATTTACTTCCAATCATCATTCGTTAAGTGTTGTAGTAATGATCCTCTTGCTAATAATTCCTACTAACTTGTGGATTACAACAAGGTTGCTAATCGATTTTCCCTCCTGGGTAGCCTTTACACTGACGAAAACTCATCCACGGATACAGACATGGACGCTCAGTCTCGGCCAGAACCCGGCACTCGTCACCCTCCTGCCTCTCCCCAAAGAAGCCAACACTGGCGTCGTCGACACACCCATCGATCAAGAGGTACTGCTCCAACAGATAGCCCTGATGATCCTCTGGTCCCCCAGACACTTTCCCAGGGGATTGTGACACCGATGGAACACGAGGCCCAGAGTGAAGCACCCACCAGTCGCAGGCGCCGTCAAGAGAGTTCGCGAGCCGATCACCGCTTCCGTAAGGCAGAGAGAAGCATTGATCAACATCCTCTGGACAGGCTGACATTGATTCCACACATTTTACTTACTTTGTATGAGGGTTTTATGGCTTTTTCTAGTGGTTCCCCCCTTTGGAGACGTCTGTGCACAGGTGGTCAAAAAGTTAGCTGTTGTATTTCAGGGATAATGGCGCCCCATCCTGAGAATACTGCGGTGTTTTGGAATGCCCGCTCCCTTTTTAAGAAGACGCAATTTCTACGCAATTTTATCGCCAGCGCACCACCATTGATCGTGGGACTCTGTGAGACTTGGCTTACTGACGATCTTTCCTTCACAGTGCCAGGGTATTCGGTCTATAGACAAGATCGGCCAGTATGGGGTAGAGGGGGACTTGCTCTCTTGGTCAGGTACTCAGTTCCCAGCTCCTTGCTCCGAATTCACTCCTTCCCGGGTGGGCATTTAGAATTCATGGCAGTGAAGGTGGCCCTCTCCCATGGGTGGGGCACCTTTGGAGTTCTGTATAATCCCTGTCTACCGGTAATGAAGAAGGAACTAGAACACTATTTTGGTCAGATCACAGACACCTGCCTCGTCATGGGTGACTTTAATGCTCGGCACTCATCATGGCAACCTATGCTATCGGGTCGCCACCACAACATGGCTGGCCGAGCCCTACTTCAGTTTCTCCTTGACTCCCCAGACCTCTCCTTACTGACGCCGCCAGGTTTGGGAACTCTGACAGACCCACTAAATGGACATACTTCAACGCTTGATCTTTGCATTGGAAGAGGCCCCTTCACGATGGCGCAGATATGGACCTGGCCGTACCTGGGTAGTGATCACCTGCCCATCATCATTTCCTTCGGGGGTACTGTTCGTCCTGCTCTGACCTCCCGAAGATCCAAATGGGTCTTCTCGGAAGAGGGGTGGCATGGCTATGAGGCGGATGACTGGTCGACCCTTCTCGCAGTTACTGTAGATCTGCATGGGTCAGCGGATGCTCTCTCCAAGTCCCTTTTCAGTGTAGGCTCTCGGCATTTCAGGAGGACTAGTGGCCAGACAACCAATCCTTCCCGCCATGGGGCACTGTGGTGGAATCCTGAATGTCGGCAGGCAGTACTGGACCGGGGACGTACATGGAATTCGTGGCGGCACCACCCTACTCCACTGCAGCGGCAGACCTTCTGCAGGGCGGACGCCAGGTGTAGACGAACAGTCCTCCTTGCCAAACGCAAGGCCTGGGCTGATTACTGTGCCTCTCTCCGATTCGACTCCTCTGCAGGAGCCTGGGCCTATGTTCGCGAGATGACAGGTAAGTACTCCCAGCCTTCCATCCCACTCAGAGACCTCAGTGGTAATGGGGGCCTGGGGGAAGTACAAATAGCCGAACTCTTGGCTGACCACTTTGAAGATGTTTACTGTTCCCCGCTCCTTTCTGTGAGTTCTATAGGATGGGACTCCCGACAGGGTATAGGACTAGCTCAGGACCTGGATCATCCATTTACATCTGTTGAGCTGAAGGACGCTCTGTCACTCTCTAGGTCGGGCACTATGCCAGGGATAGACAACGTCCCATATAAATTTCTTCGGAGGGCACCCAAGATCCTTCAGTCCCACCTCCTTCACTTCTACAGCGCCTGCTGGTCCTCTGGTGTCTTCCCTGCCCCGTGGAAACACGCCATTCTTCTACCATTGGCCAAGTCAGGGAAGGATCCGTCTGTCCCGAGTTCATATCGGCCCATAAGTCTGCTTCCATGTCTCGGGAAACTGATGGAACGTCTTGTTCACACCCAGCTACAATGGGTGGTGGAAACCTCAGGTCTTCTACCTGAGGGTATCAGTGGATTTCGGGCGGGAAGAAGCACAATGGACTGCCTCCTCTCCTTGGAACATCGAATAATGGACACTTATCGCCAGAGGAGAGTGCTCCTTGCAGCATTCTTCGACATCAAGAGTGCATTTGACTCTGCGTCTCATTCTGCTGTCCTTCAGAGTCTGGCTCGACTAGGTCTCTCGGGTCCGGTGTTAAGGTGGTTCCAAAACTATCTACAGGGCCGCTCATTCAGAGTAGCGGTTGGTGGAGTCGTCTCTACGTCCCACCCTGTCTCACATGGTGTCCCCCCAGGGAGCGATTCTGAGCCCACTATTATTCTCTATTCTTCTGTCTGATCTCCCTGTATTCTGGGGGGTCCAGGTTTTAGCCTATGCCGATGATGTAACCCTTGTGGCGGATGGTGCCACTCTCCTAGAGGCACAAGGCTTCCTGCAAAATGCTTTGTTCTCAGCAACTGTGCTGGGGAGGGGTCTCTCCATTAACCCTGTGAAAAGTTGCGTCATGAGTTTCACCTGGACCCGCTTACCAGACCAACCAGTGGTGACCGTCGGGGGCTGTCGTCTCCCGATCGCTACGGAACACAGGTGGCTGGGGGTCGTTCTTGATAGCCCTCGGGTGACGTGGAGGCATCATGTGGACTACCTTCGGGCCTCATGCCTTTATCGCGTGAACATCATGAAACGATTCTCTGGTGCGGCATGGTGGGCTTCACGGGAGTCGCTCCTAGCTCTCTATAAGGCCTTCATTCGTAGCAAGATCATGTATGCGAGTGAAGTCTATGGCTCAGCAGCAGCATCTGTCTTGGCAAGGCTGGATCCCATTCAAAATGGTGCCCTTCGCTCAGCGCTAGGAGCTATGCCCTCCTCGCCAGTTCTTTCTCTCCATGCCGAGTCGGGGCTATGGCCCCTGAGCTTTGAACGTCTTCTCATCCACTGCCGCCAATTTCAACGGATAGTGCGTCTCCCTGCTACCCATCCACTTACTCGCCTCCAGCTCGAGGCTAACTGGTGGAATGTGCCGGCTGGACACTCCTGACGTCGTCAGTTGCCTTTCGTCGTCCGGGCCTTGGATGCATATTCACAGTTTTCCCATCCCGTCCCTGTACTCACCCCTGGCCCGATCATCTCATCGGTGCCTCCGTGGGCAGAAGAGCTCATTCGGGTTTCTTTCGACTTTTCCAAGCCTCCTCATCGGAAGAGAGATTTAGAGGGTTTGGCCCCTTTAATTTTTGCAGACCTACGAGCCTCCTTATACTCTGGATACTTGGAGGTTTACACCAATGGGTCCCGCAAAGATCAGCCACCATCTACATCTGCAGCAGCATACTTTGCTCCTTTTTCCTTCTGTCAAACGTGGAAACTCTCCTCTGCTCATTCGTGCCTGGATGGGAACTGTTTGTAATCTTACTAGCCTTATGACTCCTTCACAAGTTTCAGGGCCCTTTGCAGTCGTTTTCTACGTGGACTCAGTTACAGCCCTACATCTCATATCATCTCGGCGTCCACGAGTCCATCGTCATACTGTGTCACAGATCCGTGGAGAACTGCAGTCATACTCTGGTTCTCCGGGTTGGTCCATCTATCTCAATGGGTTCCGTCACATGTCGATATTAATGGCAATGAGGTGGCCGACGCAGCAGCAGCAGGGATGGCGCATACTCTCCATGACTACAAATGTGCCTCTAGACCTTTCCGAAATTCTCCCGCAACTCCGGGCGGCTTGCCTCGCGAGTTGGGAGGCAATGATGGCGCCAGCACTCAGGTCCTCCTCTCTGGCGGGTCTCCGGGAGGACTCCTCCCCGCGTCCATGGACTCGTCATCATTCTCGACTCCTCGACACTGCCATCACTCGTTTCCGGAGTGGGCACACCTGCCTGGCCGCTCATCTCCATCGTCTACGGCTGGTAGATTCCCCATACTGCCAGTGGTGTCCGACCCAGGAGGATACAGTGAAGCACCTTCTTCACTGCCCTCGATTTCATAACGCTCGTGTCAGACTACAGAGTGCCGGTCGTAGGCTGAATATTCCCCGCCTCACAGTTCCCGTTCTCCTTGACTGGGCAGGTGCGAGAGACGAAGATGTCCGTCATGACATCCTTCGCCATACCTTTCGCTTCATCCGTCATGTCCGTTGCCTGAAGAGACTGTAAAGTTTGTCGCCTGAGGAGTTTGTAGGGTCTATGGCCTGAAGAGACTATAGGGACCTCATCCCTCCGCTATTTCCCGGTATCGGGCAGCCGGGGCGCATCCGATCCCACGATCGTCGTCGCCCCTAAATCAACACAACAACAACAACTTTCCAGTAACAGTACTAGAAACTGAACATAAAATAAAAATAAAATAAACTTTTGTTTAATTATATTATTTGAATTAGTATACATTGATACAAATTGTGCAACGGTTTGAATAGTGTAGAGAACAAGCGGAGTACGCTGCTTATGTGTATATATATACACCCGTCTTCTCTGTGTATATACCTCATAAGTGACTGTGTGTCATGGGGGTTGGTGCCCTGTGACTGTGTGTCTTGGGGGTTGGTGCCCTGTGACTGTGTGTCTTGGGGGTTGGTGCCCTGTGACTGTGTGTCTTGGGGGTTGGTGCCCTGTGACTGTGTGTCTTGGGGGTTGGTGCCCTGTGACTGTGTGTCTTGGGGTTGGTGCCCTGTGACTGTGAGTCTTGGGGGTTGGTGCCCTGTGACTGTGTGTCTTGGGGGTTGGTGCCCTGTGACTGTGTGTCTTGGGGGTTGGTGCCCTGTGACTGTGTGTCTTGGGGTTGGTGCCCTGTGACTGTGTGTCTTGGGGGTTGGTGCCCTGTGACTGTGTGTCTTGGGGGTTGGTGCCCTGTGACTGTGTGTCTTGGGGGTTGGTGCCCTGTGACTGTGTGTCTTGGGGGTTGGTGCCCTGTGACTGTGTGTCTTGGGGGTTGGTGCCCTGTGACTGTGTGTCTTGGGGGTTGGTGCCCTGTGACTGTGGTCTGAGGGTTGGTGCCCTGTGACTGTGGTCTTGGGGTTGGTGCCCTGTGACTGTGTGTCTTGGGGGTTGGTGCCCTGTGACTGTGTGTCTTGGGGTTGGTGCCCTGTGACTGTGGTCTTGGGGTTGGTGCCCTGTGACTGTGTGTCTTGGGGGTTGGTGCCCTGTGACTGTGTGTCTTGGGGTTGGTGCCCTGTGACTGTGTGTCTGAGGGTTGGTGCCCTGTGACTGTGGTCTGAGGGTTGGTGCCCTGTGACTGTGTGTCTGAGGGTTGGTGCCCTGTGACTGTTCTGAGGGTTGGTGCCCTGTGACTGTGGTCTGAGGGTTGGTGCCCTGTGACTGTGGTCTGAGGGTGGTGCCCTGTGACTGTGGTCTGAGGGTTGGTGCCCTGTGACTGTGGTCTGAGGGCTGGTGCCCTGTGACTGTGGTCTGAGGGTTGGTGCCCTGTGACTGTGGTCTGAGGGTTGGTGCCCTGTGACTGTGGTCTGAGGGTGGTGCCCTGTGACTGTGGTCTGAGGGTTGGTGCCCTGTGACTGTGGTCTGAGGGCTGGTGCCCTGTGACTGTGGTCTGAGGGTTGGTGCCCTGTGACTGTGGTCTGAGGGCTGGTGCCCTGTGACTGTGGTCTGAGGGCTGGTGCCCTGTGACTGTGGTCTGAGGGCTGGTGCCCTGTGACTGTGGTCTGAGGGTTGGTGCCCTGTGACTGTGGTCTGAGGGTTGGTGCCCTGTGACTGTGGTCTGAGGGTTGGTGCCCTGTGACTGTGGTCTGAGGCTGGTGCCCTGTGACTGTGGTCTGAGGGTTGGTGCCCTGTGACTGTGTCTGAGGGTTGGTGCCCTGTGACTGTGGTCTGAGGGTTGGTGCCCTGTGACTGTGGTCTGAGGGTGGTGCCCTGTGACTGTGGTCTGAGGGCTGGTGCCCTGTGACTGTGGTCTGAGGGCTGGTGCCCTGTGACTGTGGTCTGAGGGCTGGTGCCCTGTGACTGTGGTCTGAGGGCTGGTGCCCTGTGACTGTGGTCTGAGGGCTGGTGCCCTGTGACTGTGGTCTGAGTTGGTGACTGTGGTCTGAGGGTTGTGCCCTGTGACTGTGGTCTGAGGGTTGGTGCCCTGTGACTGTGGTCTGAGGGTTGGTGCCCTGTGACTGTGGTCTGAGGGTTGGTGCCCTGTGACTGTGGTCTGAGGCTGGTGCCCTGTGACTGTGGTCTGAGGGTTGGTGCCCTGTGACTGTGGTCTGAGGGTTGGTGCCCTGTGACTGTGGTCTGAGGGTTGGTGCCCTGTGACTGTGGTCTGAGGGTTGGTGCCCTGTGACTGTGGTCTGAGGGTGGTGCCCTGTGACTGTGGTCTGAGGGTTGGTGCCCTGTGACTGGTGTCTGAGGGTTGGTGCCCTGTGACTGTGGTCTGAGGGCTGGTGCCCTGTGACTGTGGTCTGAGGGCTGGTGCCCTGTGACTGTGGTCTGAGGGCTGGTGCCCTGTGACTGTGGTCTGAAGATTGGTGACTGTGGTCTGAGGGTTGGTGCCCTGTGACTGTGGTCTGAGGGTTGGTGCCCTGTGACTGTGGTCTGAGGGTTGGTGCCCTGTGACTGTGGTCTGAGGGTTGGTGCCCTGTGACTGTGGTCTGAGGGTTGGTGCCCTGTGACTGTGGTCTGAGGGTTGGTGCCCTGTGACTGTGGTCTGAGGGTTGGTGCCCTGTGACTGTGGTCTGAGGGTTGGTGCCCTGTGACTGTGGTCTGAGGGCTGGTGCCCTGTGACTGTGTGTCTTGGGGGCTGGTGCCCTGTGACTGTGGACTGAGGGTTGGTGCCCTGTGACTGTGGTCTGAGGGTTGGTGCCCTGTGACTGTGTGTCTGAGGGCTGGTGCCCTGTGACTGTGTGTCTTGGGGGCTGGTGCCCTGTGACTGTGGTCTGAGGGTTGGTGCCCTGTGACTGTGGTCTGAGGGTTGGTGCCCTGTGACTGTGGTCTGAGGGTTGGTGCCCTGTGACTGTGTGTCTGAGGGTGGTGCCCTGTGACTGTGTGTCTGGGGGTTGGTGCCCTGTGACTGTGGTCTGGGGTTGGTGCCCTGTGACTGTGGTCTGAGGGCTGGTGCCCTGTGACTGTGTGTCTGGGGTTGGTGCCCTGTGACTGTGGTCTGAGGGTTGGTGCCCTGTGACTGTGGTCTGAGGGCTGGTGCCCTGTGACTGTGGTCTGAGGGCTGGTGCCCTGTGACTGTGGTCTGAGGGTGGTGCCCTGTGACTGTGGTCTGAGGGCTGGTGCCCTGTGACTGTGGTCTGAGGGCTGGTGCCCTGTGACTGTGGTCTGAGTTGGTGACTGTGGTCTGAGGGTTGGTGCCCTGTGACTGTGGTCTGAGGGTTGGTGCCCTGTGACTGTGGTCTGAGGGTTGGTGCCCTGTGACTGTGGTCTGAGGGTTGGTGCCCTGTGACTGTGGTCTGAGGGTTGGTGCCCTGTGACTGTGGTCTGAGGGTTGGTGCCCTGTGACTGTGGTCTGAGGGTTGGTGCCCTGTGACTGTGGTCTGAGGGTTGGTGCCCTGTGACTGTGGTCTGAGGGCTGGTGCCCTGTGACTGTGTGTCTGGGGCTGGTGCCCTGTGACTGTGGTCTGAGGGTTGGTGCCCTGTGACTGTGGTCTGAGGGTTGGTGCCCTGTGACTGTGTGTCTGAGGGCTGGTGCCCTGTGACTGTGTGTCTTGGGGTGGTGCCCTGTGACTGTGGTCTGAGGGTTGGTGCCCTGTGACTGTGGTCTGAGGGTTGGTGCCCTGTGACTGTGGTCTGAGGGTTGGTGCCCTGTGACTGTGTGTCTGAGGGCTGGTGCCCTGTGACTGTGTGTCTGAGGGTTGGTGCCCTGTGACTGTGGTCTGGGGTTGGTGCCCTGTGACTGTGGTCTGAGGGCTGGTGCCCTGTGACTGTGTCTGGGGTTGGTGCCCTGTGACTGTGGTCTGAGGGTTGGTGCCCTGTGACTGTGGTCTGAGGGCTGGTGCCCTGTGACTGTGGTCTGAGGGCTGGTGCCCTGTGACTGTGGTCTGAGGGCTGGTGCCCTGTGACTGTGGTCTGAGGGCTGGTGCCCTGTGACTGTGGTCTGAGGGCTGGTGCCCTGTGACTGTGGTCTGAGATGGTGACTGTGGTCTGAGGGTTGGTGCCCTGTGACTGTGGTCTGAGGGTTGGTGCCCTGTGACTGTGGTCTGAGGGTTGGTGCCCTGTGACTGTGGTCTGAGGGTTGGTGCCCTGTGACTGTGGTCTGAAGGCTGGTGCCCTGTGACTGTGGTCTGAGGGTTGGTGCCCTGTGACTGTGGTCTGAGGGTTGGTGCCCTGTGACTGTGGTCTGAGGGTTGGTGCCCTGTGACTGTGGTCTGAGGGTTGGTGCCCTGTGACTGTGGTCTGAGGGCTGGTGCCCTGTGACTGTGGTCTGAGGGTTGGTGCCCTGTGACTGTGTCTGAGGGTTGGTGCCCTGTGACTGTGGTCTGAGGGCTGGTGCCCTGTGACTGTGGTCTGAGGGCTGGTGCCCTGTGACTGTGGTCTGAGGGCTGGTGCCCTGTGACTGTGGTCTGAGTTGGTGCTGTGGTCTGAGGGTTGGTGCCCTGTGACTGTGGTCTGAGGGTTGGTGCCCTGTGGTCTGAGGGTTGGTGCCCTGTGACTGTGGTCTGAGGGTTGGTGCCCTGTGACTGTGGTCTGAGGGTTGGTGCCCTGTGACTGTGGTCTGAGGGTTGGTGCCCTGTGACTGTGGTCTGAGGGTTGGTGCCCTGTGACTGTGGTCTGAGGGTTGGTGCCCTGTGACTGTGGTCTGAGGGTTGGTGCCCTGTGACTGTGGTCTGAGGGCTGGTGCCCTGTGACTGTGTGTCTGGGGCTGGTGCCCTGTGACTGTGTCTGAGGGTTGGTGCCCTGTGACTGTGGTCTGAGGGTTGGTGCCCTGTGACTGTGGTCTGGGGTTGTGCCCTGTGACTGTGTGTCTGAGGGCTGGTGCCCTGTGACTGTGTGTCTGGGGTTGGTGCCCTGTGACTGTGGACTGAGGTTGGTGCCCTGTGACTGTGGTCTGAGGGGTTGGTGCCCTGTGACTGTGGTCTGGGGTTGGTGCCCTGTGACTGTGTGTCTGGGGTTGGTGCCCTGTGACTGTGGACTGAGGGTTGGTGCCCTGTGACTGTGGTCTGAGGGTTGGTGCCCTGTGACTGTGGTCTGAGGGTTGGTGCCCTGTGACTGTGTGTCTGAGGGCTGGTGCCCTGTGACTGTGTGTCTGGGGTTGGTGCCCTGTGACTGTGGTCTGGGGTTGGTGCCCTGTGACTGTGGTCTGAGGGCTGGTGCCCTGTGACTGTGTGTCTGGGGTTGGTGCCTGTGACTGTGGACTGAGGGTTGGTGCCCTGTGACTGTGGTCTGGGGTTGGTGCCCTGTGACTGTGGTCTGAGGGCTGGTGCCCTGTGACTGTGTGTCTGGGGTTGGTGCCCTGTGACTGTGGTCTGAGGGTTGGTGCCCTGTGACTGTGGTCTGAGGGTTGGTGCCCTGTGACTGTGGTCTGAGGGCTGGTGCCCTGTGACTGTGTGTCTGGGGGTTGGTGCCCTGTGACTGTGTGTCTGAGGGTTGGTGCCCTGTGACTGTGTGTCTGAGGGTTGGTGCCCTGTGACTGTGGTCTTAGGGTTGGTGCCCTGTGACTGTGTGTCTGGGGTTGGTGCCCTGTGACTGTGTCTGAGGGTTGGTGCCCTGTGACTGTGGTTGAGGGTTGGTGCCCTGTGACTGTGGTCTGAGGGTTGGTGCCCTGTGACTGTGGTCTGAGGGTTGGTGCCCTGTGACTGTGTGTCTGAGGGCTGGTGCCCTGTGACTGTGTGTCTTTGGGGTTGGTGCCCTGTGACTGTGTGTCTTGGGGGTTGGTGCCCTGTGACTGTGTGTCTTGGGGTTGGTGCCCTGTGACTGTGTGTCTTGCTGGGTTGGTGCCCTGTGACTGTGTGTCTTGGGGTTGGTGCCCTGTGACTGTGTGTCTTGCTGGGTTGGTGCCCTGTGACTGTGTGTCTGGGGTTGGTGCCCTGTGACTGTGTGTCTGGGGGTTGGTGCCCTGTGACTGTGGTCTGAGGGTTGGTGCCCTGTGACTGTGTCTGAGGGCTGGTGCCCTTGACTGTGGTCTGAGGGTTGGTGCCCTGTGACTGTGTGTTGAGGGTTGGTGCCCTGTGACTGTGGTCTGAGGGTTGGTGCCCTGTGACTGTGGTCTGAGGGTTGGTGCCCTGTGACTGTGTGTCTGAGGGTTGGTGCCCTGTGACTGTGGTCTGAGGGTTGGTGCCCTGTGACTGTGTCTGAGGGCTGGAGCCCTGTGACTGTGGTCTGAGGCTGGTGCCCTGTGACTGTGGTCTGAGGGTTGGTGCCCTGTGACTGTGTCTGAGGGTTGGTGCCCTGTGACTGTGGTCTGAGGGCTGGTGCCCTGTGACTGTGGTCTGAGGGCTGGTGCCCTGTGACTGTGGTCTGAGGACTGGTGCCCGTGACTGTGGTCTGAGGACTGGTGCCCGTGACTGTGGTCTGAGGGTTGGTGCCCTGTGACTGTGTGTCTGGGGTTGGTGCCCTGTGACTGTGTGTCTTGCTGGGTTGGTGCCCTGTGACTGTGTGTCTTGGGGGTTGGTGCCCTGTGACTGTGTGTCTTGCTGGGTTGGTGCCCTGTGACTGTGTGTCTTGGGGTTGGTGCCCTGTGACTGTGTGTCTGGGGTTGGTGCCCTGTGACTGTGGTCTGAGGGTTGGTGCCCTGTGACTGTGTCTGAGGGCTGGTGCCCTGTGACTGTGGTCTGAGGGTTGGTGCCCTGTGACTGTGTGTTGAGGGTTGGTGCCCTGTGACTGTGGTCTGAGGGTTGGTGCCCTGTGACTGTGGTCTGAGGGTTGGTGCCCTGTGACTGTGTGTCTGAGGGTTGGTGCCCTGTGACTGTGGTCTGAGGGTTGGTGCCCTGTGACTGTGTCTGAGGGCTGGAGCCCTGTGACTGTGGTCTGAGGCTGGTGCCCTGTGACTGTGGTCTGAGGGTTGGTGCCCTGTGACTGTGGTCTGAGGGTTGGTGCCCTGTGACTGTGGTCTGAGGGCTGGTGCCCTGTGACTGTGGTCTGAGGGCTGGTGCCCTGTGACTGTGGTCTGAGGACTGGTGCCCGTGACTGTGGTCTGAGGACTGGTGCCCGGTGACTGTGGCCTGAGGGTTGGTGCCCTGTGACTGTGGTCTGAGGACTGGTGCCCTGTGACTGTGGTCTGAGGACTGGTGCCCTGTGACTGTGGTCTGAGGGTTGGTGCCCTGTGACTGTGGTCTGAGGACTGGTGCCCAGTGACTGTGGTCTGAGGACTGGTGCCCAGTGACTGTGGTCTGAGGACTGGTGCCCGGTGACTGTGGTCTGAGGACTGGTGCCGTGACTGTGGTCTGAGGACTGGTGCCCAGTGACTGTGGTCTGAGGACTGGTGCCCGGTGACTGTGGTCTGAGGACTGGTGCCCTGTGACTGTGGTCTGAGGACGGGTGCCCGGTGACTGTGGTCTGAGGGTTGGTGCCCTGTGACTGTGGTCTGAGGACTGGTGCCCGGTGACTGTGGTCTGAGGGTTGGTGCCCTGTGACTGTGGTCTGAGGACTGGTGCCCGGTGACTGTGGTCTGAGGGTTGGTGCCCTGTGACTGTGGTCTGAGGACTGGTGCCCAGTGACTGTGGTCTGAGGACTGGTGCCCGGTGACTGTGGTCTGAGGACTGGTGCCCTGTGACTGTGGTCTGAGGACTGGTGCCGGATGACTGTGGTCTGAGGACTGGTGCCCAGTGACTGTGGTCTGAGGACTGGTGCCCGGTGACTGTGGTCTGAGGACTGGTGCCCTGTGACTGTGGTCTGAGGACTGGTGCCCTGTGACTGTGGTCTAAGGACTGGTGTCGGGTGACTGTGGTCTGAGGACTGGTGCCCTGTGACTGTGGTCTAAGGACTGGTGTCGGGTGACTGTGGTCTGAGGGCTGGTGCCCGGTGACTGTGGTCTGAGAGCTGGTGCCCGTGACTGTAGTCTGAGGACTGGTGCCCTGTGACTGTGGTCTGAGGACTGGTGCCCTGTGACTGTGGTCTGAGGACTGGTGCCCGGTGACTGTGGTCTGAGGGTTGGTGCCCTGTGACTGTGGTCTGAGGACTGGTGCCCGGTGACTGTGGTCTGAGGGTTGCCCGGTGACTGTGGTCTGAGGACTGGTGCCCGGTGACTGTGGTCTGAGGACTGGTGCCCGGTGACTGTGGTCTGAGGACTGGTGCCCGGTGACTGTGTGATATCTTGTCTCTTTGCCTTATCAGTCAAACTGTAAAGTACTTTATTATAAATTATTAAATTCACTCTTGCGACATTCAGTTTCCTGTTCTAATTTAAGAATTTTTTTTTAAATCTTTAGCAAATCCTCAGTCATCACTAACCTGCCAAGTAAGTAAGTAATTATCAAAAGAAGGCACCAAACCGGGAAGGCTATGTAGCACCATCAAAGACGCAAAATAATCAGAGTGCGCTAAATATCACCAAGGATGCCAATACGAGAACAAAAACGCATAAGGCGAACGATATCAAAAGTATTCGAGTCACCAAGAATTCTATTGAGGGACAGGTGACCGCGAGGGGCGGTCGGAAAGCAAGACACGCGCTCGTCCCGGAAGTCAGGACATTCAAGAAGGACATGCACGACCGTAAGAGGGACAAAGCAACTAGGACAATAAGGAGCAGGGCGGCCCTCCATCAAGTGACCATGGGTGAAGCGAGTATGGCCAGTACGCAACCTCGCCAGAGCTGTTTCCCATCGCCGGTTACAGTGGTAGGAGGATGGCCACGAGGAAACACAACACTTAAGAGTACATAGTTTGTTACCAGTAACAGACGACCAAGAAGCCTGCCAACGGGTAAGGACAGAGGAATGGATAACCGGGTAAAAGTCGGAATATGGAATACCTTTACGAGAGATGGGACAAGAGCGGACAGCTTCCTTGGCGGCAGCATCCGCACGCTCATTTAAAGACACACCAATATGGCTGGGAACCCAACAAAACTCAACCGACTTAAATTTACTGTGAACAAGAAACAGCCAATGCTGGATCTCGACAACTACTGGATGAACTGGATTAAAGGACCCGAGAGCCATGAGGGCACTACGAGAGTCAACAACAACTACAAAGGAAGACTGACAACGAGAAAGCAGGAGACGAAGAGCATAGAGAATAGCATAAAGTTCCGCTGTAAAGATGCTAGTCTCTGGAGGCAAGCGACACATATAAGTGCGATCAGGAAAAACAACAGAGTAGCCAACACCGTCCGCTGACTTAGACCCATCGGTGAAGACAGAAACGGAGCGGGAGTGAGAAGAAAAGTGCTCAAGGAAAAGGCGTTTTAGAACCGTAGGAGGGGTAAAAGCTTTAGTGATACGGGTCAAGGATGTACAAAACCGCGGAAGAGGGACCCTCCACGGGGGCAAAGAAGGAACAACAAGAGGAGAAACATCAGAAATACGAACTGAAAGAGAATCCTGTAGGCGAGATAACCGGACAGAAAGAGGAGGTGGTGAAGAGGAACAGGAACCGCAGGAGGGGTAAAAGTTAAAGCACGACAAGGCGAGAGGAAGGATGTTGCAAGGACCCGCGCAAGATAGCGAAGACAGTAGCGATCACGGCGTGTCCTGGAGAGACAGGAAGCCAGTGTCAACATACAAGCTAAGGATGGGAGTCGAACGAAAGCACCAGAACTGAGGCGCAACCCAGTATGGTGCAAAGCATCAAGACGGCGAGAGTAGAAGGAGAAGCAGACGAGTAAGCAGGGCAACCATAATCGAGCTTAGACAGGACGAGAGAGGAATGTAAAGCAAGGAGAGTGCACTATCTGCCCCCCAAGAAGTATGGGACAATGACCCGAAGGAGGGTAAGGGCCTTAGAGCACTCAACACGGAGGTAAGAGATATGGGGAGACCAAGACAAACGAGTGTCAAGGAATAACCCCAAAAGCTTTGCGGAATCTTTGTACTCAAGGGGATGGCCATAAAGTGACAAAGAGGACGAAGAACAACCCGTTTCCGAGTAAAAGTCATTACACAAGTCTTAGAAATAGAGAACTTGAAGCCATGATCGGTGGCCCAAGACGACACGGCATCAATTGCAAGTTGAAGCGGCGCTGAAGGAGAGGGCGAATCATCACCCTGACAGCAAAGGGTAAGATCATCGACATAGAGAGCGGAGAAGACACCTGAAGGAAGAGAGGAAAGAAGACCATAGAAGGCAACCAGAAAAAGAGTAGTGCTCAGAACACTACCTTGGGGCACACCTTCGTACTGCTGAAAAAATGCAGAGAGAGTGGTACCAAGTCGCAACCCGAAAGGAACGACGAGAGAGGAAGCTGCGGAGAAAGAGAGGGAGATGACCACGAAGGCCAAAAGAATAAAGTTGAGATAGAATATGATATCGCCAAGTGGTGTCGTAAGCCTTTTCCAGGTCAAAAGGACGGCAACAACGGAGGTCTTCGCAGCAAAAGCAGTACGAATATAGACCTCCAGTTCATCAGGACATCTGTCGTGCTGCGGCACTTGCGGAAACCAATTGAGAAGGGGAGAGGAGGTGATGGTGTTCCAGGAACCACATCAGACGAACGTTTAACCATACGTTCAAAGAGTTTGCAGACACAACTTGTGAGGGCAATAGGGCGAAAGTCCTTAGGGGAAGTACCCAGAGACCCCGGTTTGCGAACAGGGAGGACAACGGCATCGAGCCAGTCCTCAGGGACTGACGACGACTCCCAGATCCGATTATACAGACTCAGTAAATACTGAGACGTGCACGGAGGGAGATGGCGAAGCATCTCATAATGAATACCCTCGGAGCCCGCCACAGTAGAACCGCAGAGGGCCAGAGCAGAACGAAGTTCAGAGAGAGAGAAGGGATCATTATAGGGAAGCCGAAGATTGAGTGCAGAAATCTAAAGGACGAGACTCAAGGACAGGTTTACGAAGAAGGAAAGAGTGGGCAGATGAAGACCAGAGCTAACAGAAGAAAAGTGGGAACCAGTTCGGAAGCAACCTGCAACGGGTTCGCCACAAGAGTACCATGGAGGTGAAGAACCGGTGAAACATCGGGAACGAACTTACCCGCTATCATGCGGATACGCTTCCAGTATCTGTGCAGAGGAGTTTCGGACGTAATTGTGGAGACATAAGATGCCCAACATTCACGCTTAGCCGTACGGATGGCCCTACGGGCCACCGCACTCGCTTTCCGAAAGAAAAGAAAAGAATCGGGTCCACTTCCGTGGACCCCGAGAGGAAGAGCGAGGGATAGAGCGGAAGGCAGCGTTGAAGACAGGTCATGAAAAAGGAGGAGAGCGCGAGAGAGAGGCAGAAGGGAGAGGTCAGAGAGAGCAGCACTGAGGGGTAAATAGGGTCCAGTCCGCCTTAGCAAACTGCCACCTAGGGAAAGAGGGAAGGGCGAAAAGAGAAAAAGGGAAACAAGGATGGGGAAATGATCATTCCATGGAGGTCATCAAGAACCTGCCACGTGAAATCTAAGTAAAGAGAAGAAGAGCAGAGAGAAAGATCAAGACAAGAAAGGGATGCGAGTCCGAGAGTCCAAATGAGTGGGCTCACCAGAATTCAGAAGAGACCGGGAAGAAGAGAGGAGAAACGGCTCAAGAAGCCGACCCTGGGTATTCGTCAGAACGTCACCCCAAAGAAAATGACGACAATTGAAGTCACCCAGCAGGAGCACAGGCTCCGGCAAGGAGTCAAGGAGGTGTTTCAAATCAGGAAGAGAAAGTGGACACTCGGGGAGAGATAAATGGAACAAACTGTGTACCATTTTCCCACAAAGATACGAGCAGCAGAACAATGGAGAGGCGAAGGAAAAAGTAGGGGGGACAAAGGGAACATCAGCGCGAATCAAGAGAGCAGAAGAATTAGGAGCCCCAGCAACGGCTGGGGGGGGGAGAGAGAGAAAGGAATAGCCACGAAACGACCAGGACGAGCACCAAGCATCGGCTTCTGGAGACAGACACAAAGGGGCGAAAACCGCGTAATTAGAAGTTGGAGTTTGAGGAAATTGGCGTAATAACCTCGAACGTTCCATTGAAGAATAGACATCGACGAGAAGAGAAAGGACAACACAGAGAACAAGGAAGAAACAAAGGCGAAAGAGCAACATAGCACGTTAAAGAATATCAGGGTCGGGATCAGGGTCAGCAAAGTCAGGGTTAGGGGGGCATGGGTAAACTGAGCAAAGACGGAGGGAAGGAAGCGGGAGAACAGACCAGAGGTGGGTGGGCGGGGTCTGGAAGAGGAGGAGACAACCGAGAGGAGCAGTCAAAGACAGCAGGAAGAGGGGGAGTAGAAAGAGGGGAGCGCACCTCAGCAAGGGCAGCAACCGAAAGGGAAGCAGGCGCCAAAGAAACCTCCATAGCAGGAACAGGGGGCGCAACCACTGAAATGGGAGGGGAAGGAGCAATAGAGCCAGAAGTAGGGGCCGAGGAAGAAAGCGAAGCCTTCTTACCCGCCGGGGAGGAGGAAGGAGAGGAGCCAGGCTTACGCTTCTGACGTAGAGAGACCGGTGTCCCAGCAACTACGTACCGAGCAAACGGATTCCAGCGTCTCAACAGGAGAAGCTGAACGAGAGCACACATGACGGCCGTTAGGAGAGCGATGGACATCCGCCTGCACCGACAGGCGGCGGGGAGAGTCAACAGATGGAGGAGAAGGATGGGAAGGAGGATCGGAGGGAGACGAGGAAGAAGACACAAGAGACATGACAGACCGGGTAGAAAGAAGGGGAATCCCAGACAGAGGACCAGGAGGGGGACCCTTCGGGACAGAACTCAAAGGAACAGAGGAGTTGCAGTGGGCGCATCAGGGTCCAAGGCCCAGAAACGGTTGTGAGTCTGAGGAAGGTGGGAAGGACGAGGAGAGGAAGAGCGCAACACGCGAGCATAAGAGACGTTAGCATAAGGCGGGAGCCGGCGAACCTGGCGCCTCGCCTCGGGAAAAAATAAAACACTCCGGTGCTTCAAGTTGAGGACGGCTGCCTCAAGCTTGTAATGGATACAGGCACGAGAGAAGGTAGGATGGGCCTCACCGCAGTTGAGGCAGCGAGCTTGGGAAGAAGTGCACTCCAACTTAGAGTGACCTTCGCCACCACACAAAGGACAGAGAGAGACAGTCCCAGAGCAGTGGAGGGCACCATGCCCAAACCTTCAGCACTTGTTACAAAGCCGAGGAGAAGAAATATACTCCTGGACAGAGCACCTGGCACCAGCAAGAATGACAGATGAAGGAAGGGTCCTACCATCAAAGGTGATCTTCACCACTCGAAGGGGTTGACGGCGACGACCACGAGGGGGACGAGTAAACGAGTCTACCTGGAGGACAGAATGGCCTTGGGCATCAAGGATATGCCGAATGTTATCGTTTCAGTCCTGCAGATTCCGAACACCGGTTTGCAACATAGGCAGGAGGAGAATAGTGCCAACACTGGCATTCAACCAAGTGTTCTATGAGACCCGAACAGGGATCTCGCCAAGGCAGGATAAGGCAGCCAAGCCAAGCGGGAAGCTGCATCCTGAGAAGGAGCAGCAATGACACGGATACCGAGACGAGTGGGGTTGAAAGTAACAGACGCATCCACGGAATCAACGAGATGCCGATGGAGGGAGAAATCGTCAGGAGGCGCAGAATCAAGAGGGAGGAGATCAAAGTATTTGGCCCACGAAGCAGGACCAAATAAGGCCTGATACGCATCAGTACAGGAAGGAAACGAGCGAGTGCGGCCGTGGCGCTGATGGCGTTGAGAACCCCCAGAGAGAGAGGGGTCAAAAGGCACAGTAGTCACAACGAGAGACTTAGCCGCACCAGGGGACGAAGTGGTCACCACTGGGGGCTTGAGGCTCGACCCAACCACAAAGGAGGGAGGGGAGCTGGGGAAGAATTCAGGACGGTCAAAGGAGGAGCAAGGTCGGGGCCCAATGCAGCGGGGGCTACAGAGCCTGGTCTTCCAATACAGGCTGACTCGGGGGCATGGTCGCCCACCCCACGAGCCTGAGAGGGCACAAAAGAAACATTCAATGACATAGACGAAGAGAAAGAAATTCATCCACGAATGTGCCCCCATACCCACCATGGAGCCACAATTAGAGGCAGGACACCCAACAGGAAGCTATCGCCGATCATGCCGGGGCCCCCCAGGGGTGCGTCGTGAGTATACGCCCCACAAATGCCACCTTAAGAACCGTCAGTCCGTCGAGATCGGGTTCAGCGACGAAAGGGGGATTGACAATAAAAGGTTCCTCTCGCTCGAAACGTCGGGTACTACAGTTCTACGGGTGCAAGAGTATGCCTCCTCAAGCACCCGGGCATCAAAATAGAAGATGTCCAAAGGAATAATCAAAACAAGCAAAAGGTTGGCAGGAAAAGACAAGCAGATAGGAGAAGAGGGGGGGGGGGGAGAACAACGAAACAAAAGGAAAAGCGATCGGCACAATTAGAGAAGGCAGCAGCAGGAGTGCAAGGCCACAAAAGAACAGAGGACTGTCCCACCGAGCATCACACTCCAGCAGCCGTCCACTAAGCCCCCCCTCACGGCGCCAACGGGCCGGATGGGGAAGGGGGACTAACCTGCCAAGAAAACCTTTCATTATTTCTTCAACAGTGAAACCCTTGAAAAGTTCATCTGTTGTTATGTTGTCCTTCCTTATAGTTGCCATTTTTTTATTATAAAATACAGACATACAAATTAAACAAGGCATCAAAGCACCCGATCATAAAATGAACCCTTACAGAAACAACCCAACCCGGGACAGAGTAACAAACCAGGACACATAAATGACAGAAACATGAACGAAAATCAGAGGGACACGGAGATGACAACGGAGCATAAAACAAACAAAAAACAAGCAAAAAACAAAACACACACATACATACAAGTAACACAAACATAAACCCCAGTGAACTAGGTCAGCAATATTTCTCAGGCTAGACGCTTAGGATATGTCTGACAGTACGCATGCCACACATCCCAAGCATCCTGCAGCGGGGGCACACCTGCATCCGAGTGACGTGGGCGACGCATATACTCCGGAATCTCGACAACGACACCTCCAATCACGAGCGGCGGTACATCCGCGGCACAGGTTCATACGGCGCCGAGACTCCCCGGCCGGTGTCCTTTTTCAGCACGAGAACTAAATCACGATCCACACCAGGGGTAACAGCAGGTGCAACAACCTCCCATTTCGGAGAACCGGCACACGGCGGCGCAGGGGGGCACAGTGGAGCAACACCCGAAATGCAGGCAGGAATTGGCACCACACCATCCTTATTCGTCTCCTTCGCAGGCACGGCTAACATCACCGCATCCTCATGGTCCACACCCACACCGACCGGAGAACCCACAGAGGCCACGTCGCTCACACGGTCCACCATATCCTGGGAAACTGGCCCGGTACACCGGCACGCCCGCTTCTGCAAAGGGAGTACATCATCAGAACTACAATCGTCCAAACTCACAGGGTCGGCAGGCCCCGGCCCCGGGGGTGGCAGTCCCCGGCCCCGGGGGTGGCAGTCCCCGGCCCCGGGGGTGGCAGGCCCCGGCCCCGGGGGTGGCAGGCCCCGGCCCCGGGGGTGGCAGTCCCCGGCCCCGGGGGTGGCAGGCCCCGGCCCCGGGGGTGGCAGGCCCCGGCCCCGGGGGTGGCAGGCCCCGGCCCCGGGGGTGGCAGTCCCTCCAAAACAGAAGAACCTGCGGCCCCGGGAGCCGGGACCACATCCGCAGGTGGGGGCGGGACATGGACTTCTACCACACGCAGTGCAGGCGACGGCCCGACACTCACACACTCTGGTGCAACAACTACCTCCTGGGCCACAGCAGTTAACAGATTGGACGTACAAGGCGTAGTATCCGGCCCAACAGGCGGAGCAGCAGACAGGCAATCAGGCGCCTCAGGCACAGCACTCACTCCATCCTCAGAAGTGTCCGAAGTCAACAGGGGTGGAAAGTCCTCCTCACGAAAAACATGCACCCTGCCAGATGCTCCCACGTCGCACGCTGCAGTGAGATGACCCTCATTACCACCTTTGTAACAGGTGCATGGTTGAACCCGATACAGGCAGCGGAGCGTGTAACCCAACACGGACACAGAGGACGGAACACTACTCTTCAGTGACATGGTCAGGGTGTGGGAGCCGTCAAGCATCCCAGCACAGTGCCCCGCAAGTACCTTTTTTTTTTATTTATATAACTAAACAAATACAAGAACAAGCAAAACAACGAAAACCTGTTCATATCAAGTATATCAAAGAAAGAACAGTACACAGGAACAAAAATTCTGTACACTGAACACAATTACAGTAACCGCAAAACAAACACAAGTGGTGAGGAAAGAAAACTGCATTGAATCAATGGGCTAAACAGTACATGGAAATAATAGCGAAAACAGTACATGGAAACAATAGGCTAAACAGTACATATTTACATAGCAACACAGAACATAGCAAAGAAAAATACATGAAAAATAAAGAAAACCATAAAGTACATAAATAACATAAAACACCTGGAACCAAATACATAAAACGGACACAGACGTGGATATAGAACCACGTGCACAAAACCACACCTACCACACGCACAGCGGAACAAAGGAGCATAGGGCCATACACTCGCTTCCAAGGTATACGACATACACAAAATGAGAAGAAATTATGTACACACACACAAAACACACCCTAACCAACAAGACAAACACACACATACCCACCCACACCACAACCGCACACCACACAGCACCCATGCACGCAAAATAATGGGTCACAGGCCAAAGCGAAACACGGCCACAAATAGAACAGTAGAAAACAGTACAGCAGAAAACCCAGGCCCACGCAGGAGCCAAAACCTCCCTCAAACCCACACACCCATACGCATACGGACACACCCGGCACCCGGAGGCACTGAAACACACCACACACACACACACAGGAGCAGCAACATCACACACACACAGGAGCAGCAGCATCACAAGGGGGGAGACACACAATCACACGCAACCCCCGCCAAGGAGGCCCAAAGAAACGGGAAGGGAGAGCATAGCAAAGCAAACCCCGAAACCACCCCAACCCCTCCAAACCCACACCAACACCCAAACCCCACCCAAGACAAGAACATCACCTGCCCACCAAGGCACCCACCGACCCAAAGGCAACCCCACGAACATAGGCAACCGTAAACCATCGACCAAACTCTTCCGGAAAAGCGCGCTGCAACCACCGCCAGGTAAACCGCATGCGCCCACGCAAAAAGCCTAAAATTCGGATAACCTCAAAACCCTCCCGCCTCCCAACCCACACACAAAACACATAATCTGCAACCAAAACAGATAACGTATTACGCACCCACCGTGAATAACCCGGAAAATACAAAAACAAAAACTGCAAAACATCACCCCGACAACCCGGACCACAAAACACCTCCAGGACATCCCGAATAGTGGATGAATAGTGGTTTGAATAGTGTAGAGAACAAGCGGAGTACGCTGCTTATGTGTATATATATACACCCGTCTTCTCTGTGTATATACCTCATAAGTGACTGTGTGTCATGGGGGTTGGTGCCCTGTGACTGTGTGTCTTGGCGGTTGGTGCCCAGTAACTGTGTGTCTTGGGGGTTGGTGCCCTGTGACTGTGTGTCTTGGGGGTTGGTGCCCTGTGACTGTGTGTCTTGGGGGTTGGTGCCCTGTGACTGTGTGTCTTGGGGGTTGGTGCCCTGTGACTGTGTGTCTTGGGGGTTGGTGCCCTGTGACTGTGTGTCTTGGGGGTTGGTGCCCTGTGACTGTGTGTCTGAGGGTTGGTGCCCTGTGACTGTGGTCTGAGGGTTGGTGCCCTGTGACTGTGTGTCTGAGGGTTGGTGCCCTGTGACTGTGGTCTGAGGGTTGGTGCCCTGTGACTGTGGTCTGAGGGTTGGTGCCCGGTGACTGTGAGTCTTGGCGGTTGGTGCCCTGTGACTGTGGTCTGAGGGCTGATGCCCTGTGACTGTGTGTCTGAGGGTTGGTGCCCTGTGACTGTGTGTCTTGGGGGTTGGTGCCCTGTGACTGTGGTCTGAGGGCTGATGCCCTGTGACTGTGTGTCTGAGGGTTGGTGCCCTGTGACTGTGAGTCTTGGCGGTTGGTGCCCTGTGACTGTGTGTCTGAGGGTTGGTGCCCTGTGACTGTGTGTCTGAGGGTTGGTGCCCTGTGACTGTGTGTCTTGGGGGTTGGTGCCCTGTGACTGTGGTCTGAGGGCTGGTGCCCTGTGACTGTGGTCTGAGGGTTGGTGCCCTGTGACTGTGGTCTGAGGGTTGGTGCCCTGTGACTGTGGTCTGAGGGTTGGTGCCCTGTGACTGTGGTCTGAGGGTTGGTGCCCTGTGACTGTGGTCTGAGGGTTGGTGCCCTGTGACAGTGGGTGTTATAAAGGCTGAGAGTTTTTTGAAGAAATGATTGCACTGCTAGGTTGATGTCCCCTGTGTTCCTTAATTCGGATTCCCAGTTGATATTAGCAGCAGCAGCAGCTATAAAATTGCCTATAGCAGTTTCATTGTGCAGCCTAAAACTTATCTCCCTTGTCTCTAGAGGTAGTTTGTTAATGTTGGTTAGGAGAAATGTGGGGTAATGGTCCGCAGTGCTCGATGATTATCCCTGAAGTAAGTGGAGAGGTTATGTTGGTCCAGATGTGATCAAGAGCCGTGGCAGTACTGTCAGTGATTCTAGTAGGTCTAGTGATTAAGGGTATGAGGAAGCAGGAATTCATACAGTTGAGGAAACTGTAGCGAGGTAGTGGGAGGAGAGGAGCGTGATAGTGGGAGATCAGTCAGCTTCCTCATACCCTTAATCACTAGACCTACTAGAATCACTGATAGTACTGCCACGACTCTAGATCACATCTAGACAAACATAACCTCTCCGCTTACTTCAGGTATAATCACCGATAGCACTACAGACCATTACCCCACATTTCTCTTCACTAACATTAACAAACCACCTCTAGAGACAAGGGAGTTAAGCTTTAGGCTGCACAATGAAACTGCTATAGGCAATTTTATAACTGCTGCTGATAATATCAACTGGGAGTCCGAGTTAGGTAACATAGGGGACATCAACCTAGCAGTGCAATCTTTTCTTCAAAAAACTCTTAGCCTTTATAACACCCACTGTCCTATGCTTACGAAACAAGTCACAACCAAAAGGCGTACCAATCCTTGCCTTACAAAGGGAATACTTAAATCCATTAATAAAAAACATGACCTTGAGAAGAAGTATAGGTTAGGAACCGTCTCCAAAGAATTCTCAAAGAATTACTCGTTATTGCTTTCTAAAATAATTAGGAGAGCCAAAATTAAATACTACGAAGATAAATTTACCCAAATAAAGAGCAACATTAAAAAAACTTGGAGCACAATATCACAAATATTGGGATCGAAGAAGATTTTAAATAACAAACCAACACTCCTGTCCAATAACGATGGTCAGCTTTCAGCCTCTGATTCTGCTATTGAGTTCAATAGATTCTTCTCTTCCATTGGGTCATCCCTTGCAAATGATATGCCATCTTCCAGTACTGATGTTAAGGACTGTCTTACAGGTAACTATCCACAGTCTCTGTACCTAAACAAAGGCAAAGCCACATCCCCCGGTGAAGATGGTATCACTTATGACATATTGCATCTACTTCCTTTAGTACCAGGGAATCCTCTGCTTGAGCTGTATAATATGAGCTATGTTACTGGGGAGCTTCCTAACTCTTGGACCAACAGTATAATCATTCCAATTCCCAAGCCAAATCAAGAGAATGCTTTCCGCCCAATTTCCCTTACTAGCTGCATTTGCAAAACATTCGAGAGAATGGTCCTAAACCGTCTCCTCAATAGAATAAGAACCATGCTATCCCCCCAGATATATGGCTTCATGCATGGAAGGAGTGTGCATCATTGCATCACCACCTTTCTTACCTTGCACACTGAAAAGTCATATACCACCTTCCTAGATCTTAAGACTGCCTTTGATATTGCAAATAGACATGTTATCTTGAGTGAGCTTGCAAGAATGTATATTGGTGGTCGGCTTCTTTCTTGGATCAGGGGTTACTTATCCAACAGGAAGTCGTCTGTATTTTTCCAGGGGCATAGGAGTGTAACAAGAGACTTTGAACTAGGTACCCCGCAGGGTGGTGTCCTCAGTCCTACCTTATTTAATATCTTAATAAACACGCTGTTAAACTCTGTACCGAGCAAACCCAACGTCCACATCATTAGCTATGCTGATGATATAATGATACACACCACTGGGTATGCTAACAAGCAGAACACTCTTAACTCTGTATTAGACTCATGTCAGGACCTAGGTTTAATTATCTCAGCAGAGAAAACAAAGATACTAAATCGGCGCCCACCCAGGCAGGGAGGAGCTGTTCGCAAGATGCAACTGTCTGATGGCTCCCAGCTTGACTATGTAAACAGATTCAAATACCTTGGCCTTGAGGTGCCACTGTATGGTCCTGTTGTATTCAGACTCTGTCGTCAGTATAAAGAGAGGCTCCGAACTCTCAAGGCTGTTGCAGGTTATCACTCAGGCTATGGTGCCAATGTCAGAATTGTCAAAATGATGTACTTTGCCTACATCAGATCTTTAGTGGATTATGCTGCACCTCTGCTTGTTTTGATACCTGAAAGAAAGCTTGGAGGGCTTGAAAAATGGCAGAACGAAGCCTTGAGGATAATCCTTGGGTGCCCTCGTACCACAAAGATACTTAATATGAGAAAGGAACTTAATATTCTGAGCGTTGTTGATCGTGTTACTGAAATTAACTGTCAAATTGGTATAAAAATGCTTAGGCTAACTCATCCTAATCCTTGCACAGAAGCCCTCCAGAATTTCTTTATTGAAGATCAGCATTGTTCCAAATGGATAACAAAAACTGGAACTCAACTCAGAATGTATGGGGTTCATGATTTGTACCAAGAGAAACAACAACGGCACTTTCCTGCACCCAGGGAGGTTACACCCTTTCCAGTTTTAATCCCTCCCTTTCCACCCAAGAAGCAAATTAGAGATCAGCCCAAGCTTCGTCTTGAGGCAAAGCTCAACGCCTTAAGCCATATTGATGCTCTGTCCACAGAGCATTCTCTCTCTCAAATTATATACACTGATGGTTCCCTACACCGCACCACGGGTGCAGCTGGAAGTGCAGTTGTCCTGGCAATGGGCGATGGCCTATACTTTGAGTGGGGAGTCCGTATAAACAACTGGGCCTCTACCCTTCAGACTGAACTATTTGCCTTGATCCTTGCACTGAAATGTGTACAAGTCTCAAAACTTGATACATTAATTGTAAGTGACTCCTTATCATCCTTAAATGCTCTCAACTCTTTAAGACATAACTGTAACATGCTCGTGTCCGAAGCTAGACACAAATACAACAAAATTATTAAGGATGGTAACAGAGTCCATTTCATGTGGTCTCCATCTCATGTTGGCCTCCGAATGCATGATAGAGCTCATAAGTTAGCCAAAGAATCTGCCTTTAAAGGAGCCGTTGGGTGTAACCTTGGATTGTCAATGAGCAATCTGAGAGCAGCAGTACACCGAGAACTTCAACAAGATCTTGTAGATCTGAGGCAAAGTGAAATTGACACCAGTAATTCCATCTATCATCATACTATCATGCAAAAGGAGCCACACATCTATGGATCATCCAATAAAATCAGCAGACTTCTAAATGTTACTGCTGCTCGGCTTAGACTCGGTTACAAGTATCTCTGGGAATTCTCATTATCTGCTGATGTAGACCTGACCAAATTTAAACTGTGTCAACAAAATTATTCGCACACCCTCCGTCACTATGTGATGGAGTGCGAAAAGATACGTGAATTTAGAGACAATTCTATAACCAATGTTCCAGCGATGTGTCAATATTTCATTCAAAATGATCTGCTACCAAAAATTTTAGTCAAATATCCCCAGTTTGCTAACTGTAGGAAGTAACTAAGTGATTGTAACCTATCCACCGCTGCCCACTGGATGGGGGGCGGTGTGCAGGACAAACATATAAATTTTGACACTAGCTCTCCACATATGTCAGTTGCTTAATTTAGAACCTGTACTTGAGGTCGATCTCGAACCCATTGTTGATGTGACGACTTATATTGAATTTTGTAACTAGCTCATCAAGATTGTAACTTGCTTAGCTAAATGAATTGTGGGTTTCAGTCCCTGAGCCCATTATGTGCCTCTGTAACCCTTTCCACTACCGCCCACACGATGGGTATGGGGTGCATAATAAATGAACTAAACTAAAAAAACTATCTTCAGATGCAAATTACTAGCAACTGCAGTTGCAAATTTCCACGCAACTTGCAGTTGCAAATATTGTATATAAATTAATACAATTTATATCGCCTATGTCCATCCTGTGATGATCAAGTGCCATGTATTTATTCAGACGAGAACAGCAGCGAACACAAGCCAGCGCATATACGAACGAAAGGGAATGAATGTATAAAATTCTCAGTGAACGAAGTTGTTATCCGAAACTGCAGTGGACGACTTGACCAATCCCCGTCCACATCACGCCCAAAAATGGCAGAGGTTTGTAATGAAGCGACGAGTGCGCGGCAGTACACTTTTTAAAATTAAAATTCTGCAATATTCTATAACATAATATTTGTTAAATGTCCCACAGACATAAAAGCATGCAGAGAATTATGGAGTATATTTGTAATATCCTTGTATATAGTATAAGAGCGTGCATGGTAATGTGAGGAGAGGAGCGTGGTAGTGGGAGGAGAGGAGCGTGGTAGTGGGAGATCAGTCAGCTTCCTCATACCCTTAATCACTAGACCTACTAGAATCACTGATAGTACTGCCACGACTCTAGATCACATCTGGACCAACATAACCTCTCCGCTTACTTCAGTGTTAGGAACCCTGTAGACTGCTCCCACAGTCAAGACAGCATCGTTACCCTTGACTCTGAAAGAGGCAAATATATACTCTCCATAAGTAATTACATTTAATTACTTTTAAGCAAGTCAGTGCATGGTGGTAGTAAAGAGAAGTACCACCATCTCTTTGTATAGGACGACAGTTGTGAATGGCTAAGTAGTTTGGTATATTGTAGAATTGAGGAGTGTCCTCTTTTAAGCTCAATGGTGGTGGAGTTATTTTCTGTGACTCTAAAAGTGCTCTGCAGTTCTTAAATAACCCATCACAATGTATGTCGGAAGTAGCTTGTAATATTAAATGGAATGTAATTTTTGCCAATGATAATAACTCTTGTATAAAATTTGTGTGGATCCCATCCCATGTTGGAGTTGGAAAACATGACTTTGTAGATCGATTGGCCAATGAGGCTTGCAGGAAAGAAAACATTGATTATGACTTTGGACTATCTAATGCAGTTATTAGAAACATACAAATTAAAGAAATTAATTCAGATTTAGAAGAACTAAGAAATGCCCAAAGACCTGAAAGCTGCAGTATTAAAAGTTATGACAAGTTTTGTAATAATAGGTAATTGTAGGGTCAGCACAGTAACCGAACCAGGCAATGTGATGTAGTCATTGCGCGAATTCGCCTTGGCTATAGACACATCTGGCAGGTTAGCGAGGCAGAACCACTACCAGAATACTCAGATTGTTAAATCTGTGATAAACCTTTAATGCATTCACTAGAACACTATATGATGTATGTGAAACCGTAAAGGACTTTAGACCTCCTGGCCTCTTGTACCACCAACTGTGTAACTATTTTATTGACTCAGGTGTTCTGGACGACACCCTAACAATTTTCCCAAAATTTGCTTGTCCATTATAAAGAATGAAGAACAATTTTTATTTATATTACTTCTAAGCTGCATCACTTATGAACCCATCCCTGCCCTTGTGTGGGAGTGCACAGTAGAAAGTTGTTTTCACATATCCATACATTAAAACATTGATTGTAACCATGATATATATGTGCTTCAGCCTACAGTTTAGACTTATTGTCTTATGTATGACCCTCTGTCCTGCGTGACAGTGAATACTAGCATTATCCTCACTTTAATAAGACTATCAAAATCCTCAGATTAGGCAAAATTGTAATTAATTTTGTCAATAAAGATGTTAATAATAATAAAATTCAAAATAATCTGGTACCAGAAATTTTAGCCAAATATCCCCAGTTTGCTAACTGTAGGTAGTAACTAAGTGATTGTAACCTATCCACCGCTGCCCACTGGATGCGGGGCGGTGTGCAGGACAAACATATCAATTGTGACACTAGCTCTCCACATATGTCAGTTGCTTAATTTAGAAACTGAATTTGTGGTCGATCTCGAACCCATTTATGATGTGATGACTTATACTGAATTTTGTAACTAGCTCATCAAGATTGTAACTTGCTTAGCTAAATGAACTGTGGGGTTCAGTCCCTGAGCCCATTATGTGCCTCGACTGTAACCCTTTCCACTACCGCCCACACGATGGGTATGGGGTGCATAACAAATGAACTAAACTAACTATTGTAGAGTGCATTTGTGAGATAAGAGATAGTGCTTATAATATGTAATCTAAACCTCACTCTCCACATAATCTTTAGCATAGATTTCTGTGAAAGTTGCAAATACTGCATTTGCTTCTGTGAGGAAACCATTTATGAAAGGTACTTTTCTTTTCAAACCTTGTTGGTAAAGATAAATGAGGTTACTTAGTGTGAATTATTTGGACCAGGAGGATCTCTTGGTTGGTCCAATGGTTTCCTTTCGCTCCAAGGAAACTGATATTTCGGGTGGGTTTTTATTTATGTTATTTAATCTTCTAATTTGACGGCTTATTTGGCAGGTGAGAGAAAATTTATATAATTTACAGTTTGTGCTTTAGGATAATATTTGGGATAGTCAGCTTAGTCTCCTGCAAACAGGTTCCTCTATTTTGTCCAAGCCACGAAGTAGCCCCAGTATTATTACTTTGAACTACCAATATTAAGGGTAATAAGGCCCAATTTAATGGGCCAAGAAAAAATTATTTAAGACTCATTGAGTTGTTCCCCTCCACGGAAATCTTTAGTAAAAGGCGAAAGATTTATGCGTTTTGAAGGGAAACCAGAGTTAAATATATAGGAAAATTAGCAATACCGGCGACAGAGCGCTGAGGCGAAAGAGATAAACTTATTTCGGGACTAGAAGGGCATCAACCGGTAACTCTAAGAAACAACAATTGCTTTATTCATTGCAATATTTTTCTATTGTTGTGCTACCATGAGTTTCATTCTGTATCTTTACTGTTTGGATATATTTATAAGTGTGCATTGTTTTCATAACATAGTTTGTGTTATCTGTTTGACACGTACTAAAATATATGGTGATGATCCTTGATATGTTACATACGCCATCTGAAAGTTAAAAACTTAACCGTACTTTTATACAATACTCGTGAAAATAAGCAGTAAAAGCGTCGATATATGTTATCGATAGTATCTAAATAATGTAGTAATTATTAACTTAATAATAACCCTCCGTCACTATGTGATGGAGTGCGAAAAGATACGTGAATTGAGAGAGAATTCTGCAACAAATGTTCCAAAGATGTTCACATATTTCATTCAAAATGATCTTCTACTAGAAATTTTAGCCAAATATCCTCAGTTTGCTAAATGTAGGTAGAAACTAAGTGATTGTAACCTATCTACTGCTGCCCACTGGATGGGGGCGGTGTGCAGGACAAACATATCAATTAGCTCTCCACATGTCAGTTCCCTAATTTAGAAACTCTACTTTTGGTCGATCTCGAACCCATTGATGATGTGACGACGTATATTGAATTTTGTAACTATCTCATCAAGATTGTAGCTAAATGAATTGTTGGATTCAGTCCTTGAGCCCATTATATGCCTCTGTAACCCTTTCCACTACCGCCCACAATATGGGTATGTGGTGCATAATAGAAGATTTAAACTAAAAAACTTCCTGGACTCTCTTTTAAATTTGGCAATTGTTGAACCAGATAATTTCTTCTTCAAATGCTTTCAAGCTCAACAAGGCACAGTGTAGGACTGAGAACAGGTGATGCTTTATGACCCACAGGGCTATTAACTCATGGAACTGCCTACCTGCCAAAGCTGCAAATGTTAAGATTCTGCTGAACTTTAAAATACAGCTGGACAAAATTATCAGGACGAATCGGGGGTCCTTTGACAAGCCGCCGGCTTCCTATCGTCGTCGAGGCCACTAGAGTGTTATAGCGGCCCTCAGGTAAATTTTGGTATATATTTTGTATAAAGATTTATCCTTTAGATTTAATTGCCATTACAATTTCTGTTACATTGGCTTACGCCTATCACACTCGTTATTATTATCACTTAACATGCATCCCTGCACATGCACACCATAGGCTGCAACTTGCAGTTGTAAACTCTAACAACTGTAGTTGCAATTTACTAGCAACTACAGTTGAAACTTACTAGCAACTGCAGCTGCAACTTACTAGCAACCGCGAAGCTGCAATAAACTCCAGCATCTTCAGTTGCAAATTACTAGCAACTGCAGTTGCAAATATTGTATATAAATTAATACAATTTATATCGCCTATGTCCATCCTCACGCCCAAAAATGGCAGAGGTTTGTAATGAAGCGACGAGTGCGCGGCAGTACACTTTTTAAAATTAAAATTCTGCAATATTCTGTAACATAATATTTGTTATATGTCCCACAGACATCAAAACATGTAGAGAAATAGGGAGTATATTTGTAATATCTTTGTATATAGTATAAGAGCGTGGTAATGGGAGGAGAGGAGCGTGGTAGTGGGAGGAGAGGAGCGTGGTAGTGGGTGGGAGATCAGTCAGTGTGACGCGTGCAGGCGACGCGGACGGAGTGTAGCCCGGACTCCCGCTGACCGCCCCTGCAGGAACACCCGCACCATGCTGGCGTCCGCCACACACCAGGAAGATGACCTCCAACAGTATGGGTGAGGTGATGCTAATTAATGTTTGCCTTGTCATTGTATCTGTGGGCGGGCGTGGAGCGGGTGTTGTGGGCGTGGAGCGCGGGTTGTGGGGGTGGAGCGCGGGTTGTGGGCGTGGAGCGGGTGTTGTGGGGGTGGAGCGCGGGTTGTGGGCGTGGAGCGCGGGTTGTGGGCGTGGAGCGCGGGTTGTGGGCGTGGAGCGCGGGTTGTGGTGCGTGGAGCGCGGGTTGTGGGGGTGGAGCGCGGGTTGTGGGGGTGGAGCGCGGGTTGTGGGGGTGGAGCGCGGGTTGTGGGGGTGGAGCGCGGGTTGTGGGGGTGGAGCGCGGGTTGTGGTGGTGGAGCGCGGGTTGTGGTGGTGGAGCGCGGGTTGTGGGGGTGGAGGGCGGGTTGTGGGGGTGGAGGGCGGGTTGTGGGCGTGGAGGGCGGGTTGTGGGGGTGGAGCGCGGGTTGTGGGGGTGGAGCGCGGGTTGTGGGGGTGGAGCGCGGGTTGTGGGGGTGGAGCGCGGGTTGTGGGGGTGGAGCGCGGGTTGTGGGGGTGGAGGGCGGGTTGTGGGGGTGGAGGGCGGGTTGTGGGGGTGGAGCGCGGGTTGTGGGGGTGGAGCGCGGGTTGTGGGGGGTGGAGCGCGGGTTGTGGGGGGTGGAGCGCGGGTTGTGGGGGGTGGAGCGCGGGTTGTGGGGGTGGAGCGCGGGTTGTGGGGGTGGAGCGCGGGTTGTGGGGGTGGAGCGCGGGTTGTGGGGGTGGAGGGCGGGTTGTGGGCGTGGAGGGCGGGTTGTGGGCGTGGAGGGCGGGTTGTGGGGGTGGAGCGCGGGTTGTGGGGGTGGAGGGCGGGTTGTGGGGCGTGGAGGAGCGGGTTGTGGGCGTGGAGAGGCGGGTTGTGGGCGTGGAGCGCGGGTTGTGGGCGTGGAGGGCGGGTTGTGGGGGTGGGGCTAAATAATTTATCTTTGTCCACCCTGTAAATTCCCCTAGGAATTTTGTAGGTGGTTATGTCTCCCCATATTCTTCTATTTTCCAGGGACATGAGATTCAGCTCCCTTAGCCTTTCCTTGTAACTCATACCACTCAGATCCAGGACTATTCTGGTGGCATACCTCTGAATCTAATTTAACTTTGACTTGTGTTTAAGTAGGTATGGACTCCAGGCTGGAGCTGCATATTCCAGAATTGGTCTGACATAAGTGGTATACAAGGTCCTGAATGATTCCTTACACAAGTTTCTAAGGCAGTTCTTATGTTGGCCAGTCTAGCATATGCCGCTGATAATATCCTTTTGATGTGGGCTTCTGGGGGACAGGTTCAGTGTGATATCAACCCCCCCCCCCCAGATCTTTCTATTTGAATCTTGCAGAATTTCACCTCCCAGACAGTACCTTGTGCTCAGCCTTCTGCTCCCTTTGTTTAATTTCATTACTTTACACTTTCCTGAGTTGAACTTTAGTAGCCATTTTCTAGACCATTCCTCCAGTTTGTCCAGGTCGTCCTGTAGTTTGTCTATCTTCATCTGTCTAGATTCTTCTCATAATTTTTGCATCAGCAAACATTAAGAGGAATGAGTCTATACCCTCTGGAACATCATTTATATATATCAGAAACAGGATAGGTACAAGCACAGGGCCCTGTGGGACTCCGCTGATGTCGCGCCACTCTGATGTCTCTCCTTTCACAGTTACTTGCTGTTTCCTGGTGCTTAGATACTTCCTTATTCACTGGAGCACCTTACCTTTCACTCCTGCCTGTTGCTCCAACTTTTGTAATGGCCTTTTGTGAGGTACTGTGTCAAAGGCTTTCTGACAGTCCAAGAAAATGCAGTCTGCCCACCCTTCTCTTTCTTGCCTAACTTTGTTGCCTGGTCATAGAATTCTATTAAACCTGTGAGGCAGGATTTATCATGTGTTGCGTGAACCGTGGCCGTGGAGCCCGGGCTGCGCGCGAGCCGTGGAGCCCGGGCTGCGCGCGAGCCGTGGAGCCCGGGCTGCGCGCGAGCCGTGGAGCCCGGGCTGCGCGCGAGCCGTGGAGCCCGGGCTGCGCGCGAGCCGTGGAGCCCGGGCTGCGCGCGAGCCGTGGAGCCCGGGCTGCGCGCGAGCCGTGGAGCCCGGGCTGCGCGCGAGCCGTGGAGCCCGGGCTGCGCGCGAGCCGTGGAGCCCGGGCTGCGCGCGAGCCGTGGAGCCCGGGCTGCGCGCGAGCCGTGGAGCCCGGGCTGCGCGCGAGCCGTGGAGCCCGGGCTGCGCGCGAGCCGTGGAGCCCGGGCTGCGCGCGAGCCGTGGAGCCCGGGCTGCGCGCGAGCCGTGGAGCCCGGGCTGCGCGCGAGCCGTGGAGCCCGGGCTGCGCGCGAGCCGTGGAGCCCGGGCTGCGCGCGAGCCGTGGAGCCCGGGCTGCGCGCGAGCCGTGGAGCCCGGGCTGCGCGCGAGCCGTGGAGCCCGGGCTGCGCGCGAGCCGTGGAGCCCGGGCTGCGCGCGAGCCGTGGAGCCCGGGCTGCGCGCGAGCCGTGGAGCCCGGGCTGCGCGCGAGCCGTGGAGCCCGGGCTGCGCGCGAGCCGTGGAGCCCGGGCTGCGCGCGAGCCGTGGAGCCCGGGCTGCGCGCGAGCCGTGGCTGTAGGGCACGTGTTGCATTGTTTGGATAAGCGAGCTCATACAGTACAGTACTGCTTTTGCCCATGAGATAAGATTGCATGTACTCAATGGAGTGACCTCTAACTCCATAGTGTTTGAGTTTGAGAAGAGTTTGTCAAGAGCTGCATGCATCATTAGTGCTTTTTTGGGGTCTGAAGTCATTTTGGCAAGAGCTAAGTGCTGTATATTGTGTTTAGCTAGATAAGAGTAAAGCTGCTGGTAGATTAGCTTTAAAATATTTTTGACAAGGTTGGCTGAATTGATATAGGTCTGACGTTATTGACATCTGTGAGATCACCACATTTATGGACTGGGGTTTCTCACAATTTTTTTTTAGAATATCCAGAACTTTTTGGAGTTAGTGATTTGTTGTAGAGCAATGCAATTGCTGGAGCTAGAAATCTGGAGGCTTTTTTGTAAATTAGTTGGTATCTCAGCTAGGGTACTTGACATTTTTTATAAGAGAAAGGCTTATCATAATATCAAAGGAATTAGCGGGAGTTAGGTACAGAGAGACTGGAAAGTTTCCTGTAAGGTAATCCTTAACATTAGTTAGGGAGGATGGGATATCATTTGCAAGGAATGTTCCAATGGATGAGAAGAAACTTGAATTTAGTAGCAGTGTCAGAGGCTGAAAGCACACCATTGTCATTGGATATGATTATTGGTTTTTTATTCAAAATCTATTTTTATCCTAATATTTGGAAAATAGTGTTCCATGTTTTCTTAATGTTGCCCTTAATTTGGTCTAATTTATTTTCATAGTATTTTATTTTGGCTCTCCTAATTTTTTTAGACAGCATTGATGAGTACAGTATCTCCTTGAAACTTCTTAATTTGGACATGACCCCTAACCCATACTTCTTCTCATGGTCATGTATTTTATTAATAGATTTAAGTACAGTACACCCTTAGTAAGCCATGGATTGTTTAACCCATGTATTATTTATTTATTTTTGTTATTTTTATTTATTTATTTAGCTTACAAGAAGGTACATTGGGGGTTCAGAGAGTACTGTACATAGTAATGATGATGCTTTTACATTCTTGTAAAGCCACTAGCAGGCATAGCATTTTGGGCAAGTCCTTAATCTAACAGAAAATTAAGTAGATAATTTCCAGCAAAATTGACAAAAAATGTTTACAAATTGTAAGAAATTTTTACACAATAAACAAAGATTAGATTAATACATTAGAATGACAAGGATTTCTAGGTACATTAGGGTAAACTTTCAGGGTTATCAATTGGTTCATTGTAGCACAATTTGAAGATCATTTCAAGGAATAATGAAGTAGAATATGCACTCAATATAACAACCATGATATCAGATGATATCAAAGATTACAATGGTAAAGTTATATGGGTAAGCTCTTATTGTATTGTTATATTATTATATTGTTGTGTTTTGCTATAATTACTTTCTATTTTACAGCAGATTTGTCTTTCATCTGTTCATGTAATTGCTTATCTTATTGTATCGTGACATTCTTTTCTATATTGATATATATTATGTCTATTGTTACTTACAGTGTACCTGAGAGTACCTGTAAGCAATCTACCTCATTTTTTCATTTTTGCTCAATTTTTTTTTTTGTATTGCTTAGTCTTGTTTATATTTTTGTTTTGTATATTTATATCTTGTGTTTTGTATAGTCCATGTTTATGTTTTTTTCTTTAATCTCATTTATTACCTAGGTTGCCTAGCCTAGCCATACTCCCTTACTCCATTGTACCCCTGTAAGCCCCTTTTGTGTTTGTTTGGTACAGTATTGTGTACATTTTTTTCTTTTTTTTTTCTTGTTTCTCTTGTAATCAGCTTTTTTTATGCAGTCAAGTATAGACCCAGAACTTAACCTCTTATCCACTATCTATGACAATAATCACTTTAATGATCTAAATTGCAGATATTTTGCAGCACATGATGTAAACAATGTATTAACTCATAATCACAATATCTCTGTAATCAATTTGAACGTTAGATCCCTAGGTAAACACTTCGATGATGTTAGTGCCTTGATTGAAGCTATTGACAACAAATTCTCTTTTATTATACTTACTGAAACATGGTTGAAAGAGGATACTACTCAACTCTTTAACATGCCTAACTACTCAGCAATCCACAACTGTTGTCAACTTCAGAGAGGTGGTGGCACTGCTCTTTACTACCACCAAGAACTAACATGCTTAAAAGAAATTAGAACTAGAGACTGCTATGGGGAGTATATCTTCGCCAGCTTCAGAGTCAAGGGTGCCGAGTCTATCCTGTCTGTGGGTACAGTTTATAGAATTCCTAACACTGATGTGTCCGAATTCAACTCAAACCTTAGAAATCTAATACTTGATAACAGACTGAACAAAAACCACCTAATTATCGCAGGGGACTTTAATATTGACCTCTGCGAGCCAGAACACCCTACTGCTGTTAGCTTCCTCAACTGTATGAATTCCTGCTTCCTCATACCCTTAATCACTAGACCTACTAGAATCACTGATAGCACTGCCACGACTCTAGATCACATCTGGACAAACATAACCTCTCCGCTTACTTCAGGTATAATCACCGATAGCACTACAGACCATTTCCCCACATTTCTTTTAACTAACATTAGCAAACCACCTCTTGAGTCAAGAGAGATACGTTTTAGACTACACAATGAAACTGCTATAGACAATTTTATAACTGCTACTGATAATGTCAACTGGGAGTCCGAGTTAGGTAACATAGAGGACATCAACCTAGCAGTTCAATCTTTTCTTCAAAAAACTCTTAGCCTTTATAATACCCACTGTCCTATGCTTACAAAACAAGTCACAACCAAAAGGCTTAACAATCCCTGGCTTACAAAGGGAATACTTAAATCTATTAATAAAAAACATGACCTTGAGAAGAAGTATAGGTTAGGAATTGTCTCCAAAGAATTCTCAAAGAATTACTCATTATTGCTATCTAAGATAATTAGACGAGCCAAAACTAAATACTACGAAGATAAATTTACCCAAATAAAGAGCAACATTAAACAAACTTGGAGAACAATTTCACAAATATTGGGATCAAAGAAGTCTTTAAATAACAAACCGACTCTCCTGTCTAATAACGATGGTCAGCTTTCAGCCTCTGATTCTGCTATTGAGTTCAATAGGTTCTTCTCTTCCATTGGTTCATCCCTTGCTAATGATATTCCATCTTCCAGTACTGACATTAAGGACTATCTTACAGGGAACTATCCCCAGTCTCTGTACCTAAAGCCTATTAATTCCATTGACGTCAATGAGATAATCCTTTCCCTTAAAACCAAGTCTGGTGCCCTTGAGGAGATACCAACTTTAATCTACAAAAGAGCCTCCAGATCTCTAGCCCCTGCTATTGCTTTGCTCTTCAACAAGTCACTTGAACTCCAAACCTTTCCAGATATTCTAAAAAAATCGAGAGTAACGCCTGTCCACAAATGTGGTGATCTCACAGATGTTAACAACTACAGACCTATATCAATCCTGCCAAACTTGTCAAAAATTTTTGAAAAACTAATCTATAAGCAGCTTTACTCATATCTAGCCAAACTCAATATACTTAGCCCTTGCCAATATGGCTTCAGGCCCAAAAAAAGCACTAACGATGCACTTATTAGTATGCTTAACTCGATTCATACAGCTCTTGATAAAAATGAGTTCCCTGTTGGGTTATTTGTGGACCTGCGTAAAGCTTTCGATACTGTCAACCACCAAAACCTTCTTCTCAAATTACATCATTATGGTGTCAGAGGACACTCCCTACAATACCTCAAATCCTACCTTACTGACAGGCTCCAATGTGTTTCTGTGAATAATACAATTTCTCCCACCCTACCCATCAACATTGGGGTTCCCCAGGGCAGCATACTTGGCCCTCTCCTCTTTCTCGTCTACATTAATGACCTTCCAAATGCCTCCCAACACCTCAAACCAATTCTATTTGCTGACGACACAACCTTCATTTACTCCAGTCCTGATCCCCTTGCTCTAAATGCCACAGTAAATACTGAGCTAAATAAAGTCCATCTGTGGCTAACTGCCAACAAACTCACCCTTAACATTGACAAAATTTTCTATATTCTGTTTGGCAATAAATCCTCTAATCAAATAAATCTCAAAATAAACAATACCCAAATTTGTAACAAATTAGATGGCAAATTCCTTGGCATTCTCATTGACTACAAGCTGAATTTCCAGGGACACATTCTAAACATATCAAAAAAAGTTTCAAAAACTGTGGGCATTCTTTCTAAGATCAGATATTATGTACCACGCCCTGCCCTGGTGACTCTCTATTACTCCCTTATCTATCCATATCTCAACTATGGTATTTGTGCTTGGGGCTCTACTACCCAAAATCACTTACGTCCTCTAATTACTCAACACAAAGCTGCTATTAGGACAATATCCAATTCTGGCCCCAGACATCACTCGGTACCCCTACTCAAATCTCTGAATATGTTAGACATTAAGTCACTGCACATTCTCTCATGTGTATTATACATATATAAAACGCTAAACTATAATGCCAATCCTGATCTCAAAAGCTTCATAGAAGGTTGTAACAGAACCCATGAGCACCACACCAGAAATAAATACAGTTTTGATATTCCTAGAGTACGACTCAATCAAACCAGAAATGCTCTACAAATCAAGGGGCCCAGAATGTGGAATGACCTTCCCAACCATGTTAAAGACTGTACCTCTCTCAACCAGTTTAAGTTAAAAACGAAGCTATACCTAATAAATTCCCTATAACCTACCTTACCCCTCTATTGTCAACCCATGTATGTTTTTTGTTTTTTTTGTTTTTCAAATCAACGCTGTTTGAATGTAATTTTCTGTAATAATTTGTAATTGTATTTGTGCTGCTTTTTCAACAATGTTCCCCCCTCTTTTACCTCTATTTTTATTTGTACTCAACGCATTTTTTTCTTTTTACCCATTAGTTTTAAGCTTTAGTCATTAGTGTTTTTTCCTGGCCGAAACGCTTTGCGTAATAGTGGCTTTAGGCATTGTATGTACTAGCTCTATCTATAAAGCCAATAAACTTTGTAAAATCTCTATGTATGTACCTTTACCTAAATAAAAATTATTATTATTATTATTATTATTATAGGTACATATATTGGGGGATTGGGTAGCACTAGAGACAGTGCGAGTTACAGCACTCAGTAGGAAACTATGAAAATGAAATTATGTACTTTTTGTTTTTGAATAAGGCAAAAGATGGACTGCTTTTCAATTCGTTAGGGAGCGAGTTCCACAAACTAGGTCTCTTTATTTGTATAGTGTTTACAAAGATTAAGTTTGACTCTGGGGATATCAAAGAGTTATTTATGTCTGGTTTGGTGATTGTGTGTACTAATACATTTGTCCAGGAAGAGTTTCAGAACAGGGTTTGCACCTAAGAAAAGGGTTTTGTAAATGTAATTGGCACAAAAGAATGTGTGGAGTGAATTTGTTTAGCATATTTAGGGATTTAAACAGGGGAGCTGTGTGTTGTCTGAAAGCAGAGTTTGTTATTGTTCTGATAGCAGATTTTTGTTGGGTGATGATGGGCTTGAGGTAGTTTGCAGTGGTTGAACCCCATGCACAGATACCATAAGTAAGATAGGGATAGATAAGTGCATAATATAGTGAGAGGAGAGCAGAGTAAGGTGCATAATATCTGATTTTAGAGAGTAAACCAACTGTTTTAGACTTAGTTATGTGTTATGTGGGTGCTGAAGTTAAGTCTCTTGTCTAAGTATAGGCCAAGGAACTTTCCATCATTTTTATTGCTAATGTTAACATTGTCTGTCTGAAGCTGAATTGCATTTGTTGATTTGCTTCCAAATTGCAAGATGTAGTAGGTCTTTTCTATGTTTAGTGCAAGTTGTTGGTTGACATCCATAAGTTGATTTTTTTAATTCATTATTTACATTATTTAATACTAGCAGTACCCGGCCATGCGTTGCTGTGTCTCAGCAACGCATGTGTGTTGCTGAGTCACAGCAACCTTCCGTGTCCCCCAGTCCTCCCCACCATTCTCCATTCCCCCATCCCAAACTCCCCCGTCCTCTCGTCCTTCCCCACCATTACCCCCTCCCTTGTCCCCTCGTCCTCCCCACCATCTCTCACTTCCGTCTCCTCGTTATCCCCACCATTCCCCACTCCCTCGTCCGATGCCTTCCTAAATGGTCTGATGTTCCCATCAGAAAATTGGGAACATCAAGTGATCTGATGTTCCCATCACTGAAATATAAGAAAAAAAGTTAAAAAATGAAATGAGAATATGAAAAAAAAAAAAAAAAAATTGTACTCATGAAATGAATGGTATGGTAAACAACACAGCTCAATTCCAATGCAATTTACACAAAATAATTAAATCAAAATGAAAATAAATCAAAATCTATAAAAATTTAATTTATTAATGCAGTCAGAAACATTGAAATGGATATTTAGTATAGCATGTGTGTTGCTCGTACATGCAACAGATGGCACTGTTTTTCAAGAAAAGCATAGTTTTACCTGTCACAGGTGTGGCATCTTTACTTATACTGTACTTACGAAATGAACGGTATGGTAAACAACACAGCTCAATTACAACAGTCACATAAAATAATTAAATTAAAAATAAAATAAATCAAAATCTATGAAAATAAAATTTATCATTGCAATTGGAAACATTGAAATGGAATTCGTGACGTATTTAGTATAGCGTGCATGTTGCTATTATGTGCAACAGATGGCGCTGTTTTTCAAAAATGCATGTTTTTACCTGTCACAAGGGTTGCATCTATGTACTGTAGTAGATATATAAAAACACTCGCCTATTCAAATGCAACGTTGTCAAAATTTCAAAGCAATCGGTGAAGAACTTTCGAAGATTACAGCGTGTGTTGCTCTTACGTCCAATAGGTGGCGCTGTTTTTCAAAAAAGGCATGTTTTTTCCTGTCATAGGTGAGACAGGTATATAGTAGATATATAAAAAGACGCACCTATTCAAATGCAACGTTGTCAAAATTTCAAAGCGATCGGTAAAGAGGTTTCGAAGATTTCCCTCGCATGAAAAACACAGTTTTTCAGAAAAAGAATGTTTTTTTTTTTTTTTACCGTCAGAGACGCGACATCTATATAGTATGTATATAAAAACCTGCTTGGATGCGAATGGAACGTTGTGTGAAAATTTCAAAGCAATCGGTGAAGAACTTTCGGAGATTAGCGGTTATACACAAATGAACATTTCCATTTTTATTTATATAGATGTGCGGGTTAGGGTCTGAGTAGATGAGGGTAGTATCATCAGCAAACAATATAGGTTTAAGCATGTTAGAGACATTAGGCAGATCATTGATGTACTGTATATAAGAAATAGGAGAGGTCCTAGGATGCTGCCTTGTGGCACCCCTGCAATTAATGGTAGAGTGGGAGAGGTTTTCATTGATGGCTACATATTGGTGTCTGTCACTAAGATAGGATCGGATATAGTTTAGGGCAAGGCCTCAGATTCCAGATTGAGTTTAAGTAAGAGGTAGTTATGGTTAACAGTATCAAAGAAGTGAATCAATGAAGAGTTCAATTGGAAACTCATTTTTGTCAAGGGCTGAGTAGATTATATCAAGGAGACTTATTAATTGCATCATTGGTACTCTTTTTGGGAGCGGAAGCCAAACTGGCAGGGACTTAGCATGTTGAATTTTACAAGATAGGAGTAGAGCTGTTAGTAAATAATTTTTCAAATAGTTTTGATAATATAGGTAAATTTGATATTAGTCTGTAATTGTTTATGTCTGCCGAATTGCCTCCTTTATGAACTTACGTTTCTCGTGCTATTTTTTTTTTTTTTTTAAGGATCTCAGGGAAGGTACGACTAGAGATTTGTTGAACAGCAAAGCTATGAGTGGTGCATGGAAGACACTTTTGTCTACCATGGATGGTATTTCACTAATGTTCCCAGCTTTGGTTTTTAGTGAGTGTGATGATGTAAAATTCATCTGTAGGGCTGATTGGTGAGAGAAGTGTGTTTGGGTAGCTGCCTGAAAGATATGTGGTAATGTGTCTGAGTGTGGGTTTTTTCTGGCAAGGTTAGATCCAATCGATGAAAAGAAGCTATTAAATTCAGTTGCTGTTTCTAGATCTGTTGCAGGTATATGACCTTCCTTAGAGATTTTTATCTGGTTATGTGAATGTTGTTTAGCTCCTAGGATGTTAGAGATGGCTCTCCATGTGCTTTTCATGTTGCCTTTTGCTTCTTTGAATCTATTCTCGTAATAGGAAACTTTTACTTTTCTTATTACAGTATACTGGTAAGCACTGACTACTGTACTTAGTTTGCAGCTACTGTACTGTACCTCTGAACTACTGTACTTAGTTTGCAACTATGCCAAAAAGTTTTTTTTTTTTTTTTTTACATGTTTCTTGTCGATTGCTTTGCGTATGCCCTTTGTGAGCCAGGGATTATTTAACCTTTTACCAGTTACTTGCTTGGTGAGGAGAGGACAATAAGTATTGTAAAGGCTTTAAATTTTGAAAAGGAAGAGGTTAGTTAATAAATTTATATCTTGTGTATTATTAAATTCAGATTCCCAGTTTATATTGTGGAGGGCATTTGAGAGAATGCCTATTGCTGCTTCACTGTACAACCTAAAGGTTAGTTTCTTGTTAGCCAGTGGTTTTATGTCCATTTTTGCTATGAGGAGGGTAGGATAGTGGTCAGTTGTTGTCAGTGATTATACCAGATGTAAGGAGAGCTGCTATGTTAGTCTATAAATGATCCTAGGTAGTAGCAGATGTTTGAGTGAATTGGGTGGGCCTGGTGATTGTGGGGATTAACATACAGGAGTTCATGCTGTTTAGGAAATAGTTTACTTGAGGGCTATTTTGTTGACACAGGTCAATATTGATGTTACCTCCCAGAATAATGTGATTTTTGTTAAAAGATGTTGTTTATGATAAGATTCTTCAGGTTATCTGAGAATGCAGCTATGTTTGTATTAGGAAATCAATAGATGGCTCCAATAGTGAAGGAGGATTTAATGGATTTAATCGAGAATTGAGCATAGGTATATTTACAGTAGTCATTTCTATCACTAATGACACTATTGCAGATGAAGGTATCTTGGTAATATATAGCTGTGCTACCTCCTTTTTTGTTAGGTCTACAGTTGTGAATGGCTTTATAACCAGCTAAGTTGTAAAGTTAGGTATGGTCTTTACATAGCCAGGTTTCTGTTAAAATAATGGATGATAGATTAGTACCTAATCACGGTAAAATCTCTAGGAAGAGATTCGGCCTGCTCCATTATCACGTCTATATATGCAAGTACTGCAGCCACAAGAACTACTACTACTTCTAGACGTCTAGACAGTATACCAGTCTTCCCCCTTCACCACTGCCCGTCACCCCACCTCGCACCTGGGTCGCTGGGAGCTCACGCCACCCGAAACAAGCAGTTTATGAGCCGGTTAATAGTTAAAGAAGTCACCAGCGCCATCTGGCCGGCCGTCATTCTGTATAAATAGGGCTACCTAGCCCACTACAAGTTCAGATTACTGCTGCGTGCTCAACTGAGTAGACCCGGTAACACATCTCGGTCTGGTAACAGATTTAGTCAGACTAGCTCACAGTATTCCTGCACCATATTTTATTTTGCACCTTAACGTAACGTAAATTTGATTATTCATCTTGTTTGTTTGCACACTTTGTATTAGAGCCAAGCCTGGATATTTTTGTAATTTGTTTAACTTAATTTTTCTATCAAAGTAAAGTATTTTTAAATGTTTTTTCCCTCTGCTTTATCCTACAGTTTACCTCAGGGTGAAGACAACTTGCAGTTTACTTTTTCTTTTCATTTTATATTTTATTTGCTTTATGTGACTGACATTACAGAGACTGCACGACCACCAACTTTTCCCGTCACAGTTGGGTATGGTCTTTACTTAGCCAGGTTTCTGTTAAAATAATGAATGATTAGTACCTAGTGCTGTGAGTAGTACATTTATATCATCAAAATGTTTTCAAAGAGATCTGACATTTTGGTTGCAAAATGATAAGCAAGTGTTATTTTAGAGTTTGGCTTTTGCCTAGTGTGTTGTGTAATACCTGCAGTACAGGTAGTGATGATCAATATGGGGGTTCTTATAGATTTGTGACAGTAGATTTTGTTCAGGATCAATATCAGCTTACATCTGGCTCCAGACTTTTACTGCACTGTGCCTTGTGTGTGAAGGCTGTTCTCCAGGGGTGTGAGAGCCAGGAGTTACTCTTCAGTTCTCGGGCTGCATGCGCCTAGGGTTCCCTTCCCTAGGTACCCTGTAAGTACTGTACTGTCCTTGGAGCTTGAGGCAGGTTCCTTGGGATCTGCCTCTGTGGGTCCGTTTAACTACTCAATTTTTCAGCCGCCCTTTGGGTACTTGGGTGTTTTGACTCCCTAGTTTACCTTAGGGTAGGAGGCAGTTTTGCCCTAGTAAGGGGTGCAGGGTGCTGTGCAGCTTGTTGTCACCAATCACAGCGGCCGGCTCTGTTCATTGGGGTTATCTTGAGGTTATCTTGAGATGATTTCGGGGCTTTTTAGTGTCTCCGCAGCACCGGTCCTCGACCAGGCCTCCACCCCCAGGAAGCAGCCCGTGGCAGCTGACTAACACCCAGGTACCTATTTTACTGCTAGGTAACAGGGGCATAGGGTGAAAGAAACTCTGCCCATTGTTTCTCGCCGGAGCCTGGGATCGAACCCAGGACCACAGGATCACAAGTCCAGTGTGCTGTTCGCTCGGCAGACCGGCTCCCGAGGGGGTATGTTGTCCTCTTGTGGGATTTTGTTTCTTTTTGTTTTTGCCTTGGTAAGGGGGTTCTGCCCTACTTGCCACTGGTGTTTGGCCTCATCCTGATACTTGGTGGTGCCCCCTGCCTGGGTTTACCTGTGCGCGAGTCCTCCTATAGTAAATGCTCAGGACCCTGGGAATCCCCTAGGGGACGCGTGGGTCCGATGGATGCAACTCCGGAGTCCCCCCTCTCGCTTCATGCGAGTTTGAGGGTTGTTCGATCCCCTTGTCTCAGGGCGACCCTTACGGTTTTTGCCTCCGTCACGCTGCCTGTTGGGTCTGTGACACTTTCGACCCTGACCCCTGTGAGTTTTGCTGCTTGCTGGTGACTCAATTTACCCAATCTGCAGATGATCATCTTCGGGTACAGGCTGTGCAGGCATTGCATTTTAGGTTTCGTTTGTTGCAACGCGCTCGGTTGATTGCTCACCCGGATGCCCCGCGGCTGCCCCGTTTTGCTTATAGGGACCCAGACTTGGGGGGTGGGGGTCGCCTCGACCCTGGTTCAGTCTGCACCTCCTCGTCCTTCCCCTCCTGTTGTTCGTTCTGGTTCCCTCCCCTGCTTTTGGCCCCGAAACATCTGAGGGTTTTGGAGTCGGGGCAGGGGTTAGTTGGTCTTGAGACTCGGGCAGCCTCGGGGGATGCCCCTTCCGGTGTGGCGACGGAGGCATTCGAGTCTACTCAACCGGCCGAAGCCTCTGGGGCTGACCAGTGAGCCCCCTTCTGTTTGGCTTCTACGGCTGCGCTGGCTTTGTCTGGTGGGGTCGGTGCTTGGGGGGCAAGGACTCGGGCCTGGGTCCTGCGGAGGAAGACCTTGGGGCTGGGGAGGGGCTGACTTGGGGACCTTGGGCCCCGCTGGACCCTGCCTGGGTTTTTCTGCCCTCTGAGCGGGGCTTACTGTTACAAGGAGTGGGGTTTTCTTTTCCATCCTCTGCGTATGAGTTGGACTTGGTGTCTGCCCCTCCCCTGGTTCGGTTCCATGTTCCCCTGGGTACTTCGGTTCCGTCCTTCCGGAGGTTTTCTGCTTATTGCATCCAACCTGCTGTGGTGTGGGAAGCCCTTGCAGCAAACCACCTGCGTGACCCGGATTATGCCTCGGCAATGGATCACTCGGCTTTCAGGTTTGAGACTTTGTTCCTTTTCTGGCTGTTACGAGGTTCTGGAGTCGTCATGGCTGGCGGACAGTCGTCTTTACCTTGGAGGCCTGGCACTCCTTCTGTCGTTCTCGCACACTTGAGTGGCAGGAGGCTTAGACGGTGTTGCAGGTTTTCCTGGGGGTGACCTAGAGCACCTCAATGGGTGCTTGTTTGCTCCTGCCCTTCCCCAGGATGTTGGTGTCGTTCAGCTCCATGTGCAGGTTCCCTCCCTTTCGGCGGCGCTGGTGGCCGAGGACTTGCGTGCCCGGTGCCTTTTGGCTTCGGCCTTGCTTTTCTTTTCCCTCCTCGAGCTGTCTTCGCACTGGCTCACTGAGGATGTGGAGCGCTTGAGGCTGTTCCTGGTTATGGCGCCTTGGTCTCGTCGGCTCGCTTGTTGGCTGCCTTGCTGGAGCTTTTCGCGCCGATGTTGCGGGATGTGGTTGCGCTGTTTTATGCTTACCGGCTTGTGTGTCGGCAGTCACTGCTTGCCTCTTCTGTGGAATCCGTTTGGGCCTTGGCTTTTAGGATGTCTTCGCCCTTTTGTCCTCTCCTGTTTGAGGCTTCAGCCTTTGTGCAGTATATTCAGGCTGCTTCAGTTTCTTACTGTCCTATGTCGGACTTGCTGGTTCTTTGGGGGTCCCGTAGTGGGCCTTCCTGGAAGGGTTGTGCCAAGGCTCGTGGTTCATCTCGTCATGGTAGGCCACTGGTGTCGGGTTCGGGTTCGGCTCCTCCTTTGGACCCGCCTTCATCTGGTTGGCGCGGTGTTCACATGGATGGTATCCCTGGAATTCTGGGACACGTATTGGCATGTCCCAATTCATCCAGGGTTCATGGACTGACTTGGTTTTGTCATGGCATTACAGGCTTGTCACTTTCGTTGTCTTCCTTTCAACTTAAATCTGGCACCTCGTGTGTTCACACACCTTACCCAGGTTGTGATGACCCATTAGCGTTACTTATTCGAGCCCTCACTCGTGTTCACGGATGCCTAATCTCTCAGCTGGGGCTTTGTGACCAGTGCTCTCCAGGCTGGCCAGGGTCGGTAGGGTCCGTCCTTCCATCGGGCTCAGCACAGCACGGGAGTTCGTGGTGGTGTGGTATTCGTTTCAGAAGGTTCGTCTCGCTCGTGGATCAAAGATCCAGTTCCATTCGGACTGCTCCCCTGTGGTTCATTGTCTGAACCATGGGGGTTTAATGTGATCCTTGGCTCTTTGGAGCTGGTTCCTTCGGGTGACTCGTCTGTTGAGTTCTTAGGGTTTGGTTCTCCTGGCGGTTCATGTCCAGGGAGTGTCCAACGTCTTGGTGGATGGCCTGTTCTGTTTTATTCCCCTGTCCACGGAATGGAAGGTTGACACTGACTCGTTCTGTTGGCTCTGCTGGACGTTCGGGCAGCTGGACGTGGACCTCCTCACGTTGGCTTGGTCAAGGCATCTTACGGTATATTCGGCACCCTTCCCCGACTGCGTGGCCATCGGGGTTGATGCATTTCGACTGGACTGGTCGAGGTGGGGTTATCCGTACCTCTTCCCACCAGTTCAGTTGTTGCTCCAAATCCTGGAGACTTACCAGGGGGAGGGTAGTTCTATTGGCCCCTTGGTGACTAGCCTAGCCATGGTTTTAGGCACTGCTTGCTCGGTGTTCGAACCTAAGGGTTTTCCTGCAGTTCCGCCTCTTTCAGCAGATCGGTCCAATTCGGTACATAGTTCGTTCAATCTTCTCCTCTGCTCTTCGCGTCTGGTCTTTTTGACGCGGGTTTATCACCACTTACATGGTGAATAGGTGGCTTCGTTGATGGTGTCCCACCTGTGAGTTTCATCTCGGCGGCAGTACAAAGTTTCCTGACAGTCCTTTTGGCAATTCTTGACTCTTCGTAGGTTTTGTCTGATTTCTGATCAGGTTGTTTGGTCCTTTCTCTCTTGGTTGTTTTAGGACTGTCAATTTATGCCGAATACTGTCAGCTCATATCATGCGCCGCTGGCGGAGCCGCTTCAGCTTGCGTTTGAGGTGGATGTCACTTCTGCTCCGCTCCGCAAACTTTCTTGGGCGTTGTTTCACCTCTGGCCTGCTCATGCGCCACCTGAGCCATCCTGGTCAATGGACCGGGTGCTCTCTTTTCTCCTCTGTTTATGGTGGCCCCTTTGGTTCCGGACTGTTTTTCTAAGGCTCATTTTTTTGTTGACATTTGCCTCTGGGGGTCTGGTTGGGGTGCTTCATGTTCTCCTCTGGTGCTGGGGTTTCTGATCTTTTGGTACTGGTGGTCGTTCTATTAGTTTGCAGTTGTCTCCTTTTCTGGCAAAGAATGAGATTACTGCTTTCCGGAGGGGTCCTTGGGGTTGTTGTTTGGTTGGTTTGGCCGGGGGTGCATCACTTTTTAAGTCCAGTTGTGGCCGTTATTTGTGCGACATGGCCTCTGGGGCAGGAGATGCACTTTGGATGGACCCACTTTCCCTCTTCCCTGTTCCAGGGTGCGGGTCTCTCAGGTCGTCTGCAGGATTATTCGGTCCATCCAGCCTTCGTCTATCCCCGAGCCCATGACGTTCATAAGTTCGCAACTTTGGTGTTTTTGGTAATGTGTTTTGGGCTGACATTTGGGTACCAGGCTTTTGGAGGTCGAACAGGGTCCTGGCCGCACGGTACCTCGTTAATTTTCCTGGCCATTCTCAGGCATGTGTAGCCTTGGGTCACAAGTTGCAGCCAGTTGTCACAACTTTCAGTTAAGAAGCGAGTGGGGCTGCCTCCTGGGTAAATCCCTCTTTCCTTTATCTTTGGCTCCCCGAAACTACCTAATCAAAGGAGTTCTCTACAGAAAACCAGCGTTAAATCTAATGAAACGGCATTTTCTGTGTGAGACCCGAGGCGCCCAGGCGTCCCTTCTTTTTTGGGGGGGAGCTCGTATGGCTTAACGGAGCTATCAAGGCTGATATGGATACCCTATCTATTTTGCATCAGTCAATGTGGGTGGAGTTCTAGGCCTACTGGGCACCATGAGCCAGAACCTGACCTCTCTCACAGAGGCACGAGGAGCAATGGCCCATAGAAATACACATGTGATTTGGAGCATTCTATATCTACCATTGACCAGGACAGGCACCCAGAAAGGTAAGCGCCACAAAACCAACCCCTATTCTGGTTAAAACAACAACAAATTGCCAACGAGTGTATAGAACTCCCCAAAAGAAATTAGAGCAAACAAGCATGATGTCACATGAACTCCGCTGCTTGTCTGCGCAGCTCCCCTCTCCCCAGGAGCGGGAAGGGGAAGCCCCAGACCCTCGCACCAGCGATCTACGCCGCTAGTTCCTCAGTTGATGGGATCGTGTATAGTCGGGATTGATGCTTTTCGGCAGGACTGGTCGAGGTGGGGGTTCCTCTACCTCTTCTTCCCGGTTCAGTTGTTGCTCCAGGTCCTGGCTTACTTGGAAACTTACCAGGGGCGAGTAGTTCTCTTGAACCCGTGGTGGCCGGCCCAGCCATGATTTCAGGTGCTGCTTGCCCGGTGTCCGAACCCAGAGGTTTTCCGCGGTTCCGCCTCGTTCAGGAGATCGGCCTGGTCCGGTATGAGACTGGTTCGCTCTTATCTTTGAGTCTTCTCACATTTGGTGTTTTTTACTCGGGGTTTATCACCATCTCTATGGTGATCAGGTGGCCTCTTTGATGGTTCCCACCTGCAGGCTTCTTCTCGGTGTCAGTATGAAGTTTCCTGGTGGTCCTTCTGTTTCTTTTTGACTCTTCATCGTTACTCTTCACTTTCGGTTAGGGTGGTGGTGTCCTTTCTCTCTCTTGGTTGTTCCAGGACAGTCATCTTATGCCGAATACTCTCGCCTTGTATCGTGCGGCGCTGGTAGAGCCGCTGCAGCTTGCTTTTGGTATCGATGTCACTTCTGCACCATTTCGCAAGCTGTCTCGTACGTTAATTCACCTCCGGCCTGCGAATGTGTCGCGTGAGCCGTCCTCGTCTTTGGACAGAGTGCTCTCCTATCTTTCTTCTCCTCGGTTTGTTGTGGCCCCTTTGGTTCAGGATTGTTTTGCTAGGGCTCCTTTTCTATTGGCATTGGCCTCTGTGAGTCAGGTTGCAGAGCTACATGCTCTTCTCCGGTGCAAGGGTTTCTGCTCTTTTGGTCGTGGTCATAGGTATGTTCGTCTGCAGCTGTCTCCCTCTTTTCTGGCGAAGAACGAGACTGCTGCTTTCTGGAGGGGGTCCTTGGGTTGTTGATGCTTGGTTGATCAGGCCGGGGGTTCATTATGTGTTGTGTCCAGTTGTGGCCCTCCACAGTTATCTGCGCGCCATGGCTTCTGTGTCCGGGGACGCGCTTTGGGTTGACCTGGTTTCCTTTCTTCCCTGTTCGCGGGTACGGGTCTTTCAGGTTGTCCGCAGGATAATTAAGTCTAGCCAGCCTGCAGTCTATCCCTGTGCCCATGACATTCGTAAGTTTGCTGCTGTTGCTGCCGTCTTTGGTAACATGTCTTTGGCAGACATTTGGGTACGGGGTTTTTGGCGGTCGAACAGGGTCCTGGCTGCTTGCTACCTCGTGAACGTTCCTGGGCCCAGTTGGGCCCATGTTGCTTTGGGTTGGCAGTTGCAGCCCGTTGTTTCGACTTCAAGTTGAAGAGTGGAGCACCGACCGCCTCCCGGGTAGGTCCCTTTTCTTCTTTTGTCTTTGGTGAAGTACAGGCATACCTCAGTTTAAGAGTTTAATTGGTTCCTGGAGACGCCTCGTATTCCGAAAACTCGTATTCCGAAGCTAATTTCCCCATAAGAAATAATGGGAAATGAATTAATCCGTTCCTGACTACCCCAAACCCCACATCAAACTAAATTTTTATACCTAATTCATCTAAATAAACCTACAAAACTATGTTCAAGTTATTACTTACCTTGCTGTTGAATGCTGTAGGCGTATGGAAGATGGTGAGGAGGGAGGAGGAGAGGAGGAGTTACTGTTTGGAAGGGGAGTCCCCTTCCACTATCACATCAGGCAGTGAGGACCTTTCTGGTGTGCTCTCCCTGGGACGTTTCATCTGAGTGCCACTAGGTCCTGGTTGAGGCTCACTGCTCGATTTCCTCACCACAAATCTGTCCATGGAAGCTTGCTTTTCCCTTCTTCGCAAGCTTTCTCTGTAGTAAGGCATCACATTGTCATTGAAAAGATTAAGGCAACGGCCTATTACAGCTTTCTCTGGGTGAGTCTTTTCAACAATTGTTTGAATCTCTTCCCACATCTGACACACCTTCTTAATTACTGCAGAAGGGACATTCGCTACTGCCTCATCCTCCTCCACTGTAGAATCATCCGCTGCATTGTCTAGCTGTTCCTGTTGAAGGGCTTGGAGTTCTTCGGTGGTCAGTTCTTCGTTGTGTTCTTCCACCAACTCCTCCACATCATCACCATCCAATTCCAAGCCCATTTGCTGGCCTAGACTAACAATTTCCTCAACAATAGGCGCATCATTTAGAGGCTCAAACCCCTCAAAGTCTAGTTCTCTCACACATTCAGGCCACAATTTTCTCCAGCCAGAGATCAGGGTTCTTTGAGTCACTTCTTGCCAGGCTTTGTCAACGAGTTTTAAAGCACTACAAATGTTAAAATGGTGTTTCCAGAACTCTTTGAGGGTGAGGTTTGTGGCTTCAGTCACTTCAAAACATTTCCGGAAAAGTGCCCTTTCATAAAGTTTCTTAAAATTCGCTATGATTTTCTGGTCCATAGGCTGAATTAGAGGAGTGGTGTTAGGAGGAAGGAATTTAACTGTGAGGAATTTATTGTATCTGGGCAACAAATCATCTTCCAAGCCTGGAGGATGAGCAGGAACATTGTCGAGGAGAAGCACGGCTTTGAGTGGCAAATGTTTCTCCTGCAGATATTTTTCTATAGCAGGGCACAGCACTTCATTCACCCACTCCGAAAAAATAAGCCTAGTCACCCATGCTTTTTTATTAGCCTTCCACATCACACACAAATGAGTTTTCTGCACTTTATATTGTTTGAAAACCCTTGGATTTTCAGAATGATACACTAGCAAGGGTTTAATTTTCAAATCGCCACTCACATTTGAACACAGCACAAGCGTAAACCTATCTTTCATAGGCTTGTGTCTAGGCAAAGGATTTTTCCTCCTTGGTAATGTATGTCCTCTTAGGCATTCTTTTCCAAAACAGTCCTGTTTCGTCACAATTAAACACTTGTTGCGGTAGGTATCCCTCAGCCTCTGCAAACTCTTTAAATTCCTCAATAAATCGTCCAGCGGCTGGTTTGTCTGAGCTGGCTGCCTCCCTATACCTTGTAACACAATGGATACCACTTCTCCTTATAAATTTTTCAAACCAGCCCCTGCTTGCCTTAAACTCTTTTGTATCTGCATCACTCGTTGCAGGGGTATTCTTTAGAAGGTCGTCGTGCAATACCCTGGCGTTCTCACAAATAATGGCCTCCGAAACACTATCACCCCTTAACTCCTTGTCGTGTATCCAAATTAATAACAATTTTTCCACTTCAAGTATTTGTGGTCTTTGTTTCGTTATTGTTCTTACTCCTTTTGCCACTTTAACACTCATAATCTCATTTTTCTTCTTAAGTAAAGTGCATATTGTTGATGTGGCTTTGTTGTACTGCCTACAAAGTTCAACAACACGTGTACCGTTCTCATGCTTCCGAATGATCTCTTGTGTCTCCTCTATTGTCATCCTCACATGGGCTTTCTGGCCTTTATCCTTACCACTGACTTTCTTGGGACCCATGGTGAGATATATAATAACAAATTGTATAGACAAATCACCAAAAATCCAACAAAACACTGAAAATCCGCAAGAAGAATTGATGTGGGGTAGTCACTGGGCGCGAGACAATGGTAAACTGAGGGGCGGAGGGGCGACGATCGCCGAACCACCATGCGCTAGGTCGGCCTGTACGCGTATCAACAGATTCGCGTCCTGAGGTAACCCTCGCGTTCCGAGACATATTTTCCAAGGAAATCCTGCTCGTATTCCGAAAAACTCGCATACAGGGACACTCGCATTCCGAGGTACCACTGTAGTTCCGGGAAGCCGTAGGGTCCCCCCCCCCCAGAAAACCAGTATTGAATGTAATGAAAAGCCATTTTCTGGGCGATTCCCGGAGGCTCCCTGGCAACTCTCCTTCCCTCCGGTCAGCGTTTTTTTGCATTTTTGATATCCAGCCTCAGAACTGGGGTGTGGATCGCCAGCGCGAGGGTCTGCGGCTCTCCCTTCTCCCTCCCCGGGGAGGGGGGAGCTGCGCAGACATGTGGTGCAGCTCGTGTGACATCATGCTTGTTTGCTCGTTTTTTTTTTTGGGGGTGGGGGGGAGTTCGGTCGGCAATTTTCGTTGTTTTAACCAGAATAGGGGTTTGTTTTGTGGTGCTTACCTTTCTGGGTGCCTGTCCCGGTCGATGGCAGATATAGAATGCTCCAAATCACATGTGCATTTCTATGGGCCATTGCTCCTCGTGCCTCTGTGAGGGGGCCAGGTTCTGGCTTGTGGTCCCTGGTAGACCTAGAACTCCACCCACATCAACTGATGCAAAATCAACCCGTTCTCGCAAATTTAATAAGTCAATATTGACTTATTAGTTGCGTGCATAGGTGACATACTAAACATAATAGTTTCCCTTGAAAAGCTTCAAAGAAAACACCAACCTTACCTAACCTACTTAGTATGTTAAAATAAGCATCTTATAGCTTCGTAATTACAATTGTTACTTAACCTATTATAGGTATAGGTTAGGTAATAATTGTAATTACGAAGCAATAAGATGCTTATCTTAACATACTAAGTAGGTTAGGTAAGGTCGGTGTTTTCTATGAAGCTTTTCAAGGGAAACTATTATGTTAAGTATGTCACCTATGCACATATTTAATAAGTCAATATTGACTTATTAAATTTGCGAGAACGGGTTGTGCAAAATAGTTAGGGTATCCATATCAGCCTGGATAGCTCTGGAAAGCCTCCGGTACTCACCCAGAAAATGGCATTTCATTACATTCGATGCTGGCTTTTTTGCATTTTTTATATTCAGCCTCTGAACTCAGGTTGGGTAGCCGGTGCGAGGTGGTCTGGGGGATTCCCCTTCCCCCTCCCCAGGAGGGGGAAGTTGCACAGACAGCGGCGCAGCGGCTGTGGTGACGTCATACTTGTTTACGTGTTGTCGATTGGGGAGTTCTGCTTGCTAGATCGGCTTTCGGTTTGCAATCTTTAACTAGCTATAGCTTTTGGAATTCCTACCTTTCTGGATGCCTGACCTAGTAGACAGCAGATAGACTGCTTCCAGATTACATAGGGGTGTCTATAGGCAATTGCTCCTTGTGCCTCTGAGGGGGGCCAGGTTCTGGCACTGGTCCCCGGTAGGCCTGGAACTCCATCAATTGACTGTTGTCACAGTCTAATATATACACATCAGCCAGGTATAGCTCTGGGGAGCCTCTAGGTCTCACCCAGAAAATGGCGTTTCATTACATTTAACGCTGGATTTTTCCACAAAATATCCTTGTAAAATAGGGGTGCGTCCTATGTGCCTCTTTTATGGTGGCTAATACAGTACCTCCTATAATTTACTTATCTTTTACTTTTACTTAATAAATAAATAAAAATAAATAAATAAATGTTTATTTAGGCAAGGTACATACAAGAGATTTTACAAAGAATGATGGATTTATAGATAGGGCTAGTATATACAATGCCTAAAGCCACTATTACGCAAAGCGTTTCGGGCATGAAAAACTTAAATGACTAAAGCTTAACACTAATTGAGTATAAAGAATAAAATGTGTTGAGAACAAATAAAAATACAGATAAAAAAGGGGGGAACATGGCTGAAAAAGCAGCACAAATACAGTTAGGTCGACAAACTTATATTAAATAGATTATAATTTTACTTATGTAAGCAAATTTAGCATCTGATTAAATTAATTAATTTTGCCCAGTGCAAATATCAAACACCCTTTCCCAAAAATGGCAAAACACTGCTAACTTGTAAGATCCAGCTTACGAAAATCATAAGGACAAATGGGGGAGGGGGTGAGGGGGTGGAATCTTTGACAAGAAACCGCCAGCTTCCTGTACTCATTGAGGCCACGAGTATGTTAGTGGCCCTCTGGTAAATAAGGTATAGTTTTCACCCAAATGCCGAAGCATTCTCTTCTTTGTTGGTGAATCAACCGATGACGGAATATGTGTTGTTTGCCCATTAGTTTTGTAAACAGTTTATGAAGCAAGCGACTTCTTTGTTTAGCATTTATCGTAAATTTCATTTATTTATTATGCACCCCATACCCATCCTGTGGGCAGTGATGAAAAAGTTAAGAGGCATATAATGGATTCAGAAACTTCAGTCTCCATGGTGTAGTGGTAAGACGCTTGCCTGGCGTTTCGCGAGGGCTTTGGTCTTGGTTCGTATCCTGGCTGGGAAGGATTTACTGGGCGCCAATCCTTAACTGTTAGCCTCTGTTTACCCAACAGTAAAATAGGTACCTGATGGTTAAACGATTTGGCAAGTCATATTCTGGGGAATATTATGATTAAGGATTTGCCTGAAATGCTATGCATACTAGTGGCAGTACAAGAATGTAAGAACTCTTGTATATATAACTAAAAAAAAAAAAATATAAAGTTTAGCTAAGCAAGTGACAGTGTGGTGCTTGTTGTGGGGTTGCATCCTGGGAAGCGTCAGTAATTCGACACTGGGGGAACCTCGATATTGGCCTAACATGTATATATATTCACTGGCTGCCTGTCCCCCGACACAGTGACTTCTTATTTATTATGTAATTATAATCAAACTACATATAGTATATTTAGTTTAATGATTCGTTTTTTTTATTTCAGGGAGGAAGATGCATCTTACACTGAGGTGAGTTGTTGCTGCAATTTATTTATTTATATACAAGAAAGTACATTAGGGGTTAACAGAGAACATAGAAATTAAGTTGAATTTACATTCTTGTAAAGCCACTAGCACGCATAGCGTTTCGGGCAAGTCCTTAAGCTAACAGATAATTTTTAGATAATTAACAGTAAAATTGACAAAACATTTTATAGGTACAGGTTTACAGGTATTTATTATAATTCATTGTTTGTATTATAGTACAGTATTATAATTTATATAGTTTAATTGTTAATAATATTAACAATTTATATTATAATTTATTGCTTGTTGTTTGAGATTCCTGTGTGGACATAAAGCCTCTGGTTGGCCCACTGTCTTGGTCATGTGAACATTGAAGTAGGTGTTGTTGCTGCCGTAGAATTTTGTGTACAGCTTAAGTCAAGGTGATCTTGTTCCTATGTTTATCCCATTTTCTTTACTCACTACAGAAGAAGAATTAAGTAATTAAAATAGGAAATTCACTTCCAAGGTTTCAATAGTTTTGATTATTGTGCACAGTCTTCAATACATGGGATGTAGTCAAACCCTATCACTAGTAACATTTAAGACACTTGATAATATTGAATGATCAATAGATGCATGGCTCTTTTATCAAATGGGATTTTTTTCTCGGTGGCCTTCCTTGTATAACCAAAATAGGTAATGGGAAACATCCTTAGCCTGGCTGTTTTATTTATTTTATCTTATTTTATTTTATTTATTCACAGTAGATGGTAAAATCCTTGGTATTCTCATTGATGATAAGCTGAATTTCCAGGGGCCACATTCAAAATATAGCAAAAAGAGTTTCTAAAACAGTTGGCATTCTTTCTAAAATCAGATAGTGGAACCTTAGTTTATGAATGCCCCACTTTACAAATTTTTCAGTTTTCGAGCTCAATTTCTTAAAAAAAATTTGACTCGGTTTACAAGCTTTGCCTAGCTTGGAGAGTTTGTTGATACACGTATGCATCGACCGAGCGTGTGGTTCCTGGTGGCAAGGGTTAGGCGCGCTTCAGTCTACCAGTGCCTTCCGTCTAGTGATGATCCTGCTTAAATTCTTTACATTTTTTTTCTTCTGAACATAAAAGTTTATTTATTTATTTATTTATTTATTTATGCATATACAAGAATGTACATAAGGAATGTGAGGATACAAATATGGTAATTACAGTCTTGTAAAGCCACTAGCACGCGCAGCGTTTCGGGCAGGTCCTTAATCTAAGAAAATTTTAAGGAGGTAAATACTTGCAAAAATTATAGACAAAAAAATGATAACAGATTACATGAAATGAAAAAAAGATGAGAGAAAATTGTAGGTACAGTATATTAAAGCACATAGGTAGCTGAGATTGATTGCAATGACAGCTTGAATGGTAGTTGACAAAAAAATTGGTAGGCACAATACAGCATATGGCTAGCACATAGAAGAAGACAGCAATGAACACAATGATAAGGTTGTTTGATATTACATAAAAATTAGGAGATTGGGTAACACTAGGTACAGAGCAAATTTAAAGCTCAGTGTAGGAAACTAAGAAGATGAAGTTAGGTACTTTTTGGTTTTGCTTTTAAATAAGGCAAAAGTTTTACAGTTTTTCAATTCACTAGGGAGTGAGTTCCATAGACTAGGTCCCTTAATTTGCATAGAGTGTTTACACAGATTAAGTTTGACCCTGGGGATATCAAAGAGATATTTATTTCTGGTGTGGTGATAATGGGTCCTATTACATCTGTCCAGGGAGAGTTTCAGAGCATGGTTTGCATTTAAGAACAGGGTTTTGTAAATGTAGTTGACACAAGAGAATGTGTGGAGGGAGTTAATATTTAGCAAGTTTAGGGATTTAAACAATGGAGCTGAGTGTTGTCTGAAAGCAGAGTTAGTTATTATTCTGATAGCAGATTTTTGCTGTGTGATGATGGGCTTAAGGTGGTTTGCAGTGGTAGACCCCCATGCACAGATACCATAATTAAGATAGGGGAAGATTAGTGCATAATATAGTGAGAGGAGAGCAGAGTTAGGAACATAATATCTGATTTTGGAGAGTAATTAATATATATCACCATGGGTCCCAAGAAAGTCAGTGGTAAGGTTCAACTCAAGAAAACAAATGTGAGGATGACTTTAGAGGAAAAATAGAGATCATTCGTAAACATGAAAATGGTATGCGGGTTGTTGAACTATCTAGGCAGTCAACTGCCTAGCTAGTCAATTATATGCACTGACATGCATATAGTTGGCTAGTGCATATAGTACGGTGCATATAGTTGACAACAAATTGTCAACTATATGCACCGTACTTGCTAAGAAAAAAGACATAGTGCTAAAGTGGCAAACGGCGTAACAACAATTACAAAACAAAGAACACGCGCACACACTTGATGTTGAAAAGTTATTATTAATTTGGATACACAACAAGGAGTTAGCAGGTGATAGCATTTCAGAGGCTATCATTTGTGAAAAAGCAAGGCAATTGAATGAAGATCTTGAAAACCCCTGGAACGAGTGAAGCAGATACGAAAGTATTTGTCAAGCTGGGGATGGTTTGAGAAATTTAGAAAGTGGCATTCATAGTGTTGTAAGGCATGGGGAGGATGCCAGCTCAAACCAGCGGCTGAAAGATTTGTTGGTAATTTTAAAGATTTTGTAGATAGTTAGGGATACCTACCATAACAAGTCTTTAACCCTTAAATTGCGCATCGCATCATATGATACTTTGACCGACTTGCAGAAAATTGCGCATCGCATCATATGATACTTTGACCGACTTGCGAAAATTGTGCATCGCATCATATGATGCTTTGGAGTACTACGCAAGATTTAAACGGCCCATGGATACACGGGGTTCACTACACCTTCATCAGGGCTCTTGTAAACAGATGCCATTTTAAAAAAAAATCGTGGGCCAAATTCCAAGGTGTTAGGGGCCTCAGTATTAAGTGAGCTACCAAGCCTGACGCACGCAGCATGAGCTCACAGCACTGCTGTTGAGCTTGTGACCACAGCCCCCCTCCCCTTCCGGCCCGTTGGCGTCGTGAGGGGGCTTGGTGGACGGCTGCCGGAGTGTGATGCTCCGTTGGGCAGTCCTCTGTCCTTTTCTGGCCTTGCACTCCTGCTGCTGTCTTCTCCAATTGTGCCAGATCGCTTTTCCTTTTCCTTATGTTTCGTTTTTCTCCCCCTCTTCTCCTATCTGCTTGTCGTTTCCTGCCGACCTTTTGCTTGTTTTGGATTATTTCTTTGGACTTCTTCTATTTTGACGCCCGGGTGCTTGAGGAGGCATACTCTTGCACCCGTAGAACTGTAGTACCCGACGTCTCGAGCGAGGGGAACCTTTTATTGTCAATCCCCCTTTCGTCGCTGAACCCGATCTCGACGGACTGACGGTTCTTAAGGTGGCGTTTGTGGGGCGTATACTCACGACGCACCCCTAGGGGGCCCCGGCATGATCGGCGATAGCTTCCTGTTGGGTGTCCTGCCTCTAATTGTGGCTCCATGGTGGGTATGGGGGCACATTCGTGGATGAATTTGTCACTTTTCGTCTCTATGTCGTTGAATGTTTCCGTTGTACCCTCTCAGGCTCGTGGGGTGGGCAACCAAGCCCCCGAGTCGGCCTGTATTGGAAGACCAGGCTCTGTAGCTCCCGCTGCGTTGGGCCCCGACCTTGCTCCTCCTTTGACCGTCCTGACTTCTTCCCCCAGCTCCCCTCCCTCCTCTGAGGTTGGGTCGAGCCTCCAGCCCCCGGTGGTGACCACTTCGTCCCCTGGTGTGGCTAAGTCTTTCGTTGTGACTACTGCGCCTTTTGACCCCTCTCTCTCTAGGGGTTCTCAACGCCGTTCGCGCCCCAACCGCACTCGCTCGATTCCTTCCCGTGCTGATGCGTATCAGGCCTTGTTTGGTCCTGCTTCATGGGCCAAATACTTTGATCTCCTCCCTCTTGATTCTGTGCCTCCTGACGATTTCTCCCTCCATCGGCATCTTGTAGATTCCGTGGATGCGTGTGTTACTTTCAACCCCACTCGTCTCGGTACACGTGTCGTTGCTGCTCCTTCTCAGGATGCGGCTTCCCGCTTGGCTGCCTTATCTTGCCTTGGCGAGATCCCTGTTCGGGTCTCCAAGAACGTTCAGATGAATTCCAGTGTTGGCACTATTCTCCTCCCACCCCATGTTGCAACCGGTGTTCGGAATCTGCAGGATTGCCACGATGATATTCGGCATATCCTTGATGCCAAAGGCCATTCTGTCCTCCAGGTTGACTCGTTTACTCGTCCCCCTCGTGGTCGTCGCCGTCAACCCCTTCGCGTTGTGAAGATCACCTTTGATGGTAGGACCCTTCCATCCTCTTGTCATTCTTGCTGGTGCTAGGTGCTCTGTCCAGGAGTATATTCCTTCTCCTCGACTTTGTAATAAGTGCTGGAGGTTTGGGCATGGTGCCCTCCGCTGCTCTGGGACTGTCTCTCTGTCCTTTGTGTGGGAGTGAAGGTCACTCTAAGTCGGAGTGCACTTCTCCCCAAGCTCGCTGCCTCAACTGCGGTGAGGCCCATCCTACGTTCTCCCGTGCCTGTGTCCATTACAAGCTTGAGGCGGCCGTCCTTAACCTGAAGAACCGGGAGCGTTTGTCTTTTCCTGAGGCGAGGCGCCAGGTTCGCCGGCTCCCGCCTTATACTAACATCTCTTATGCTCGCGTGTTGCGCTCTTCCTCTCCTCGTCCTTCCCCCCTTCCTCAGACTCTCAACCGTTTCCGGGCCTTGGACCCTGATACGCCCACTGCCCCCTCCTCTGTTCCTTTGAGTTCTTTCCCGAGGGGTCCCCCTCCTGGTCCTCTGTCTGGGGTTCCCCTTCTTTCAACCCAGTCTGTCATGTCTCCTGTGTCTTCTTCCTCGTCCCCCTCCGATCCTCCTTCCCATCCTCTTCATCTATCGGCTCTCCCCGCCGCCTGTCGGTGCAGGCGGATGTCCATCGCTCTCCTAACGGCCGTCGTGTGTGCTCTCGTTCGGCTTCTCCTGTTGAGACACTGGAATCCGTTGCCCGGTACGTAGTTGCTGGGACACCTGTCTCTTTACGTCAGAAGCGTAAGCCTGGCTCCTCTCCTTCCTCTTCCCCGGCGGGTAAGAAGGCTTCGCTTTCTTCCTTAGCTCCTACTTCTGGCTCTGTTGCTCCTTCCCCTCCCGTTTCAGTGGTTGCGCCCCCTGTTCCTGCTATGGAGGTTTCTTTGGCCCCTGCTTCCCTTTCGGTTGCTGCTCTTGCTGGGGTGCGCTCCCCTCTTTCTACTCCCCCTCTTCCTACTGCTGTCCTTGACTGCTCCTCTCCGTTGTCTCCTCCTCTTCCTCCTCCTCCTCCGGACCCCGCCCGCCCACCTCTGATCTGTTCTCCCGTTTCCTTCCCTCCGTCTTTGCTCAGTTTACCCATGCCCCCTAACCCTGACTTTGCTGACCCTGATCCCGACCCTGATATTCTTTAACGTGCTCTGTTGCTCTTTCGCCTTTGTTTCTTCCTTGTTCTCTGTTTTTGTCCTTTCTCTTCTCGTCGTTGTCCATTCTTCAATGGAACGTTCGAGGTTATTACGCCAATTTCCTCGAACTCCAACTTCTGATTTCGCGGTTTTCGCCCCTTTGTGTCTGTCTCCAGGAGCCAATGCTTGGTGCTCGTCCTGGTCGTTTTTCGTGGCTATTCCTTTCTCTCCCCCCCCCCCCCCAGCCATTGCTGGGGCTTCTAATTCTTCTGCTCTCTTGATTCGTGCAGATGTTCCCTTTGTTCCTTTACTTTTTCCTTCGCCTCTCCATTGTTCTGCTGCTCGTATCTTTGTGGGGAAATGGTACACAGTTTGTTCCATTTATCTCCCCCCGAGTGTCCCGCTCTCTCTTCCTGATTTGAAACACCTCCTAGACTCCTTGCCGGAGCCTGTGCTCCTGCTGGGGTGACTTCAATTGTCGTCATTCTCTTTGGGGTGACGTTCTGACGAATACCCGGGGTCGCCTCCTTGAGCCGTTTCTCCTATCTTCTTCCCTGTCTCTTCTGAATTCTGGTGAGCCCACTCATTTGGACTCTCGGACTCGCACCCTTTCTTGTCTTGATCTTTCTCTCTGCTCTTCTTCTCTTTACTTAGATTTCACGTGGCAGGTTCTTGGTGACCTCCATGGAAGTGATCATTTCCCCATCCTTGTTTCCTTTTTCTCTTTTCGCCCTTCCCTGTCTTTCCCTAGGTGGCAGTTTGCTAAGGCAGACTGGACCCTATTTACCCTCAGTGCTGCTCTCTCTGACCTCTCCCTTCTGCCTCTCTCTCGCGCTCTCCTCCTTTTTCATGACACTGTCTTCAACGCTGCCCTCCGCTCTATTCCTCGCTCTTCCTCTCGGGGTCCACGGAAGTGCGTTCCCTGGTGGAATGCGGACTGTGCTCGGGCTGTCTGCTGTAAGCGTGCAGCCTGGAAGAGGCACCGCCGTAGGCAGACGACCGATTCTTTTCTTTTCTTTCGGAAAGCGAGTGCGGTGGCCCGTAGGGCCATCCGTACGGCTAAACGTGAATGTTGGGCATCTTATGTCTCAACAATTACGTCCGAAACCCCTCTGGCCCAGATCTGGAAGCGTATCCGCAAGATAGCGGGTAAGTTCGTTCCCGATGTTTCACCGGTCCTTCACCTCCATGATACTCTTGTGGCGGACCCGTTGCAGGTCGCTTCCGAACTGGGTTCCCACTTTTCTTCTGTTAGCTCTGGTCTTCATCTTCCCCAATCTTTCCTTCTTCGTAAACCTGTCCTTGAGTCTCGTCCTTTAGATTTCTGCACTCATCTTCAGCTTCCCTATAATGATCCCTTCTCTCTCTCTGAACTTCGTTCTGCCCTGGCCCTCTGCGGTTCTACGGCGGCGGGCTCCGATCGTATTCATTATGAGATGCTTCGCCATCTCCCTCCGAGCACGTCTCAGTATTTACTGAGTCTGTATAATCGGATCTGGGAGTCGTCGTCAGTCCCTGAGGACTGGCTCGATGCCGTTGTCCTCCCTGTTCGCAAACCGGGGTCTCTGGGTACTTCCCCTAAGGACTTTCGCCCTATTGCTCTCACGAGTTGTGTCTGCAAACTCTTTGAACGTATGGTTAACGTTCGTCTGATGTGGTTCCTGGAACACCATCACCTCCTCTCCCCTTCTCAATTTGGTTTCCGCAAGTGCCGCAGCACGACAGATGTCCTGGTGCACTTGGAGGTCTATATTCGTACTGCTTTTGCTGCGAAGACCTCCGTTGTTGCCGTCCTTTTTGACCTGGAAAAGGCTTACGACACCACTTGGCGTTATCATATCCTATCTCAACTTCATTCTTTTGGCCTTCGTGGTCATCTCCCTCTCTTTCTCCGCAGCTTCCTCTCTCGTCGTTCCTTTCGGGTGCGCCTTGGTACCGCTCTCTCTCCCTCTTTTCAGCAATACGAAGGTGTGCCCCAGGGTAGTGTTCTGAGCACTACTCTTTTTCTGGTTGCCCTCAATGGTCTTCTTTCCTCTCTTCCTTCTGGTGTCTTCTCCGCTCTCTATGTCGATGATCTTACCCTTTGTTGTCAGGGTGATGATTCGCCTCTCCTTCAACGCCGGCTTCAACTTGCAATTGATGCCGTGTCGTCTTGGGCCACTGATCATGGCTTCAAGTTCTCTACTTCTAAGACTTGTGCCATGACATTTACGCGGAAACGGGTTGTTCTTTGTCCCTCTTTGTCACTTTATGGTCATCCCCTTGAATACAAAGATTCCGCGAAGCTTTTGGGGTTATTCCTTGACACTCGTTTGTCTTGGTCTCCCCATATCTCTTACCTCCGTGTTGAGTGCTCTAAGGCCCTTACCCTCCTTCGGGTCTTGTCCCATACTTCTTGGGGGGCAGATAGGCGCACTCTCCTTGCTTTACATTCCTCTCTCGTCCTGTCTAAGCTCGATTATGGTTGCCCTGCTTACTCGTCTGCTTCTCCTTCTACTCTTCGCCGTCTTGATGCTTTGCACCATACTGGGTTGCGCCTCAGTTCTGGTGCCTTTCGTTCGACTCCCGTCCTTAGCTTGTATGTTGACACTGGCTTCCTGTCTCTCCAGGACCGCCGTGATCGCTACTGTCTTCGCTATCTTGCGCGGTCCTTGCAACATCCTTCCTCTCGCCTCTGTCGTGCTTTAACTTTTACCCCTCCTGCGGTTCCTGTTCCTCTTCACCACCTCCCTCTTTCTGTCCGGTTATCTCGCCTACAGGATTCTCTTTCCGTTCGTATTTCTGATGTTTCTCCTCGTGTTGTTCCTTCTTTGCCCCCGTGGAGGGTCCCTCTTCCGCGGTTTTGTACATCCTTGACCCGTATCACTAAAGCTTTTACCCCTCCTACGGTTCTAAAACGCCTTTTCCTCGAGCACTTTAATTCTCACTCCCGCTCCGTTTCTGTCTTCACCGATGGGTCTAAGTCAGCGGACGGTGTTGGCTACTCTGTTGTTTTTCCTGATCGCACTTATATGTGTCGCTTGCCTCCGGAGACTAGCATCTTTACAGCGGAACTTTATGCTATTCTCTATGCTCTTCGTCTCCTACTTTCTCGTTGTCAGTCTTCCTTTGTAGTTGTTGTTGACTCTCGTAGTGCCCTCATGGCTCTCGGGTCCTTTAATCCAGTTCATCCAGTGGTTGTCGAGATCCAGCATTGGCTGTTTCTCGTTCACAGTAAATTTAAGTCGGTTGAGTTTTGTTGGGTTCCCAGCCATATTGGTGCGTCTTTAAATGAGCGTGCGGATGCTGCCGCCAAGGAAGCTGTCCGCTCTTGTCCCATCTCTCGTAAGGGCATTCCGTATTCCGACTTTTACCCGGTTATCCATTCCTCAGTCCTTACCCGTTGGCAGGCTTCTTGGTTGTCTGTTACTGGTAACAAGCTACGTACTCTTAAATGTTGTGTTTCCTCGTGGCAGTCCTCCTTCCACCGCAACCGGCGGTGGGAAACAGCTCTGGCGAGGTTACGTATTGGCCATACTCGCTTAACCCATGGTCACTTGATGGAGCGCCGCCCTGCTCCTTATTGTCCTAGTTGCATTGTCCCTCTTACGGTCGTGCATGTCCTTGAATGTCCTGACTTCCAGGACGAGCGTATGTCTTGCTTTCCGACCGCCCCTCGCGGTCACCTGTCCCTCGATAGAATTCTTGGTGACTTGGATACTTTTGATATCGTTCGCCTTATGCGTTTTTGTTCTCGTATTGGCATCCTTGGTGATATTTAGCGCCCTCTGATTATTTTGCGTCTTTGATGGTGCTACATAGCCTTCCCGGTTTGGTGCCTTCTTTTGATAATTACTTACTTACTTGTGACCACAGCATTGCCTAAAAATGCCATAATATACTTGTTCATGCTATTATGTAGTAATGATATTATTACAGATGACCCCTGACTGTGATAAAACTGACCAGGGTTCAGATAATAGCAGGATTGTGGTGATATTTAGCGCTCTGCTGCATGGAGGGAGGAGTAATGCTGTGGGAGGGAGGGTGGTGGCGTTGTCTTCTGACTGTGTGGCCACCTTTTATTGACTGCATTCACCATACCAGCTTAGTGGTTCGCTATGGTGAACACAAATGCAGATACTTATGTATAACGTGTGTATAGAAGGTATAAACGGCAATAGTAGTAGGTTGGGAGCCACCATTTTGGTGAGGGCGGTGGTGTCGTCTGCACGATTTATCATGTTGTTTACTGGTGACCACGATGGTCTTTGGGTACCATACCAGTTTACTTGTACAAGTATGGTGAATAAAACAGGTAGATATTTATGTATAATGTGTGTATATAGCGTAATAACACCACAAAGAGTATTGTTGGAGGAGAAATATTAGTGCGTCTGGCCTTGAGGGCGGCAGCCAGCTGACTGAGTGAGGTCCTACATCTTTGTGCCTTTACTCACCATACAAGCTTAGATGTACAGTTATGGTGAACAAAACATGTAAATACTTATATATAACGTCTGTATATAAAAGCAAAAACAGTATGGTGGGTGGAGAATGGTGGCAAGTCAGGTGAGGTGAGGGAGGGAGGGGGAGTGGCAGCCAGTGGTGGGCTGCCATTGCCTGTCACTGCCACTCAGCATACCAACTTAGTGGTTCGTTATGGTGAACACGAATGTAGATACTTATATATAGCGTCTGTATAAAGTGAATAAAAGCAAAAACAGTATGGTGGGAGGAGAATGTGGGCGAGTGAGGTGTTGAGGGAGGGCGTGAATGGCTGGCTGGTACACGGCAGTCACTCCTCGTTACTTTTTGACTCATAATAGCAACTTAGTGGTTCGTTATGGTGAACAAAACATGCAGATACTTATATATAACCTGTGTATATAGTGTAATAACCGACAAAGTATTTGTTCACTGTTTGATGAACATAATTGAATCAACAATATGCACACCATATTTTTGAGTACAGCGATGATTCACTCATTTTATTATATAAATATATCACACTACCCACTATTGAATAATATTACAGCAAAAAAACGACGAAAAATCAATCAGACATTGAAATAATTAGGTAATTATCTCTGTGGCAACTCCGGCCTGACAGCTGGCAAGCAACATTGAAATAATTAGGTAATTATCTCTGTGGCAACTCCGGTCTGACAGCTGGCAAGCAACAGACCGCCTGGGACGCACTCAGCGCCTGTTTTTTGCCAGACTTCCCCGCCCTATAGTGGGCAATATATGCCACTTACGATTTTTTTCTGGGGGGAGCCCCGTCGGCTCCCCGGAGCTATCCCAGGCTGGTATGCTAATGTCAGACTTTGACATCAGTCATGTGTATGGAGTTCTTAGGCCTACCGGGGACCACGGCCAGAACCGGGCCCCCTCAGAGAGGCAAGGGGAGCAATGGCCTATAGAAGCCCCCGTGTAGTTGGAAGCATTCTATGTCTGCCATCGACCGGAACAGGCACCCAGAAAGGTAAGCGCCCCAAAACAAACCCCTATTCTGGTTAAAATTGCTACCAAAAACCGAACTAGTGGATAGAACTCCCCAACCGAAAACAAGCAAACTAGTGTGACGTCACACACTGCCGCGCCGCTGTCTGCGCAGCTCCCCCCTCCCCGGGAGGGGGAAGGGGGAGCCCGAGACCCCCCGCGCCGGCTACCCACACCTCAGTTCTTGAGGCTGATGCTATAGGCGATGGTTGTGTGCTCTGACTCCGGTGTCGCTACTGCACTGTGCTTTGCGTGTGGTGTTGGTTTTGTGGGTGCGAAAGCCAGGAGTTATCTTCAGTACTCGGGCTGCATGCGCCTAGGGCTGCCTTCTCTAGGTGCCCTGTAAGTACTGCCCTTGGGGCTTGGGGCCACCTTCCACAGGCTCCTCGGGGTCTGCCTCTGCTGGTCCGTTTTACCTTTCGGTTTTTCGGCCGCCTGTTGGGCTCTTGGGTGTTCTGTTCTCCCTTGTTACCGGCAGGTAAGAGGCAGTTTGCACTGGTAGGGGCGCAGGGTGCTGCTCAGCTTGTATTCCCGACATCGCGGCCGGCTCTGTTCCTTGTGGTTCGCTGTCCTCTTGCGGGGTTTTGTTTTTCTTTTTGTTTTTGCCTGGTGGGGGGGGTTCTGTCATTTTATTCAGTTTGTTTTTGCCCTTCCACTGTTCTCCTCGGTGGCGCCCCCTGCTAGGTCCCCGTGAGTGTACACGTCCCTGGGGTTCAGCTATAGAAGTTTGCTTGGTAGTTTTGAGCGCCGGTTTGCAGCACCCTGCCTGGGACTACCTGAGCGCATGTCCTCTTAAAGTAAACGCTCAGGACCCTGGGAATCCCCTAGGGGGCGCGTGGGTCCGATGGATGTGACCCCGGAGTCCCCACTCGCTGTGTGCGAGTTTGAGGGTTGCTCGGTCCCCTTATCTCAGGGTGACCCTCATTGTTTTTGCCTCTGCCACGCTGCCTGTTGGGTCGGTGATACTTTCGACCCTGAGTCCTGTGAGTGTTGATGCTTGCTTGTGACTCAATTTACCCAATCCTCTGATGATTCTATTCGGGTACAGGCGGCGCGTACGTTGCAGTCTAGGTTTCGTCTGTTGCAACGTGCTCGGTTGGTTGCTCACCCGGATGCCCCGGGGCTGCCCCGCTTTGCTTTTCGAGACCCGGACTTGGGGGTGGGGGCCGCTTCGATCCTGGTTCAGTTCGCACCTCCTCGTCCTTTCCCTTCTATTCGTTCTGGTCGCCCCCCCCCCCCTGCTTCCGGCCCCGAAGCGTCTGAGGGTTTCGGGGTCAGAGCAGGGGTTACTTGATCTCGAGACTCGGGCAGCTTCGGGGGGGTGCCCCTACCGAGGGGGGGGGGGGGGGGCGGCAGAGGCATTCGAGTCTTGTCTCCCGGCCGAAGCTTCTGGGTCTGACCAGTGGGCCCCCTTCCTCCAGCTTTTCCGGCTGCTCCGTCCTTGTCTTGTGGGGTCGGGGCTTGGGGAGAGGATTCGGCCTCGGGTCCTGTGGTGAAGGATCTCGAGGCTGGGGAGGGGCTGACTTGGGGGCCTTGGGCCCCGCTGGACCCCGCCTGGGTTTTTCTTCCCTCTGAGCGGGGCTTAATGTTACAAGAAGTGGGGGTTTTCTTTTCCCCCCTCTGCGTACGAGTTGGATTTGGTGTCGACCCCTCCCTGGATTCGGTTCCGTGTTTCCCCGGGTACGTCGGTTCCGTCCTTCCGGAGGTTTTCGGCTTATTGCATCCAACCTGGTGTGGTGCGAGCGGCCTTTGCAACATACCTCCTGCGTGACCCGGATTATGCCTCGGAAATGGATCCGTCCACATTCAGGTTTGGGACTTCGTTCCCTTTCTGGCTCCGTTACGAGGTTCCGGAGTCGTCCTGGCTAGCAGACTGCCCCTTGTTTGTTCTGGATTCCTTGCATTCCTTCTGTCATTCCCGCACGCTGGAGTGGCAGGAAGCTTCCACGGTGCTTCAGGTTTTCCTGGGGGGCGAGCTTGAGTACCTGAATGAGTGCTTGTTTGCCCCTGCCCTTCCCCGCGATGTGGGCGTGATTCAGCTCCATGTGCAGGTTCCCTCCCTTTCGGCGGCACTCATTGCGGAGGACTTGCGCGCCCGGGGCCTTTTGGCTTCGGCCTTGCGGTTCTTTTCCCTCCTGGAGCTGTCTTCGGATTGGCTCGTGGAGGATGTGGGGACGCTTGGGTCCGTCCCGGGGTCCGGCACCTTGTCCTCGGCTGCGCGTTCGTCGGCTGCCTTGTTGAAGCTGTTCACGCCGATTTTGCGGGATGCGGTTTCCCTGTTCTATGCTTCCCGTCTCGCGTGTCGGCAGGCGGTGCTGGGTTCCTCCGTGGAATCTGCTTGGGCTCTGGCTCTTAGGCGTTCTTCACCTTTTTGTCCTCTCCTGTTTGGGGAGTCGGCCGTTTCGCAGTTTATTCAGGCTGCGTCGGCGGCTTGTCGTCCGATGTCGGACTTGTTGGTTTTCCGGGGGTCCCGGGGTGGGTCTTCCCGGAAAGGTCGTGCCAGGGCTCGGGGTTCCTCTCGTCGTGGTAGGCCTCTGGTGTCAGGTTTGGGGTTGGCTCCTCCTGCGGACCCTCCCTCGTCTGGTCGGCGCGGTGTTCGCGCTGTGCGGGGTTCTGGGTCTCGTAAGGGTCGCCGGCCCTTTTGCGGTTTGCCCCCTTGACGGGGCGAATGGGGGGGCGGCTTGCGCTGTTCGCCCGCGCCTGGTCCCACGATTCGTGGGCCTTTCGGGTCGTGTCTCGCGGCCTGCGGTGGCGTTGGGTGGCCCCTCCCCCCTTTGGGGGGTCGGGGCTGGCAGGGCAGGTTTCTTCCCCTGCGCTCTGTCGAGTCATCTTGGAGTGGGTACGCTTGGGCATCGTCGAAACGATGTCGTCCCTCAGATGGGTTTCCCGTTTGTTTCCGGTTCCGAAACGGGACTGCGCGGACCTGCGGTTCATTCTGGACTTGTCCCGTCTGAACCCCTGGGTTCATTGCCCCTCCTTTCGGATGACTACGCTGTCTCAGGTTCGGCTCCTCTTGGAGCCGGGAGCTTGGATGGTGTCCCTGGACCTCCGGGACGCTTATTGGCATGTCCCGATTCATCCGCGGTTCAGGGACTGGCTCGGTTTTGTTGTGGGGCGTCTGAGTTACCGCTTTTGTTGTCTCCCGTTCGGGTTGAACCTGGCACCTCGCGTGTTCACGCGCCTTACACGGGTTGTGGTGGCTCGTTTGCGTCTCCTAGGTGTTCGGGTGTTGGCCTACCTCGACGACTGGCTGGTTTGGGCTCCCAGCCAGTCAGCTTGCTTGCTAGCCAGGGATTTGGTTCTTTCCCAGCTCGCCGAGTTCGGGTTCTTGGTGAACTGGAGGAAGTCCCATCTGGTTCCCTCTCGGGTTCGGACTTGGCTGGGTCTCGTGTGGGACTCTCGTACCGCCTCCTTGTCTCTCCCTCCGGAGTCTCTCCTGCGGCTGTGGTCCCGCCTTCGTCTGTTTCTAGAGGGCCCACGGGTCACCCGGCGGTTGCTCGAGGGGCTGTGCGGGAGCCTGAACTTCGCGATGGTGGTCTACCCGCCGGGTCGGGTTTGGCTTCGACGGCTGTTCTGGTTCCTTCGGGGTTCCCCCTTCCGCCTCTCTCGCGATCGCAGAATTCGACCCCCGGGGGCCTTGCGTCGGTTGCTGCGTCACTGGCTTCCTCTTCGGGTTTTTCGGGGTTCAGTGCCTTGGCGCCTACCCGAGCCCTCGCTCGATGTGTACACGGATGCGTCGTCTCTCGGCTGGGGTTTTGTGACCAGTGCTCACCAGGCCGGCCAGGGGCGTTGGGGTCCGTCCTTCCGTCGAGCTCACAGCACGGTGCGGGAGTTCGCGGCAGTGTGGTTTGCTCTGGGGAGGATTCGGGTGGCCCACAGATCAACGATTCGGCTCCATTCGGACTGCTCTCCGGTGGTTCATTGCCTGAACCGCGGGGGTTCGATGCGGTCCTTTGTCTTTGGGGTTGGTCGCTTCGGGTGACTCGTCTGCTGAGTTCTCGGGGTTTGGCTCTCCTGGCGGTTCACGTATGGGGCATGTCCAACGTCTTGGCCGACGCCCTGTCTCGCTTCGTTCCCCTCTCCACGGAGTGGACGGTCGACGACGAGTCCTTCCGTTGGCTTTGCCAGACGTTCGGGCGCCCCGAAGTGGACCTCTTCGCGTCGGCGTGGTCGCGGCGTCTTCCCGTTTATGCGGCGCCCTTCCCCGATTGCGAGGCCGTCGGGGTCGATGCCTTTCGGCTAGACTGGTCGAGATGGGGGTTCCTGTACCTCTTTCCCCCGGTTCGGCTGTTGCTCCAGGTCCTGACTCGCTTAGAGACTTACCGGGGGAGAGTTGTCCTTCTGGCCCCTTGGTGACCGGCCCAGCCTTGGTTTCAGCCGCTGGTTGCTCGGTGTCCGATCCCGAGGGTTTTCCCGCGGCTCCGCCTCTTTCAGCAGATCAGGCCGGTGCGTCACGTAGCTGGTTCGATCTTCTCGAGTCTTCGCGTATGGTTTTTTTGACTCGAGTCTATCATCATCTCTGGTGAACAGGTGGCCTCCTTGTTGGTGTCACACCTGAGGGCTTCTTCTCGGCGGCAGTATGAAGTTTCCTGGCGGTCCTTCCGTTTCTTTTTGCGTTTCTTTTTGCGTCTTCGTCGTGTTAGCTCCTTGTCTGTTCGGGTGGTCTTGTCCTTCCTCTCGTGGTTGTTTCAGGACCGTCATCTTATGCCTAACACTGTCGCTTCGTATCGTGCGGCGCTGGCGGAGCTGCTTCAGCTTGCTTTCGGTATCGATGTTACGTCTGCACCGTTTCGCAAGCTGTCTCGTGCATTGTTTCACCTCCGGCCTGCTCATGCGTCGCCTGAGCCGTCCTAGTCTTTGGACAGAGTGCTCGCTTTCCTTTCATCTCCTCATTTCGTTGTGGCCCCTTCGGTCCAGGATTGTTTTTCCAAGGCACTTTTCTTGTTGGCTTTGGCCTCTGGGGGTCGGGTAGGGGAGCTTCATGCTCTCCTCCGGCACAGGGGTTTCTGCTCTTTTGGTCGTGGTGATTGTTTTGTTCGTTTGCAGCCGTCTCCTTCTTTTCTGGCGAAGAATGAGACTGCTGCGTTCCGGAGGGGTCCATGGGTGGTTGATGTTTGGTTGGTCAGGCCGGGGGTGCATCATGTTTTGTGTCCGGTTGCGGCGCTTCGCCGTTATTTGCGCGCCACAGCTTCTGTGTCCGGGGACGCGCTGTGGGTTGATCCGGTTTCCCTTCTTCCCTGTTCGCGGGTTCGGGTCTCTCAGGTCGTCCGCAGGGTTATTGGGTCCAGCCAGCCTGCGGTCTATCCCCGTGCCCATGACGTTCGTAAGTTCGGGCTCTTGCTGCCGTCTTTGGGAATATGTCTTGGTCTGATATTCGGGCGCGGGGATTTTGGCGGTCGAACAGGGTCCTGGCTGCTCGTTACCTTGTGAATGTCCCTGGGCCTCGTCGGGCCTGTGTTGCTTTGGGTCGGCGGTTGCAGCCAGTTGTCTCGGCTTCGAGTTGAGGAGTGAGCGACGACCGCCTCCCGGGTAAGTCCCTCTTTTTCTGTCTGTGGGTAGTTAGCTCTGGGGAGCCGACGGGGCTCCCCCCAGAAAACCAGCGTTGAATGTAATGAAACGACATTTTCTGGGTGAGTCCCGGAGGCTCCCCGGCATCCCTCCCTCCCTCCGGTCGGCGGTTTTTCGCGTTTTTGACATCCAGCCTCAAGAACTGAGGTGTGGGTAGCTAGCATTGGGGGTCTGGGGCTCCCCCTTCCCCCTCCCGGGGAGGGGGGAGCTGCGCAGACAGTGGTGCGGCGGTGTAACGTCACACTAGTTTGCTTGTTTTCGGTTGAGGAGTTCTATCCACTAGATCAGCTTTTGGTAGCAATTTTAACCAGAATAGGGGTTTGTTTTGAGGTGCTTACCTTTCTGGGTGCCTGTTCCGGTCGATGGCAGACATAGAATGCTTCCAACCACACGGGGGCTTCTATAGGCCATTGCTCCCCTTGCCTCTCTGAGGGGGCCCGGTTCTGGCCGTGGTCCTCGGTAGGCCTAAGAACTCCATACACATGACTGATGCCAAAGTCTGACGTTAGCATATCAGCCTGGGATAGCTCCGGGGAGCCTCCCGGACTCACCCAGAAAATGGCGTTTCATTACATTCAACACTGGTTTTTTTTATTTTTCCCATGATCAGTGAACACAAATTAACAGGTTATGAAGAAAAATGATTTTTTTTTTAGGCGTCTGTGGGTGTCAAATGGTATATAGCCATGCTCCATTTAAGGGTTAATTATGACGAGACAGGGCTATTCTGGAAAAGATTGCTTAAGAGGACATACATTACCCAGAAGTCATTGTCCTGACACAAGCCTATGAAAGATAGGCTAACTCTTATACTGTGTGGTAGTGTGAGTGGGGATTTGAAAATTAAACCCTTGCTTGTGTATCATTCCAAAAATCCAAGGGTTTTCAAAAAATGTAATGTGCAGAAAAGCCAAATGTGTGCGATGTGGAGGGCTAATAGTAAGGTATGGGTGACAAGGCAATTTTTTACTATGTGGATGAATGAAGTGTTTTGCCCTTCCATCAAAAAATATCTGCAGGAGAAAAGTTTGCCACTCAAGGCCCTACTTCTCCTCGACAATGCTCCTGCTCATCCTCCAGGGATGGTGGATTCATTGTTCAAGGAATTTAGTTTTGTTACAATAAAGTTCCTTCCTCTCAACACCACTCCTCTAATGCAGCCTATAAACCAGAAAAATAATTTCCAATTTTAAGAATTTTATGGCAGGGCACTTTTCTGGAGATGTCAGTCACTGATGCCACAAACTTCACCCTCAAAGACTTTTGGAAAAACCATTTTAACATTTATAGTGCTTTAAAACTTGGACAAAGCCTGGCAAGAAGTGACTAAGAACTATGATCTCTGGCTGGAGAAAATTGTGGCCTGAATGTGTTTCAGAACTAGACTTTGAGGGGTTTGAGCCTGAACCTGAACCTGAAGTGACTCTTGTTGAGGAAATTGTTTCTCTGGGCTGGAAATTGGGCTTGGATTGGGTGGTGCTGATGTGGAGGAGTTGGTGGATGAACACAGTGAAGAACTGACCACCTAAGAACTCCTAGCCCTTCACAAGGAGCAGCAACAAGACGCTGTTGAGGAAACTTCTTCAGGGAAGGTGGCGGCAGTACAGAATGTCCCTTCCTCATTAATTAAGAAAATGTGTGCAGTATAGGAACTGTAAATGTTTGCTGAAGAGTCTCTCCCAACTAAAGCTGCAGTAGGCCATTGCCTTAACGTTTTTAATGACACTGTGATGCCTTATGTTATGAACCTTACCTCCTGTGGAGGTTAGTTTCTGTTAAAGGAGTTGATTAGAGAAAGTTTTTGAAATAAATAGTACCCTTAGCTGGAGATTGTTTAGGAATAACATGTATTGGAATAGCAAAACTATGTGAAGAGTAGTTGTAAGGAAAAATGGACTCAATCAAAAACTTGCATGAGGAATATGATAAATGAAGTTAATAGAAGGTTTGATTGGTAATGTTAAGAATATAGTTTTAAGGAGCGATGCCGCAAGAGGGGCGGACGCCACCTTGACCAGACGAGACGAGGAACGTTGATGACCAGTCTTTGTTTTCTGAGGGTTTTCTCCAGTCGTTCAATCAGATAAGCCTTTATATAATAGCAGAGGTGTAAGGAAGGGTAGAGTACACTAACAGTCTCCTGAGCAGTAATTTTTTTTTTTTTGAAGAGTCCAAGTTTCCAAGGGGTTTATATATATATATATGTGCATCACCAGTTGAGAGGTTTGGTGGTGATTATTTTTTCCATGTGTTACCTTCAGGATGACCGGGAGTTGTAAGGAGTGAATTATGTTATGTATTGTTGCGTGTGTTATTAATGTATACAGTGGTACCTCGGTTTAAGAGTTTAATCCGTTCCTGGAGACAGCTCGTAACCCGAAGCTAATTTCCCCATAAGAAATAATGGAAAACGAATTAATCCGTTCCAGACTACCCAAAAACCTCACTTCAAACTAAATTTTATACCTAATTCATCTAAATCTACACTAAAAAACTATGTTCAAGTTATTACTTACCATTGCTGGTGACTGCTGTAGGCATATGGAAGATGGTGAGGAGGGGGGGGGGGGGGGGGGGAGGAGAAGAGGTGTTACTGTTTGGAAGGGGAGTCCCCTTCCATTATAACATCAGGCAGTGAGGACTCTCAATGGTGCATTCTCTGGCACGTTTTGCCTGCATACCACTAGGTCCTGGTTGTGGCTCACTGCTTGATGTTCTCACAACAAATCTGTCCATGGAAGATTGTTTTTCCCTTCTTCGCAAGATGTCTCTGTAGTGAGGCATCACATTGTCATTGACAAGACTAATGCAACGACCTACTACAACTTTCTCGGGTGAGTCTTTTCAATAAAAGTTTGCATTTCTTCCCACATCTGACACCACTTCTTAATGTCTGCAGAAGGAACATTCGCTTCTACCTCCTCCTCCTCCACTGGAGAAACATCCTCAGCTGGGTCTTCTTGCTGTTCCTTTTGAAGAGCTTGGATTTCTTCGGTGGTCAGTTCTTCGTTGTCTTCTTCCACCAACTCCTCCACATCACCATTCAATTCCAAGCCCATTTTCCGGCCCAGAGTAACAATTTTCTCAACAATATGCGCATCATTTACAGGCTCAAACCCCTCAAAGTCTAGTTCTCTCACACATTCAGGTCACAATTTTCTCCAACCAGAGATCAGGGCTCTTTGAATCACTTCTTGCCAGGCTTTGTCAACGAGTTTTAAAGAACTACAAATGTTAAAATGGTGTTTCCAGAACTCTGAGGGTGAGGTTTGTGGCTTCAGTCATTAAAGCATTTCCGGAAAAGTGCCCTTTCATAAAATTCTTAAAATTCGCTGTGATTTTCTGGTCCATAGGCTGAATTAGAGGAGTGATGTTAGGAGGAAGGAACTTTACTGTGAGAAATTTATTGTATCTGTGCAACAATTCATCTTCCAAGCCTGGAGGATGAGCAGGAGCATTGTCGAGGAGAAGCAGGGCCTTGAGTGGCAATTGTTTCTCCTGCAGATATTTTTTTATGGCAGGGCACACCACTACATTCATCCACTCCGAAAAAAAAATCCTAGTCACCCATGCCTTATTATTAGCCCTCCACATCACACAGCAAAAAGGTGACACCCCTAGGGTCAACACTTGCAGCAGAGGAGCTCCAGCATATTTCAACAATCCTAAGTATTGTAGTACAGGTTGATGGTAGTGAGTGGTGTCCCAGAGAACATAAAGGTATAGTGCTCTTGAAAAATAGGTGAGATAACAGGAAAGTGCTAAGGGAAGTGAAAAATTGGATGAGAAAAAGTTGCCCTAGTGTTTACAGTGCAGAGAAGAACATTCAAGATGGCCACTGGCAAGGGGAAAAACAAAACAGAGCTTGATTTTGAGGGATTCAATGAAGAAAGCATTGATATTAGCAGTCTACATAACAAGTTGGTAAATTTAGATACTGTGGTGTTTGTGTGTTACTGAGGAAGTCTTGGCTGTAGGGTTGATGTAAAGTCATGACTTGGTTACTGACTTTAATACTTAATATGATTACATGACTAGTAGCTACCAAGCTTGGCGGGCGTCCTGTACGCTCTCTTGTTTACCTTCCTTCTCTGGCGTCCCAGCCGCCGCACATAGAAAACGGATGGTACCATTTTCTGTGAACATGACATCCCTCCTTTTCTTTAAAAAGAATGAATACAGGATGTCTACCATGCTTGTAGCACAAAGCAAAGTTATTGACACAAAGTAAGTTATTACCATATCAAGAGATACTGCATACATTTAACATTAATTAAGCACACAAAGAATTTAAACAACTTAATCTTTTCCACAAAGGATTTCAATGTTAAAAATACATATGCAATGTTAAACAAACATGAAAGAAACTGTACTACAAAGTTACAAAATATTGAATGAGATGTCTGCATTATTCAAACAATATTAAATTTAGTTTAGCACAATAAGTAAATACTTTTCATTACATAGGAACACAATTAATCATCAAATCGTGTAGGGCGTTTAACATGACGTTTAGGACGAGAGTCCTTAAATGCAATAACATCCCTTGATGAATTGTTTGTCGGGTTATAACTATTTTTTTCTTTTTCTTTTGCACGACTTTGCACTTCATCATTTTCTACACTAGTTGGAATCACTTTGAAATAAGCCATATTACGTGTTATACTATGATCTCTATTACTAGCTGTTACCATAGTTCCTTTTACACTAATCACTTTATATGGTTTTGTATCATACGGCATATCTAACTTTCCCTCTTTTTTCTTTTTAACGAGAACAGTGTCACCAACCTTTATGAACTGTTCCTTTGCACGTTGATCATGAGCAATTTTCATTTTGCCCTTGGCTAGTGCATCCTTCTGAGCGAGACGTTTATCCGTTACCTCGGCTGGCATGACGGGTAGTGCGATTCTCATAGGACGTCCAAATAAAAGTTCGCCAGGCGACTTGCCCAGTGTTCCATGTGGTGTTGCACGGTAGTTCCTGAGAAAAGCATACATAGCTTGTTTCCAGGATCGTCCTTCGGCATGAGCACAGCGTACCGCTTTCATGAGAGGTTGCATGAATCTCTCAACTTCTCCATTTGCTTGAGGATGTAGTGGCATCACACGGCGGTGTTTGAATCCAATATGCTGAGAAAAGTTGACGAAGTCTTGTCCATTGAATGGCGGTCCATTGTCTGTCTTGACAACTTCAGGAATGCCAAAGTTTGAAAAGATCTTGTCGAGTTTCGGGATGACAGCCTTTGCAGATGTGGAAGTGATGATTTCTACTTCTGGATAACGTGAGTGATCATCAATGACTACCATCAAGTACTCTCCAGTTGGTAGTGGTCCACAGAAGTCCATCGATACTTCTGTCCATGGTGCAGCAGGTAGTGGTGAAGGTTGTAGAGGTGTTGGTCTTGAAGTATCCACTGCAGCTTGGCAAGGGACACAGGCATCATGCATATCCTTTGCTTGACGATCAATGCCAGGAAACCACACCTTTTCTCTTAGCAGCTGTTTCGTCCTAACAAGACCTTGGTGTCCTTGATGTGCAAGCTTCAGAGCACGTTGCTGGAGAACAGCTGGAATCACGATACGAGTACCTCGCAGCACAGTGTCGCGTTGTTGCGTAACACTTAATTCTGTCTGGATGCGTTCAAGTGCTTTGAATGCACCTTGGTCAACTCCTGAGGGTGGGATGCGTGGAAACTTTTTCTTAGTCAATGCATCCACTGTTGCTTGCAGAGTTGGGTCCTCTAGGGTTGCAGTACGGATTTCATCAAGAGTAAGAGCCTTAGGGACTGCATCACAGGTTACAGAGTGTACATATTCCTCGGCAACTTGCTGATGCTTGGTGATGGTGAAACTGTTTGCAGGATGTCGACTGATGTAATCAGCGGGATTGCCTGCACCCGGCTTGTATTTCACCGTAAAGTTGTATGGTTGCAGACGAAGAGCCCATCTCTCAATGCGAGCTGGTGGTTTGGACTTTGGATTATTGAAGATGGTCTCCAACGGTTTGTGGTCAGTGACTATCGTGGTGAAGGGTGCACCAAGCAGATACACATTGAAGTGTTCACAGCCCCATACAAGAGCAAGAGCTTCCTTCTCTGTCTGACTGTATCGTTGCTCAACATCTGTGAGAGAACGGCTGGCGTAGGCAATTACTACTCTGGAATCTGGTTGACCAGGTTTGTGTTGGGCTAAAACAGCACCTAATCCAACAGGACTAGCATCCACCGTTAACTCAGTGTCCATTGATGGATCAAAGTATGCAGCAGTCGCATTCTCTACTAGTGCATCTTTCACAGCATCAAATGCATTTTGCTCGATATCGCTCCAGTACCATGATGCATTTTTCTTCAGGAGCTCACGTAGAGGCTTTGTAATGGTAGCAAAATCTGGAATGAAGCGAGAACAGTAGTTTGCCATTCCCAGAAAACTATGTACTTCAGTGGACGTTGAAGGAGGTGCAGCATTCTTGATATCTGCAACTTTCTTAGGATCTGGAGACAGACCTTTGTCACTAAGTACATGTCCAAAGAATTCAATTTTATGTTGATTGAACTCACACTTTGCTTGGCTTAGCGTCAAATTCTTTTCTCGTAAGCGTTGCAATGTTGCACGAAGAGCTTTGTCGTGTTCAGCTTGGGTACGGCCATAAACAATGATGTCATCAGACATGTTGTCAGCATTAAGTATATCTTGCAATACCTGGCTGATGATGTGCTGGAATACCTCGGCAGCACTGTTAATACCAAAACTCAGGCGCTTGTACCTATACAGACCTCGATGTGTCGTAAACGTTGTGATGAAGCGACTCTCATCATCAAGTTCAAGCTGATGATAGCCCTTGTTTAAATCTAACTTGCTGAATACAGTTGCACCATTCAAGCGGTAGATCATATCATCTACAGTGGGTGTAGGATGGCGTTCACGCATTATTGCCTTGTTGGGAACACGCATGTCCACACAAATGCGTATCTCATCTGGATTCTTCGGCTTTGGTGGAGTGACAATTGGGCTTACCCATGGTGTTGGGCCTGTTACTGGTTCAATGATATCTAGTTCTATCAGCCTATCCAGTTCAGCATCGACTTTCTTGCGAGTATGAAATGGTTGTCGGCGATGTGGTTGGGCAACTGGAATTACATCTGGGTTGATATGCAGATGTACTTTGCTATCAGTATAACAACCTATGGATTTAAATCGATCAGAAAATTCAGCAACAATACCATCAACATTGTTTGCAGATTCCACTGCTACAGCATTAGAAAGCTGAAGTAGCCCCAATTTGGTTGAAGTCTTGTAACTGAGTAAAGACTCCTTTGCATTCCTAACAACATGGAATGTAGTAATGAGCATTGCATTCTTTGACTTAATCTCTGCAGTGAAAGTTCCAATCACTGGCAAGGCTAACTTCGAAGCATAGGCAGTGGCTTTGCCATTATAGTTTTCAAGCTTTGGGAACTGTTTTTTAAATTTTTCATAGTGGCACTCAGCAATGGTATCAATGTTTGATCCAGTGTCAATGAGAACTTTGAGACAAATACCAGCAATGTATACACATGTCTCTGGGTTGTTTGGAAGATCATTCCATTCTGTGATTGCTTGTACTCCATAAGTATAATCACATTCACTGTCATCTGAGACTGGTTGTAATGAAATGTTGTCTTGTATATTATTAACATTCTGGATATGAGGTGCAATATTGTGTTTACCACCTCGACCCCTATGACCTGATCCTCGTACAGTGCTTTTATTCATTGACTGTGGTTTCTTTAGTGCGGAACGACACATAGCACCAAAATGACCTAGTTTTCCACACTCATAGCACTTCTTACCTTGAGCAGGACAAACATTATCTTGGTGTGGGTAGTCTCCTCCACAATTGTAACATTTATTGTTGACACCCTCTGATGTGGGTCGTTGTGACTGCTTGAGCCTTGTTCCTTGACCCCAGTTGTGACGTGGTTCTCGGCTAAATTTACTGTTAGGTTTGGCATGATATCTTCTTTGATTGCGATGTCCTCCCTGAACCTTACGTACCTCATCACTGTTAGTAACAGTGGCAGAACCGTTATTGGCACTGCACTCCATGACACGAGCATCACGTGCAGCATCTTCCATTCGACGAGCAATATCCAGTATCTTGGTAAGAGAACTTTCATCATCAACAAGTTCTAGAGCTCTTCGACGGAGACGTGTAGATGTGCATGTTTCAATTATTTGCTGTTTGATTTCTTTGTCAACATCAGCAAACTCACAATGGGCTGCTAAACCCTGCAGACGTGTGTGGTATTGATCCACAGTTTCATTGGAGAGTTGTTTTGCTCTCCTGAAATGCATAATTTCCATAGCAGTATTTTGCCTTGGTTTGAAATGCTCTGTTAGTTTGGCTTTGGCAGTGTCATAATCTTTGGCACCACCAGTGTCTTTCAGTGTGTCAAAGATGTCACAAACTCTATCACCTGCATAATGAAGTAGAAAGGCACGCTTTCTTTCAGCACTTTTGATGTCAGAAACTATCAACAAATTTTCAAACTTTTTAAGCCATTTGACCCACCTCTGTGACAGGTTTGTCTGGTCACAGTCAGGATCAAATGCAGGAAATTGAGGCATATTTGCCATTTTTACTGAATAAATGTAACTTATCACTTAAATGTTCCTCAGAATATTAAACACTTACTGCACTGTATATGTTAGTCAAGAATTCACTGTAATTACTTTAATTTTGCAAAGCACACAAGCATTTTAATGCAAAAGTTCACAACAGTGCACAATATAGCAGCAACTGACTTCTTACCTAGCCCTTGTGTACATGTGTTGTTCCTACTCACAGCAGCAGCACAGCAGTTGGTACAGCAGCAGCACAGCAGTTGGCACAGCAGTTGGTACAGCAGCAGTTGGTACAGCAGCAGTTCAGTGTGATGAATTTTGTAGCACGAAGCGTCGTTTCGTAACCAAAACATCAGGTTTTGTACACATCAATGCGTCGTTTCGTACACAACGTCGGCAGATTCCTCAGTACAGTTTCTTCAGCACAGCTTGGGTAGCACACAGCTTGGGTAGCACACAGCATTGGTTAGCACACAGCATCGTTTAGCACACAGCATTGGTTAGCACACAGCATCGGTTAGCATACAGCATTGGGTATGGCGCTCACAGCTTCTCTTCCTCCTCCAGGCAGCATGCTTCTCCCTTGTGTTTGAAACTGAACAAATACCTGCGTTCACAGTTCATCCTCGTCGCCAATGTGGTGTTTGTGTGTTACTGAGGAAGTCTTGGTTGTAGGGTTGATGTAAAGTCATGACTTGGTTACTGACTTTAATACTTAATATGATTACATGACTAGTAGCTACCAAGCTTGGCGGGCGTCCTGTACGCTCTCTTGTTTACCTTCCTTCTCTGGCGTCCCAGCCGCCGCACATAGAAAACGGATGGTACCATTTTCTGTGAACATGACAGATACTATAGTGAACTCTCATGTAGAAATAATTAGTAAATTGAAAGAAAGTAATGACCATTTGAATAGCAAAGTTTTATGTCTTGAGGGTTTAGTGAAAGACTTGCACAAGGATAAGAATCGATTGGAAACAAATTGCAAAGCCATGGAAGAAGAAAATAAACTCTTAAAAATAGCTTTGGAAGAAGTTAAAGTAAATTTAAACATAAATGACTACAATAGATTAGGTAAGGAAATTCAACAGGAGAAACAGCTTTTGTCAGCACAGATGGAGGAAGTTACACAGGGAATAGAACAGTGCAAGAAAGATATGCAACTCACTTATGCACAAGTGGCCAAGGAGAAGGAAAAAATAGAAGCAGCAGTAAAGGAAGTCAAACACTGCAGCAACCAAGATAAAACAAACATTAGGCTAGAAGTGAGGAAAGAATTGGCATCTAACCCGAAGTTGGTGCAAAACACAGTTGATCGGAGTAAGTCCCTGATCATTTTTGGCTGCAAAGAAAAGGCGATAACATCTAGGTCAGAAAGAGCTGTAGATGAAGCTAAAGTAGTAGATAAAATTGTTGGCCTCATAGAAGGTCTTACAACCATAGAGAATGTGTGCGACTACAGGAGAATAGGCAGGTACGTAAAAGGGAAAGATCGACCTTTGAGGATCACCCTAAACGGTGCCAAACAGATGGAAGAAGTACTAAGGAATGCTAGAAAATTGCAAAGTGATGAGGATGGGAAAGGGTGGTCGTTAAGACGAGATCTTTCAAAAGAAGATAGAGAGAAGCTGAAACTGAACCTCGCCGAGGCAAAACATTTAAATGAGAGCAGGAATGAAGAAGAAATCAATTTTTTTTTCTACAAAGTGATAGGGGTAGGCAAACCAGTAAAGTGGTACATAAAGGCAAACCAACAAAATCAATAGAGAGGGGGGGAGTGAAGAATAAGGAGAGGGGGAACAAGTTCCTGAAGATTGCATACACCAACATAGATGGAGTGAGATCGAAGATACTGTACTGGAGTTAAGTGATGTAATACAGCTGCAGACACCAGACATTGTTGCACTCACGGAGACAAAACTTGAAGATGTAATTTTAAATGAGGTCATATTCCCAAGGGGCTACTCAATTTGGAGACGGGACAGAAAAATTAGGAAAGGCGGTGGCGTTGCTGTGCTGGTAAAAGAACACCTAAAGGTGAACGAAATAATGACGGCCAATCCACAAGAAGTTGACATAATATCACTAGAGATCTGCTTTGAGGATGATAAACTAATGATAATAAATGCATATAGTCCACCGCCAAGCAGCACATGGTCAAAGGAGGAGCTAGATAGTAAACGTGAAGGTCTTATAACAATAATGAGAGAGATTATAGTGAGAGCGGATAATGATAGATCACGAATGTTGATAGTCGGTGACTTCAACTTGAAATCCATAGACTGGGAAGCATATGAAGCTAAAACAGAAGATTTTTAGACCTGTAAATTTGTAGACCTCATCCTGGAAACATTCTTGTATCAACATGTTAAACAAGCTACGAGGATGAGGGAAGGGGACGTTCCCTCCATGCTAGATTTGATATTTACCAGGAAGGAGGAAGAGATATTTGACATTCAGTACCTTCCTCCCTTGGGTAAAAGTGACCATGTCTTTTTGGGAATAAAGTATGCAATGCGTTATAAGCTGGAAGAAAATAAGGAGGTTGAAGCAGTTGAAAAACCAGACTTCAGGAGAGGACATTATGGTGACCTTAGAAATTTTTTTAGTGAGTATAATTGGACAGACTTGATGCTAGGCAAGGAAGTGAATGAGATGTATGTCAAGTTTTGTGAAATATATGATAAAGGCACAATTTTTTTTACCAAAACAGAGATGCAGAACTAGGAAACAGGATTGGTTCAGTAGAAATTGCGAGAGGGCTAGAGACCGAAAGACACAAAAATGGAATCAATACAGGAAGAGGCCGAACCCCCAAACATACCAGCGATACAAAGATGCGAGAAACAACTACACGGCAGTGAGGAGAGAGGCAGAAAGAAATTTTGAAAAAGGGATTGCGGACAAATGTAAAACAGAACCGGGTCTATTCTATAAATTCATAAACAACAAATTGCAGGTAAAGGATAATATTCAGAGGTTGAAAATGGGAAATAGATTCACGGAAGATGAAAAGGAAATGTGTGAAACACTAAACGAAAAGTTCCAAAGTGTGTTTGTACAAAATGAAATCTTTAGGGAACCAGATACAATAAGAATTCCAGAGAACAACATAGAGCACATAGAGGTGTCTAGAGACGAAGTGGAAAAAATGCTCAAGGAGCTAAGTAAGAACAAAGCAGTTGGTCCAGATGGAGTTTCACCATGGGTTCTGAGAGAATGTGCACCTGAGCTCAGCATTCCACTTCAACTGATTTTTCAGGCATCCCTGTGTACAGGAGCTGTAGCTGATGTGTGGAAAAAGGCTAACATAGTTCCAGTCTACAAAAGTGGAAACAGGGAAGACCCCCTTAATTATAGACCTGTATCATTGACAAGTGTAATAGTAAAAATATTGGAAAAAATAATTAAAACTAAATGGGTAGAACACTTGGAGGAAAACGATATAATATCAGACAGACAGAATGGTTTTCGATCTGGAAGATCCTGTGTAACGAACTTGCTCAGTTTTTATGATCGAGCCACAGAGATTTTACAGGAAAGAGATGGTTGGGTTGACTGCATCTATCTGGACCTAAAAAAGGCTTTTGACAGAGTTCCCCATAAGAGGTTGTTCTGGAAACTGGAACATATTGGAGGAGTGACAGGTAAGCTACTAACATGGATGAGAAATTTCTTAACTGACAGAAAAATGAGGGCCATAATCAGAGGCAAGGTATCGGATTGGAGGAATGTCACAAGTGGAGTACCTCAGGGTTCAGTTCTTGCACCGGAAATGTTCATTGTCTACATAAACGATCTACCAGTGGGAATACACAATTACATGAATATGTTTGCTGATGATGCTAAGATAATAGGGAAGATAAGAAACTTAGATGATTGTCATGCCCTTCAAGAAGACCTGGACAAAATAAGTATATGGAGCAACACTTGGCAAATGGAATTTAATGTGAATAAATGCCATGTTATGGAATGTGGAATTGGAGAACATAGACCCCACACAACCTATAAATTATGTGAGAAATCTTTAAAGAATTCTGATAAAGAAAAGGATCTAGGGGTGGTTTTAGATAGAAAAATGTCACCTGAGGACCACATTAAGAACATTGTGCGAGGAGCCTATGCTACACTTTCTAACCTTAGAATTGCTTTTAAATACATGGATGGAGAAATACTAAAGAAATTGTTCACGACTTTTATTAGACCAAAGCTGGAATATGCAGCGGTTGTATGGTGCCCATATCTTAAGAAGCACATCAACAAACTGGAAAAGGTGCAACGACATGCCACTAAGTGGCTCCCAGAACTGAAGGACAAGAGCTACGAGGAGAGATTAGAGGCATTAAATATGCAAAAACTAGAAGATAGAAGAAAAAGAGGCGATATGATCACTACGTTCAAAATAGTAACAGGAATAGATAAAATTGATAGGGAAGAATTCCTGAGACTCGGAACTTCAAGAACAAGAGGTTATAGATTTAAACTAACGAAACAAAGCTGCCGGAGATATATACGAAAATTCACTTTTGTAAACAGAGTGGTAGACGGTTGGAACAAGTTAAGTGAGAAGGTGGTGGAGGCCAAAACCGTCAGTAATTTCAAAGCATTATATGACAGAGTGCTGGGGAGATGGGACACCACGAGCGTAGCTCTCATCCTGTAACTACACTTAGGTAATTACACACATTTGACTTTTCTGCACTTTATACTGTTTGAAAACCCTTGGATTTTCAGAATGATATACTAGCAAGGGTTTAATTTTCAAATCGCCACTCGCGTTTGACCACAGCAAAAACTCTGAAAATAAACGGTAAATCCTTGTGAAGAATTCGGGCGGGATAGTCACTGGATGCAAGGCACTGGCAAACTGAGCAGCGATTGCCGTGCCACCACGCGCTAGGTCGGCCTGTATGCGTATCAACAAACTCGTATCCTGAGGCAACCCTCGTGACCCAATACAAATTTTCCGAGCAAATCCTGCTCGTAAGCCGAAAAGCTCGTAACCAGGGGCGCTCGTAAGCCGAGGTACCACTGTATGTGTCATTTATCTACTAGGTTGTTTCCCTACACCCTGAATTCCCCTTGGCTCAAGTAAAAGCCTTTATTTCCCTAGACAACATTAAAAATACACGACCCCACCACCCCCGAATACGTGATATCTCGCTACAGACAAGTGTTAAGACGTAGGGGAAAAAATCTTTATAGAAAAGTTCTTAGTGAGACAAACAAGCAATGAGCCACAACCAGGTCCTAGTGGTATGCCTGCAATACGTAGGAGAGAAAGAGAGTACCCCAGAGAAGTCATCACTGCCTGATGTTGTTATAGAAGGGGATTCCCCTTCCAAACACTTAACACCTCTCCTGTCCCCCCCCCCCCCTCATCGTCTTCCATACGCAAACAAGTCATCAATAAAGGTAAGATATAACTTGTACATAGTACAAAATATTTGTACTATTTTATATATATGAAATGGATTTTTAAGTTAATATTTTTGGGATCCGAGGCCCAGTCCGGCCTGAGGCCTGCCAGTCTGGCTGCCACCCCCTTTCCCCCTACTACTGACCCGCTGTAACCTACCCCCCTCCCTTCCCCTCTCCTCCCATTCCTGCACCTGACCACCAGCGGCCAGCCACAACCCCTTCACCCCTCCCCGACCACTGGTGGCCCGCCAACTGCCCCTCTTTTCGTCAGTTGAAAATTCGGTGATTTCAGTTGATTGGATTTAACCCACAAGCTGCTAAGGGCTATTTGGTCTTTGTCACCCACAGGCGCATAAAAAAAATTCTTGTAAACCTGTTAATGTGTGTTCCCTGATCACGGGAAAAATATAAAAAAAAATTGTAAGTGGCATATTTTGGCTGCAATAGGGTGGGGAAGTCTGGCAAAAAAGAGGCGCTGACTCGGCAAGCATCGGGAAAGTTCTGCTTCCCTCAGCTGTCAGGCGGGTAGTTGCCACAAAGATATAATTACCTAATGGGGGGTAGAAATAGCCTAAGCTACTCTATCCCTTTGAGATGTATTTTTTATTTTTTCTTGTCTCAATAAACATACTTGAACTTGATTACCTAATTATTTCAGTGTCTCTGATTGATTTTTTGTTAAGTTTTTTTTTTTTTGCCGTAATATTATTTAATAGTGTATAGTGTTATATATTTATATAATAAAATGTGTGAATCATTGTTGTACTCAAAATTATGGTGTGCATATTATTGATTCAATTATGTTTATAAAAAATAAACAAATACTTTTGCAGTTATTACACTATATACACAGGTTATATATAAGTATCTGCATGTTTTGTTCACCATAACGAACCACGAAGTTGATAGTGAGTCAAAAAGCAACGGGGAGTGGCCAGCCAGCCACTTGCTACCCCTCCCTCCCTCCCTCCCTCAAAAACTCCTCACTCACCATCCTCCTCCTCCTCCTCCCACCATACTGTTTTTGCTTTTATTCACTACATACAGATGTTATATATAATTATCTACATGTTTTGTTCACCATAGTTGTTCATGTTAGCTGGCATAGTGCACAAAGAGCATAGTTGCCACCCTTATACAGCTTGACAAGTCAGGAAGATGACACCACCTCCCTCACCAAAATGGCTTCTCCCAACACTTCTTTTGCTGTTATTACACTATATATGCACGTTATAGATAAGTATCTACATTTGGGTTGATCATAGCGAACCACTAAGCTTGTATGGTGATGGCAGACAGTAACAGGTGGCCACAATGGTCAAAGGAGGAGCTAGATAGTAAACGTGAAGGTCTTATAACAATAATGAGAGAGATTATAGCGAGAGCGGATAACGATAGATCACGACTGTTGATAGTCGGTGACTTCAACTTGAAATCCATAGACTGGGAAGCATATGAAGCTAAAACAGAAGATTTTTGGACCTGTAAATTTGTAGACCTCATCCTGGAAACATTCTTGTATCAACATGTTAAACAAGCTACGAGGATGAGGGAAGGGGACGTTCCCTCCATGCTAGATTTGATATTTACCAGGAAGGAGGAAGAGATATTTGACATTCAGTACCTTCCTCCCTTGGGTAAAAGTGACCATGTCTTTTTGGGAATAAAGTATGCAATGCGTTATAAGCTGGAAGAAAATAAGGAGGTTGAAGCAGTTGAAAAACCAGACTTCAGGAGAGGACATTATGGTGACCTTAGAAATTTTTTTAGTGAGTATAATTGGACAGACTTGATGCTAGGCAAGGAAGTGAATGAGATGTATGGCAAGTTTTGTGAAATATATGATAAAGGCACAAAAAAATTTATACCAAAACAGAGATGCAGAACTAGGAAACAGGATTGGTTCAGTAGAAATTGCGAGAGGGCTAGAGACCGAAAGACACAAAAATGGAATCAATACAGGAAGAGGCCGAACCCCCAAACATACCAGCGATACAAAGATGCGAGAAACAACTACACGGCAGTGAGGAGAGAGGCAGAAAGAAATTTTGAAAAAGGGATTGCGGACAAATGTAAAACAGAACCAGGTCTATTCTATAAATTCATAAACAACAAATTGCAGGTAAAGGATAATATTCAGAGGTTGAAAATGGGAAATAGATTCACGGAAGATGAAAAGGAAATGTGTGAAACACTAAACGAAAAGTTCCAAAGTGTGTTTGTACAAAATGAAATCTTTAGGGAACCAGATACAATAAGAATTCCAGAGAACAACATAGAACACATAGAGGTGTCTAGAGACGAAGTGGAAAAAATGCTCAAGGAGCTCGGTAAGAACAAAGCAGCTGGCCCAGATGGCGTTTCACCATGGGTTCTGAGAGAATGTGCATCTGAGTTCAGCATTCCACTTCACCTGATCTTTCAGGCATCCCTGTGTACAGGAATCGTAGCAGACGGGTGGAAACAGGCTAACATAGTTCCAATCTACAAAAGTGGCAGCAGGGAAGACCCCCTCAATTATAGACCTGTATCATTGACAAGTGTAATAGTGAAAGTATTGGAAAAACTAATCAAAACTAAATGGGTAGAACACCTAGAGAGAAATGATATAATATCAGACAGACAGTATGGTTTTCGATCTGGAAGATCCTGTGTATCGAATTTACTCAGTTTCTATGATCGAGCCACAGAGATATTACAGGAAAGAGATGGTTGGGTTGACTGCATCTATCTGGACCTAAAAAAGGCTTTCGACAGAGTTCCACATAAGAGGTTATTCTGGAAACTGGAAAATATTGGAGGGGTGACAGGTAAGCTTCTATCATGGATGAAAAATTTTCTGACTGATAGAAAAATGAGGGCAGTAATCAGAGGCAATGTATCAGAATGGAGAAATGTCACAAGTGGAGTACCACAGGGTTCAGTTCTTGCACCAGTGATGTTTATTGTGTACATAAATGATCTACCAGTTGGTATACAGAATTATATGAACATGTTTGCTGATGATGCTAAGATAATAGGAAGGATAAGAAATTTAGATGACTGTCATGCCCTTCAAAAAGACCTGGACAAAATAAGTATATGGAGCACCACTTGGCAAATGGAATTTAATGTTAATAAATGTCATGTTATGGAATGTGGAATAGGAGAACATAGACCCCACACAACCTATATATTATGTGAGAAATCTTTAAAGAATTCTGATAAAGAAAGAGATCTAGGAGTGGTTCTAGATAGAAAACTATCACCTGAGGACCACATAAAGAATATTGTGCAAGGAGCCTATGCTATGCTTTCTAACTTCAGAATTGCATTTAAATACATGGATGGCGATATACTAAAGAAAATGTTCATGACTTTTGTTAGGCCAAAGCTAGAATATGCAGCTGTTGTGTGGTGCCCATATCTTAAGAAGCACATCAAAAAACTGGAAAAGGTGCAAAGACATGCTACTAAGTGGCTCCCAGAACTGAAGGGCAAGAGCTACGAGGAGAGGTTAGAAGCATTAAATATGCCAAAACTAGAAGACAGAAGAAAAAGAGGTGATATGATCACTACATACAAAATAGTAACAGGAATTGATAAAATCGACAGGGAAGACTTCCTGAGACCTGGAATTTCAAGAACAAGAGGTCATAGATTTAAACTAGCTAAACACAGATGCCAAAGAAATATAAGAAAATTCACCTTCGCAAATAGTGGTAGACGGTTGGAACAAGTTAAGTGAGAAGGTGGTGGAGGCCAAGACCGTCAGTACAGAGCACCACTTGGTTTCCGAACCCCTTGGGGACGAGACCCGTCGGTTAACATGTAAGTTCGTATACGAGAAATAGAGGGGAAAAAATAAACTAGAAATGTAAAAATAAATTTTTCAGAAAAAATTCACGAAAAAACTCTAGGGGAAAAAAATCGACAGGTTCATAGCGTAAATGCGACTGTGTTTTGTTTGTACTCACCAATAAGTGAAGTCCTGATCCGCTTTATAAAAGTCCTTAATTGTTCCTAACTGATTATTAAGACGTCTGGCAAACATCCTCTGGATGTTTCCTGCCAGCCTGCAGGCACATCCTGCCTAAAATATACGATGCTGTACTGTACATTTAAGAAACAAATCTGGGTCACAGGTCTGTGGAGTGTGGTTAGGCTTACGGAGTCAGCCGGTCCCTCCCCCACCACCGATACACCTCCCCCTCTCCCCCCACCCCAAACCCATACACACACACACACACACTCAAAGGTCACGTGGTTCATGGTTCACTTCAACACCCATATATCGCTTCCTGCCTGCCTGCCTCCTTCCCAGCCTGCAAGCCTGCCTGCCTGCCTGCCTGCCTCCTTCCCAGCCTGCAAACCTGCCTGCCTGCCTGCCTCCTTCCCAGCCTGCAAGCCTGCCTGCCTGCCTGCCTCCTTCCCAGCCTGCAAGCCTGCCTGCCTGCCTGCCTGCCTCCTTCCCAGCCTGCAAACCTGCCTGCCTCCTTCCCAGCCTGCAAGCATCCCTGCCTGCCTGCCTCCTTCCCAGCCTGCAAGCCTGCCTGCCTGCCTGCCTCCTTCCCAGCCTGCAAGCCTGCCTGCCTGCCTGCCTCCATCCCAGCCTGCAAGCCTGCCTGCCTGCCTGCCTCCTTCCCAGCCTGCAAGCCTGCCTGCCTGCCTGCCTCCTTCCCAGCCTGCAAGCCTGCCTGCCTCCTTCCCAGCCTGCAAGCCTGTCTGGCTGCCTGCCTCCTTCCCAGCCTGCAAGCCTGCCTGCCTGCCTGCCTCCTTCCCAGCCTGCAAGCCTGCCTGCCTGCTTGCCTCCTTGCCTCCTTCCCAGCCTGCAAGCCTGCCTGCCTGCTTGCCTCCTTCCCAGCCTGCAAGCCTGCCTGCCTCCTTCCCAGCCTGCAAGCCTGCCTGCCTGCCTCCTTCCCAGCCTGCAAGCCTGCCTGCCTGCCTGCCTGCCTCCTTCCCAGCCTGCAAGCCTGCCTGCCTCCTTCCCAGCCTGCAAGCCTGCCTGCCTGCCTGCCTCCTTCCCAGCCTGCAAGCCTGCCTGCCTCCTTCCCAGCCTGCAAGCCTGCCTGCCTGCCTGCCTCCTTCCCAGCCTGCAAGCCTGCCTGCCTGCCTGCCTCCTTCCCAGCCTGCAAGCCTGCCTGCCTGCCTGCCTCCTTCCCAGCCTGCAAGCCTGCCTGCCTGCCTGCCTCCTTCCCAGCCTGCAAGCCTGCCTGCCTGCCTGCCTCCTTCCCAGCCTGCCAGCCTGCTTCCTTTCCAGCCAGCCTGCCTCCCTCCCTGCCATCATGCTAACGGGTAGTGTGTGTTAGGCTTATCTTCGGGAATGAGCCGGTCTCACCCCCACCACCAACAAACCACCCGCCCCCCTACATCCCATCTCTCAAGGTCACGCGGTTCAACCGCGTGACTACCACTCACTCCCTGCTGCGCCTGCCTGCCTGCCTGCCTGCCTGCCTGCCTGTGCCTGCCTGCCTGCCTGCCTGTGCCTGCCTGCCTGCCTGCCTGTGCCTGCCTGCCTGCCTGTGCCTGCCAGCCTGCCTTTCCCTCCCTAATTCTCACTACTTCCATCCCTTCCTGCCTACCTCCTAGCATCTCTCCCTACCTCCCCCTCCCTCTTAGCATCTCTCCCTACCTCCTAACATCTCTCCCTACCTCCCCCTCCCTCCTAGCATCTCTCTCTCCCCCTCTGTCACTGATTCTCCCCCCCTCCTCATTCATACTGCCTCCCACCTAAGTTGCATCGTTCATCCACCCACCAGTCGGCCATCACTGATGCAATGCGTGCATTTGGAGCCAACATGGTGCACAGATGTTTCTTGATTGTGCAGATATGTAAAACAAAAGCACAGAATGAACATTCCAGCCTTATGGCAATTCAAAATAATAGGAATAATAGGCCGTGAATCTGTGAAGTCACAGTGGGCAAACTGGACCATCGCCCACCCACCACCACAAGCCGGCGTGACGCTTGGTGGACCCCTTCCTACCCGAACTTTGTTCGGGTAGCATGACTCCCCAACCCCAATCGGGAAACTGGAAGTTTCGGATAACTAAAGTTCGGAAACCAAGTGGTGCTCTGTAGTTTCAAAGCGTTATATGACAAAGAGTGCTGGGAAGACGGGACACCACGAGCGTAGCTCTCATCCTGTAACTACACTTAGGTAATTACTTAGGTAATTACACAATTCAATTCCCCTGATAACCATCTACAAAATTCTCAGGGGAATTGACAGGGTGGACAAAGACAAACTCTTCAGCACGGGATGAATACAAACAAGGGGACACAGGTGGAACTTAGTACCCAGATGAGCCACAGGGAGGTTAGAAAGAATTTTTTCAGTGTCAGGGTAGTAAACAAATGGAATGCATTAAGTAGTGTTGTGGTGGAGGCAGACTCCATACACAGTTTCAAATGTAGATATAATAGAACCCAATAGGCTCAGGAATCTGTACACCAGTTGATTGACAGTTGAGAGGCGGGACCAAAGAGCCAGAGCTCAACTCCTGCAAACACAACTAGGAGAGTACAACTAGGTGAGTACACACAACTGATGTTCCTTCCCTCCCTCCTTCCCTCCTTCCCTCAATGGTTCAAGGCCAGATGCACTAACATTCCTCCTTCAAGTATACTGTGTGTGGTGTTATTACACTATATACACACATCATATACAAGTATCTACATGTTTTGTTCACCATAACTGTTCAACTAAGCTGGTATAGTGCCCAAAGAGCATAGTGGCCACCCTTACAAAGCATGACAAGTCGTGCAGATGTCGCCACCTTCCTCATCAAAATGGCTTCTCCCAATACTACTTTTGATGTTATTACACTATATATATACATTATATATAAGTATCTACATTTTTGTTTACCATAACGAACCATTAAGTTGGTATGGTGAGACAAACAGCAGCAAGGAGTAACCACCACACACACTAGCCAGCCCGCCACTGACTGCAACTCCCTCCCTCACCTCACCTTACTCGCCCACATTCTTCTCCCACCATACTGTTTTTGCTTCTATTCACTATATACAGACTATATATATATAAGTATCTGCATGTTTTGTTCACCATAGTGAACCACTAAGCTGGTATAGTAAGTGCAGACAGTAACAGGTGGCAACAGAGATTCGGCAGATAACGGTACAACCCTCCCACCCTCAACATTACTCCTCCCACAGCACAGCACAAATTATCACAAAAATCCTGCTATTATCAGAATCCGGGTCATTTATATCACAGTCAGGGATCTTCTATAATACTATCAATGCCAAATAATACCAGTTACATATTCGTGTGAAATTAGATAGCTGCTCCCGCAAGTCAGACCTTATCACTGCTGCAGTCACTATGAAATCCAATGTTTATTATGTGAACGAATGTCTAACCAGATTCAGACAAAATCTCTTATTTAAACTACGTGGAATCTGCAAAAGATCCCCTGCTATTAAACATTGTTTTGTGCGTGATGGTAAAATAATAGCTAGGAAGACTGACTCTGGAAAAACTTGTCATAACCACTGAGGCACACCTCACTTCTTTCCTGGATGACTGTGGGATAACAGCTGTATAACCAGAACATAATTTGTAGTCTCACATACTACCAAAGTGTACATAAGCTCTGCCTTTCCTTTCCAAATGTTTTTTAATTTTATTTTTACTTTTTGTTTGTCATCTTTTCTGGGGGGAGCCCCGTCGGCTCCCCGGAGCTATCCCAGGCTGATATGCTAATGTCAGACTTTGGCATCAGTCATGTGTATGGAGTTCTTAGGCCTACCGGGGACCACGGCCAGAACCGGGCCCCCTCAGAGAGGCAAGGGGAGCAATGGCCTATAGAAGCCCCCGTGTAGTTGGAAGCATTCTATGTCTGCCATCGACCGGAACAGGCACCCAGAAAGGTAAGCGCCCCAAAACAAACCCCTATTCTGGTTAAAATTGCTACCAAAAACCGAACTTGTGGATAGAACTCCCCAACCGAAAACAAGCAAACTAGTGTGACGTCACACACCGCCGCGCCGCTGTCTGCGCAGCTCCCCCCTCCCCGGGAGGGGGAAGGGGGTGCCCCAGACCCCCCGCGCCGGCTACCCACACCTCAGTTCTTGAGGCGGATGCTATAGGCGATGGTCGTGTGCTCTGGCTCCGGTGTCGCTACTGCACTGTGCTTTGCGTGTGGTGTTGGTTTTGTGGGTGTGAGAGCCAGGAGTTATCTTCAGTACTCGGGCTGCATGCGCCTAGGGCTGCCTTCCCTAGGTGCCCTGTAAGTACTGCCCTTGGGGCTTGGGGCCACCTTCCACAGGCTCCTCGGGGTCTGCCTCTGCTGGTCCGTTTTACCTTTCGGTTTTTCGGCCGCCTGTTGGGCTCTTGGGTGTTCTGTTCTCCCTTGTTACCGGCAGGTAAGAGGCAGTTTGCACTGGTAGGGGCGCAGGGTGCTGCTCAGCTTGTATTTCCTGACATCGCGGCCGGCTCTGTTCCTTGGGGTTCGCTGTCCTCTTGCGGGGTTTTGTTTTTCTTTTTGTTTTTTGCCTGGTGGGGGGGTTCTGTCATTTTATTCAGTTTGTTTTTGCCCTTCCACTGTTCTCCTCGGTGGCGCCCCCTGCTAGGTCCCCGTGAGTGTACACGTCCCTGGGGTTCAGCTTTAGAACTTTGCTTGGTAGTTTTGGGCGCCAGTTTGCAGCACCGTGCCTGGGACTACCTGAGCGCGAGTCCTATTAAAGTAAACGCTCAGGACCCTGGGAATCCCCTAGGGGGCGCGTGGGTCCGATGGATGTGACCCCGGAGTCCCCACTCGCTGTGTGCGAGTTTGAGGGTTGCTCGGTCCCCTTGTCTCAGGGTGACCCTTATTGTTTTTGCCTCTGCCACGCTGCCTGTTGGGTCGGTGATACTTTCGATCCTGAGTCCTGTGAGTGTTGCTGCTTGCTTGTGACTCAATTTACCCAATCCTCTGACGATTCTATTCGGGTACAGGCGGCGCGTGCGTTGCAGTCTAGGTTTCGTCTGTTGCAACGCGCTCGGTTGGTTGCTTCCCCGGATGCCCCGGGGCTGCCCCGCTTTGCTTTTCGAGACCCGGACTTGGGGGTGGGGGTTGCTTCAATCCTGGTTCAGTCCGCACCTCCTCGTCCTTCCCCTTCTGTTCGTTCTGGTCCCCCGCCCCTGCTTCCGGCCCCGAAGCGTCTGAGGGTTTCGGGGTCGGAGCAGGGGTTACTTGATCTCGAGACTTGGGCAGCTTCGGGGGTTGCCCCTTCCGGGGGGGCGGCAGAGGCATTCGAGTCTTGTCTCCCGGCCGAAGCTTCAGGGTCTGACCAGTAGGCCCCCCTTCCTCCAGCTTTTCCGGCTGCTCCGTCCTTGTCTTGTGGGGTCGGGGCTTGGGGAGAGGACTCGGCCTCGGGTCCTGTGGTGACGGACCTCGAGGCTGGGGAGGGGCTGACTTGGGGGCCTTGGGCCCTGCTGGACCCCGCCTGGGTTTTTCTTCCCACTGAGCGGGGATTATTGTTACAAGGAGTGGGGTTTTCTTTTCCCCCCTCTGTGTACGAGTTGGATTTGGTGTCGGCCCCTCCCCGGGTTCGGTTCCATGTTCCCCCGGGTACGTCGGTTCCGTCCTTCCGGAAGTTTTCGGCTTATCGCATCCAACCTGGTGTGGTGCGAGCGGCCTTTGCAGCTTACCTCCTGCGTGACCCGGATTATGCCTCGGAAATGGATCCGTCCACGTTCAGGTTTGGGACTTCGTTCCCTTTCTGGCTCCGTTACGAGGTTCCGGAGTCGTCCTGGCTAGCAGACTGCCCCTTGTTTGGTCTGGATTCCTGGCATTCCTTCTGTCGTTCCCGCACGCTGGAGTGGCTGGAAGCTTCCATGGTGCTTCAGGTTTTCCTGGGGGGCGAACTTGAGTACCTGAATGAGTGCTTGTTTGCCCCTGCCCTTCCCCGTGATGTGGGCGTTATTCAGCTCCATGTGCAGGTTCCCTCCCTTTCGGCGGCGCTCGTTGCGGAGGACTTGCGCGCCCGGGGCCTTTTGTGTTCGGCCTTGCAGTTCTTTTCTCTCCTGGAGCTGTCTTCGGATTGGCTCATGGAGGATGTGGGGACGCTTGGGTCCGTCCCGGGGTCCGGCACCTTGTCCTCGGCTGCGCGTTCGTCGGCTGCCTTGTTGAAGCTGTTCACGCCGATTTTGCGGGATGCGGTTTCCCTGTTTTATGCTTCCCGTCTCGCGTGTCGGCAGGCGGTGCTGGGTTCCTCCGTGGAATCTGCTTGGGCTCTGGCTCTTAGGCGTTCTTCACCTTTTTATCCTCTCCTGTTTGGGGAGTCGGCCGTGGCGCAGTTTATTCAGGCTGCATCGGCGGCTTGTCGTCCGATGTCGGTCTTGTTGGTTTTCCGGGGGTCCCGGGGTGGGTCTTCCCGGAAAGGTCGTGCCAGGGCTCGGGGTTCCTCTCGTCGTGGTAGGCCTCTGGTGTCAGGTTTGGGGTTGGCTCCTCCTGCGGACCCTCCCTCGTCTGGTCGGCGCGGTGTTCGCGCTGTGCGGGGTTCTGGGTCTCGTAAGGGTCGCCGGCCCTTTCGCGGTTTGCCCCCTTGACGGGGCGATGGGGGGGCGGCTTGCGCTGTTCGCCCGCGCCTGGTCCCACGATTCGTGGGCCTTTCGGGTCGTGTCTCGCGGCCTGTGGTGGCGTTGGGTGGCCCCTCCCCCCTTTGGGGGGTCGGGGCTGGCAGGGCAGGTTTCTTCCCCTGCGCTCTGTCAAGTCGTCTTCGATTGGGTACGCTTGGGCGTCGTCGAAACGACGTCGTCCCTCAGGTGGGTTTCCCGTCTGTTTCTGGTTCCGAAACGGGACTGCGCGGACCTGCGATTCATTCTGGACTTGTCCCGTCTGAACCCCTGGGTTCATTGCCCCTCCTTTCAGATGCTACGCTGTCTCAGGTTCGGCTCCTCTTGGAGCCGGGAGCTTGGTTGGTGTCCCTGGACCTCCGGGACGCTTATTGGCATGTCCCAATTCATCCGCGGTTCAGGGACTGGCTCGGTTTTGTTGTGGGGCGTCTGAGTTACCGCTTTCGTTGTCTCCCGTTCGGGTTGAACCTGGCACCTCGCGTGTTCACGCACCTTACACGGGTTGTGGTGGCTCGTTTGCGTCTCCTAGGTGTTCGGGTGTTGGCCTACCTCGACGACTGGCTGGTTTGGGCTCCCAGCCAGTCAGCTTGCTTGCTAGCCAGGGATTTGGTTCTTTCCCAGCTCGCCGAGTTCGGGTTCTTGGTGAACTGGAGGAAGTCCCATCTGGTTCCCTCTCAGGTTCGGACTTGGCTGGGTCTCGTTTGGAACTCTCGAACCGCCTCCTTGTCTCTCCCTCCGGAGTCTCTCCTGCGGCTGCGGTCCCGCCTTCGTCTGTTTCTGGAGGGCCCTCGGGTCACCCGGCGGTTGCTCGAGGGGCTGTGCGGGAGCCTGAACTTCGCGATGGTGGTCTACCCGCCGGGTCGGGTTTGGCTTCGACGGCTGTTCTGGTTCCTTCGGGGTTCCCCCTTCCGCCTCTCTCGCGATCGCAGAGTTCGACCCCCGTGGGCCTTGCGTCGGTTGCTGCGTCACCGGCTTCCTCTTCGGGTTTTTCGGGGTTCAGTGTCTTGGCGCCTACCTGAGCCCTCGCTCAATGTGTACACGGATGCGTCGTCTCTCGGCTGGGGTTTTGTGACCAGTGCTCACCAGGCCGGCCAGGGGCGTTGGGATCCGTCCTTTTGTCGAGCTCACAGCACGGTGCGGGAGTTCGCGGCAGTGTGGTTTGCTCTGGGGAGTTTTCGGGTGGCCCGCGGATAAACGATTCGGCTCCATTCAGACTGCTCTCCGGTGGTTCATTGCCTGAACCGCGGGGGTTCGATGCGGTCCTTGTCTCTTTGGGGTTGGTCGCTTCGGGTGACTCGTCTGCTGAGTTCTCGGGGTTTGGCTCTCCTGGCGGTTCACGTATGGGGCGTGTCCAATATCTTGGCCGACGCCCTGTCTCGCTTCGTTCCCCTCTCCACGGAGTGGACGGTCGACGACGAGTCCTTCCGTTGGCTTTGCCAGACGTTCGGGCGCCCCGAAGTGGACCTCTTCGTGTCGGTGTGGTCGCGGCGTCTTCCCGTTTATGCGGCGCCCTTCCCCGATCGCGAGCCCGTCGGGGTCGATGCCTTTCGGCTAGACTGGTCGAGGTGGGGGTTCCTGTACCTCTTTCCCCCGGTTCGGCTGTTGCTCCAGGTCCTGACTCGCTTAGAAACTTACCAGGGGAGAGTTGTCCTTCTGGCCCCTTGGTGGCCGGCCCAGCCTTGGTTTCAGGCGCTGGTTGCTCGGTGTCCGAACCCGAGGGTTTTCCCGCGGCTCTGCCTCTTTCAGCAGATCGGGCCGGTATGTCACGTGGCTGGTTCGATCTTCTCCTCGAGTCTTCGCGTATGGTTTTTTTACTCGGGTCTATCATCATCTCTATGGTGATCAGGTGGCCTCCTTGTTGGTGTCCCACCTGAGGGCTTCTTCTCGGCGGCAGTATGAAGTTTCCTGGCCGTCTTTCCGTTTCTTTTTGTGTCTTCGTCGTGTTAGCTCCTTGTCTGTTCGGGTGGTCTTGTCCTTCCTCTCGTGGTTGTTTCAGGACCGTCATCTTATGCCTAACACTGTCGCTTCGTATCGTGCGGCGCTGGCGGAGCCGCTTCAGCTTGCTTTCGGTATCGATGTTACGTCTGCGCTGTTTCGCAAGCTGTCTCGTGCATTGTTTCACCTCCGGCCTGCTCATGCGTCGCCTGAGCCATCCTGGTCTTTGGACAGAGTGCTCGCTTTCCTTTCATCTCCTCGTTTCGTTGTGGCCCCTTCGGTCCAGGATTGTTTTTCCAAGGCACTTTTCTTGTTGGCTTTGGCCTCTGGGGGTCGGGTAGGGGAGCTTCATGCTCTCCTCCGGCGCAGGGGTTTCTGCTCCTTTGGTCGTGGTGATTGTTTTGTTCGTTTGCAGCCGTCTCCTTCTTTTCTGGCGAAGAATGAGACTGCTGCGTTCCGGAGGGGTCCGTGGGTGGTTGATGCTTGGTTGGTCAGGCCGGGGGTGCATCATGTTTTGTGTCCGGTTGCGGCGCTTCGCCGTTATTTGCGCGCCACAGCTTCTGTGTCCGGGGACGCGCTGTGGGTTGATCCGGTTTCCCTTCTTCCCTGTTCGCGGGTTCGGGTCTCTCAGGTCGTCCGCAGGGTTATTAGGTCCAGCCAGCCTGCGGTCTATCCCCGTGCCCATGACGTTCGTAAGTTCGCGGCTCTTGCTGCCGTCTTTGGGAATATGTCTTGGTCTGATATTCGGGCGCGGGGATTTTGGCGGTCGAACAGGGTCCTGGCTGCTCGTTACCTTGTGAATGTCTCTGGGCCTCGTCGGGCCTGTGTTGCTTTGGGTCGGCGGTTGCAGCCAGTTGTCTCGGCTTCGAGTTGAGGGGTGAGCGACAACCGCCTCCTGGGTAAGTCCCTCTTTTTTCTATCTGTGGGTAGTTAGCTCCGGGGAGCCGACGGGGCTCCCCCCAGAAAACCAGCGTTGAATGTAATGAAACGCCATTTTCTGGGTGAGTCCCGGAGGCTCCCCGGCATCACTCCCTCCCTCCGGTCGGCGGTTTTTCGCGTTTTTGACATCCAGCCTCAAGAGCGGAGGTGTGGGTAGCCGGCGTGGGGGGTCTGGGGCTCCCCCTTCCCCCTCCCGGGGAGGGGGGAGCTGCGCTGACAGCGGCGCGGCGGTGTGTGACGTCACACTAGTTTGCTTGTTTTCGGTTGGGGAGTTCTATCCACTAGTTCGGTTTTTGGTAGCAATTTTAACCAGAATAGGGGTTTGTTTTGGGGCGCTTACCTTTCTGGGTGCCTGTTCCGGTCGATGGCAGACATAGAATGCTTCCAACCACACGGGGGCTTCTATAGGCCATTGCTCCCCTTGCCTCTCTGAGGGGGCCCGGTTCTGGCCGTGGTCCCCGGTAGGCCTAAGAACTCCATACACATGACTGATGCCAAAGTCTGACATTAGCATATCAGCCTGGGATAGCTCCGGGGAGCCTTCGGGACTCACCCAGAAAATGGCGTTTCATTACATTCAACACTGGTTTTTTTGTTGATATTGCTTGTTTTTTACTCTTAATTATTTGTTCTTAGTTAATCCCCTTGTCACTAAACCTAGGGGATTTTTATTACCCTGTTATATTTAAAGTATCTTGGTATTTGTTTCTTGTAATCATTTATTGGCATTAATTAATAGTATAATTGTTTATATAAGCATCTACCTCAGTATCATAGTAAAATCTTCCACATGAATATACTCTCACCCTGTTTATTTTTACACTTAGATTTATATTTGAGTAAATTTCTAGATTTACTTAGATTTACATGTCATCTTTTTTTTTCTTGGAATTGTCTATTTGAGCTCGCTTTGTTTTCTTAGGTTCATACTAATTATAGGATTTTAATTAACCATTACTAAGTGTTATGATCTCAGCCTACAGGAGAAACGAGTCTCCCTCCTTGAGAGTTATTCAGCAAGCCTGACCTAACTAGAAGGTCTAGCAGAATTTGAGGTGATATCGCATATGTAAAATAGTTGGTTGGATATGTGTAACAGTTTGAGATTATGGGCAATGCAGAAGAAAATAGATAAATGACTGGCTAGGAGATGTGGACATTTTGCTGGAGGCTTGAGGCTCGCTTCCGGAGGACTTTGCCCTCACTTGAGTGCCAGACATCGCAGGGGGAAGCCGCGCTCCGTTGAGCTCCCGTCAGAAGGGAACCCCTAGTGATATATCTCGAAGAGAAGAGAAGTGTGCAGACGTACCAGCTGTGGAATAGAGCTGGGGACGTGTGGTCTCAAGTCGTGGACGATAATTAGTGAATATTAAGCCGCCCGGAGGCATTATTGTGGGCCGTGGAGCGCCCTGACCAAGCCTCGTCAGAGGAAGAAGCGCCCTCGACCAGACGTTCTGTGGTAAGCACGATATACGCCAGTTCATAGTGATTGCATTGTAGTTGGTCGTGTGCCCAGCGACAGTAGCGATGTTTATTTATAAGTTAGACATATTTTAATAAGGCAGAAAGCCTGAAATAGGAGAGTGAAGAGGGAGGAACACGGAGCGACGTCCGTCCCCTCTGAGCTCTGACCGACGACTGAGGGAGCCTGGCTCCGGATGGAGGAAGACCCTCCCAGCGAGTGAGGACCGCCGCCAGGCGAGGTGGAGTATGGACCCGCCCAAAACGGGGGAGTCCACTCTCACTGTATGTAGAGGACAGATAGAGGTTTGAGGCAAGCATATTGTGTGGTTATTTTTGTTTATGTGTTAAAGGGGAACATTTTATTGGAACGTCGATGGGTTGCAGGTTTGTTTTTGGGGAAGAAGTTGCTGAGAACTTCGAAGCCAGCAGATGATGTAGCTGATGAGACTCCAAGGTAGTGGAGCAGAGGACCTCGAGCTGTGAGGAGAAGCAGCAGTGAAGAGGAGTGTCACGTGCTTCTGTAGAGGTGGTGTAGCAGCCAAGAGAGCTGTGGAAGAACCTAACAGAAGGGTGAAGCACCGTAGTTGCTCAAGGAAACTTCATGATAGCAGCCTGGAGGAGCTGCAGAGGATCCTGGTAGTGAAGCCCGGAAGAACCTAAGGATATTAGGGTAGTGAACTTCCAGAGGTGGAAGGGGAAGTTCTGGTGGATTACTTATAGGGAGTCGATAGTGTTTGGTTGTCATTAGCGTGCAAGACGCAGTGAGAGGTGAGTGACTGTTGGCATTCTTGCGTCAAGGAGTTTTTTATACTGAAGTATCAATGAACATTTATACTGGTATATGTTATTGCATTCAAATGCTGATTTTCTATATATATATTATCTTGCTGATAGTGCAACAGTGTATGTAGGCTTGACCAACTTGAGGAGGTTAATAGTATCAGGTGGTGAACCAGGAGATAGGATACCACTTGATAAGCTGATAATAGAGTTCTGATGGTATTGGAGTGCAACCTGATTGTGATATTATAGAGTATAGGATTCATTATTATTATATGTGTGTATGTATCGTGTATGTGCTTTGTTCAGTAAATGTGTCACAATTTGCTGGTGTTTGCCCTTGTCCTAGTGAGGCTTCCCAGGAAGTAGTGAAGAAGGAGAGAGAGAGAGAAAGAGCCAAGAACCACTGCTGTGGACAGGGTAAGAGGTAATACTAGTAAGTCCTAGGGGATTGAGGAGATCATATCTCATAAGGAGAGAGTGGGGAGTCACAGCGGCTCGAGTGGGTGTGTGCACGTGACAACGAGGCTAAGTGTTGGAGCCGCATCCCCTAAACGTGTGACGTTGAGCCCCTCTCCAAGAGCCAGAAGCGCCAAGGGTGATCTCCTAGTATAAGCACTCTGCCGAGTTGTGGGTTGGGTTGTCCATAGAGAAGGATCAACGACGACAACACCAACCAACCCACAGTCTAAGTGTTGGAGCCGCATCCCCTAAACGTGTGACGTTGAGCCCCTCTCCAAGAGCCAGAAGCGCCAAGGGTGATCTCCTAGTATAAGCACTCTGCCGAGTTGTGGGTTGGGTTGTCCATAGAGAAGGATCGACGACGACAACACCAACCAACCCACAGTCTATAATATAAGCTAATTATCTTTAAGATCATTTTACTTTATGATCATTATTTTTCTTTTTTTTTTACATTTATATTGTCAGTCTACTGATTTTTTGTTTTTTTATTTGATCTAACTTCTGTGTCCTTCCTGGCTATCTATTGGATCTTTATTTTACTTCTAATTTGTTACTATTTTATTGTATTTGCTTTTATTCTTGTGTTTTGCTATATCGTGTATCTTGTATCGTGATCCCTCTGCATCTCTCTGCACACTGATATTGATCCTGATCAAAATCTTCTCTCTCATATCTACACCAACCAACACATTGATCATCATTATTGCAAGTATTTCACAGCACACCAGGCAAAAAACAAACTCCAAAATAGCACCTGTTTATCAGTTTATAACCAAAATGTTAGATCACTTGGTAAACATTTTGACGCTATAAATGCATTACTCACAGCACTAGGTAATAACTTATCGTTCATTATTTTAACAGAAACTTGGCTAAATAAAGACTATACCCAACTCTACAACTTAGCTGGTTATAAAGCCATTCATAACTGTAGGCCTAATAAAAAAGGTGGTGGCACAGCTATATATTACCGAGATACATTTATATCTATATTACAACACTGCAACAGTGTTATTAGTGACAGAGATGACTACTGTGAATATACTTTTGCTCAGTTTACAATTATATCCCTTAAATCCTCTTTGACTATTGGAGCCATCTATAGATTTCCCAATACTAACATAGCTTCTTTCTCAGATAACCTAAGGAATCTTATTATAAACAACAATCTCAACAAAAACCACATCATTCTGGGAGGAGACTTTAATATTGACCTGGGTCAACAAAATTGCTCTCAAGTTGACTATTTCCTTAACAGCATGAACTCCTGTATGCTAATCCCCACAATTTATTTATTTATTTATTATTTATTTATGCATATACAAGAAGGTACATTGGGAATGTGAGGATACATAATATGGTAATTACAGTCTTGTAAAGCCACTAGTTCGCGCAGCGTTTCGGGCAGAAACAATCACCAAACCTACCCGAGTCACTCAAACATCAGCCACTACCTTGGACCACATATGGACAAACATAACAGCTCCCCTTGTATCTGGTATAATCTATGACAGAACAACTGACCACTATCCTACCTTTCTCATAGCGAACATGGACATAACACCACCAAAAAGCAAGAAACTTTCATTTAGGCTACACAGTGAATCAGCTTTAGGCAATCTTACAGATGCACTTCACAATATTAACTGGGATTCTGAAATCAATAATACCCAGGATATAAATTCATTAGCTAACCTCTTCCTCTCCAAAACTCTAAGCCTCTACAACCTTCATTGTCCCCTTCTTACCAAGCAAGTAACTGACAAAAGATTAAACAATCCATGGCTCACAAGTGGCATTCTCAACTCAGTCAACAAGAAACATGAAAATGAAAAGAAACTTAGGATTGGCCTAGTTTCAAAGGAAGTAGCTAAAAGGTACTCATCAGTGCTTACCAGTATCATAAGAAAGGCAAAACTTGCATATTATGTGAATAGATTCAATGAAGCAAAAGGCAATATGAAAAGCACTTGGAAAACAATCTCTAGTATCCTAGGAACTAAACAACACTCACATAACCAAATAAAACTCTACAAGGATGGGGATATACCATCAACTGATTTAGAAATGGCAAATGAATTTAATAGTTTCTTTTCATCGGTTAGTGCTAATCTTGCCAGTAAAATCCCACAGACCCAGACACATATTAACACATATCTCTCAGGCAGCTATCCAAACTCTCTTCTCCTTTCACCAATCAGCCCGGCAGATGTTGTGTCCATCATACACTCTCTAAAAACCAAGGTAGGGAGCACCATTGAAATTCCGTCCATTGTATGCAAGAGCGCCTCCCATGCCCTTGCCCCACCCATAGCCCTACTGTTCAACAAATCTATCGAGTGTCACACCTTCCCTCATATCCTCAAAAAAGCAATAGTGACGCCAGTTCATAAAGGAGGCAATCCGGTGGCCATAAACAATTATAGACCAATATCAAATCTACCCATTCTATCAAAAATATTTGAAAAAATTATTAACAAACAGCTCTAATTCCTACTTCGTAAAATTTGACATACTCAGCCCCTGCCAGTTTGGCTTCCGGTCCCAAAAGAGCACCAACGATGCAATCATTAGTCTCCTTGACGTAATCTACTCAGCCCTTGACAAAAATGAGTTTCCGATTGAACTCTTCATTGACCTAAGAAAAGCCTTTGATATACTGTTAATCACAACTACCTCTTACTTAAACTCCAGCATTATGGAATTCGAGGCCTTGCCCTCGACTACATCCGATCCTATCTTAGTAACAGACACCAATATGTAACCATCAATGATACAACTTCTTCCACTCTACCAATTACCATTGGAGTGCCACAGGGCAGTATCTTAGGACCTCTTCTATTTCTTATATATATAAACGATCTGCCTAATGTGTCTAATATTCTTAAACCTATATTGTTTGCTGACGATACTACCCTTATCTATTCAGACCTCAACCCACATACACTAAATAATGTTGTGAATAATGAATTAAAAAAGTCCACTTATGGATGTTAACTAACATTAAACATAGAAAAGACTTGCTACATCTTATTTGAAAGCAAATCATCAAATGCAATTCAGCTACAGATAGACAACATTAACATCAGTAATAAAAATGATGGCAAGTTTCTTGGCCTATTCCTAGACAAGAGACTCAACTTCAACACCCACATTCAACACATAACTAAGAAAGTCTCTAAGACAGTTGGTATACTCTCTAAAATAAGATATTATGTTCCTAACTCTGCTCTCCTCTCACTATATTATTCACTACTCTACCCCTATCTTAATTATGGTAACTGTGCATGGGGTCTACCACTGCAAACCACCTTAAGCCCATCATCACCCAACAAAAATCTGCTATCAGAATAATAACTAACCCTGAACAGATGTAATTGGACCCATTATCACCACACTAGAAATAAATATCTCTGATATCCCCAGGGTCAAACTTAATCTGTGTAAACACACTATGCAAATTAAGGGACCTAGTCTATGGAACTCACTCCCTAGTGAATTGAAAAGCTGTTAAACTTTTGCCTTATTTAAAAGCAAAACCAAAAAGTACCTAATTTCATCTTAGTTTCCTACACTGAGCTTTAAATTTGCTCTGTACCTAGTGTTATCCAATCTCCTAATTTTTATGTATGTAACCCAAACAACCTTATTGTGTTCATTGCTGTCTACTTTTATGTGCCAGCCATATGCTGTATTGTGCCTACCAATTTTTGTCAACTACCATTCATGCTATCATTGCAATCAATCTGAGCTACCTATGTGCTTTAATATACCTACAATTTTCTCTCATCTTTTTTTTTTTTCTTGCCTTGTAACTGTTATCATTTTTTTTTATAAATTTTGCAAGTATTTATCTACTTAAAATTTTCTTAGATTAAGGACCTGCTCGAAACGCTGGGCGTACTAATGGCTTTACAAGATTGTAATTACCATATTATGTATCCTCACAATCCCAATGTACCTTCTTGTATATGCATAAATAAATAAATAAATAAATAAATACATAAATAAATAACATATATTTTTGGCATTTCTGGGGGGATCCCCTTCGGCTCCCCGGAGCTTACTAGATTGATATGCTAATGTCAGACTTTGGCATCAGTCATGTGTGTGGAGTTCTGTGGGCCTACCGGGGACCACGAGCCAGAACCTGGCCCCCTCAGAGAGGCATGGGGAGCAATGGACTATAGAAATCCCCGTGTGGTTGGAAGCATTCTATGTCTGCCATCGACCGGACCAGGCACCCAGAAAGATAAGCATCCCAAAACAAACCCCTATTCTGGTGAAAATATTGGTACGAAAAGCCGAACAAGTGGATAAAACTCCCCTAAAAGAAATGAGCAAATGAGCATGACGTCACAAGTCGCTGCGCCGCTGTCTGCGCAGCTTCCCCTTCCCCGGGAGGGGGGAAGGGGCCCCAGACCTCTGCGCCGGCTATCCACCCTTCAGTTCTAAGGCTGATGCTAGAGGCGGAGGTAGTGTGCTTGGCTCCAGAGTTTCCAGCACTGTGCTTTGAGTATGGTGGCTTTCTTCCAGGGGTGCGAGAGCCAGGAGTAGTTCTACAGTACTCAGGCTGCATGCGCCTAGGGTTATAATCCCTAGGTACCCTGTAAGTACTGCCCTTAGAGCTTGGGGGCCACCTTCCACAAGTTCCTTGGGGCCTACTTCTGCTGGGCCGTATTTGTGCTCGGTTTTTTGGCCACCCTTTGGGTGTTTGGGGGTTTTGTCTTCCTTGTTTACCTTAGGGTAAGAGGCAGTTTGGTGCGGGGCACAGGGCACTGCACAGCTTGTTTTCACCATTCACAGTGGCCAGCTGTGTTCGTTGGGGTGCATTGTCCTCTTGCGGGGTTTTGTTTTTCTTTGTTTTTGCCTAGTGGTGGGGGGGGGGGGGGTGGGAGCTGCCTTGTATGCCCCTTTGTGCCTGACCTGTGCATGGTTCTTTTCTGGTGGTGCCTTCTGCTAGGTCCCCGTGAGAGTACACGTCCCTGGGGTTCAGCTTTTAGAAAGTTGTTTGGTATTTGTAGGTTCCGGTTAACATTACCCTGCCTGGGATTACCTGGGAGTGAGTTCTTAAACACTCAGGACTCTGGAAAACCCCCTAGGGGGTGCGTGGGTCCGATGGATGTGTCCCCGGAGTCCCCCCCTAGCTTCGTGCGAGTTCGAGGGCTGCTCGGTCCTCTTGACTCAAGACGACCCTCATGGTTTTTGCCTCCGTCACGCTGCCTGTTGGGTCGGTGACACTTTCCACCCGGAGTCCTGAGATTACTGTTGCTTGCTGGTGACTCGGTTTACCCAATCTCACGATGATATTCTATGGGCATGGGTGGCACAGACATTGCATGTGTGCTTTAGGTTCTTGCAACGTGCTAGGTTGGTTGCTCACCCAGATGCCCTGAGGCTGCCCCGTTTTGCCTATAGGGACCCGAACTTGGGGGTGGGGGTCGCTTCGTCCTTGGTTCAGTCCGCGCCCCCTCGTCCTTTCCCTGTTGTGATTCGTTCTGGTCCCTCCCCCCTCCCCCCCTGCTTCCGGCTCCAAAGCATCTGAGTGTGTCGGAGTCAGGGCAGGGTTTAGATGGTCTTGAGTCTCGGGCAGTCTCGGGGATGCTACTTCTGGTGTGGCGACAGAGGCATTCGAGTCTGATCTCCCTGCCGAAGCCTCTGGGTCTGACCAGTGGGCCCCCTTTTGTTCGGCTTACATGGCTGCGCCGGCCTTTTCTTTAGGGGCCAGTGCTCTGGGGAAATGACTCTGCCCCAGGTTCCAAGGAAGGAGATCCTGGGGCTGGGGAGGGGCTGACTTGGGGGGCCTTGGGCCCCACTGGACCCTGCCTGGGTTTTTCTACCCTCGGAGCGGGGCTTATTGTTACAAGGAATAGGGTTCACTTTTCTCCCCTCTGTGTATGAGTTGGATTTGGTGTCTGCCCCTCCCCAGGTTCGGTTCCGTGTTCCCTCGGGCGCGTTGGTTCCGTCTTTCCGGAGGTTTTCGGCTTCCCGCATCCAACCGTCTACGGTGCTGGTAGCCCTGGCGGCTTACCTCCTGCGTGACCCGGATTATGCCTCGGTGATGGATCCGTCGTCTTTCAGGTTTGGAACTTCGTTATCTTTCTGGGTCTGTTACAAGGTTCCGGAGTCGTCCTGGCTGGCGGACTGTCCTGTATTCACTTTGGAGGCTTGGCATTCTTTTTGTCGTTTCTGCACGCTTGAGTGACGCGAGGCTTCGACAGTGGTTCAGGTTTTCCTGGAGGTCGACCTTGAGCACCTCAATGAGTGCTTGTTTGCTCCTGCCCTTCCCCGGGATGTTGGTGTTCTACAGCTCCATGTGCAGGTTCCCTCCCTTTCGGCTGCGCAGGTAGCAGAGGATTTGCGTGCTCGGGCCTCTTGGCTTCGGCGTTGCGCTTCTTTTTCCCTCCTGGAGCTGTCTTTGAACTGGTTTGGGAAGAATGTGGGGGGCACTCGTGGCTGTTCCGGGGTCCAGTGCCTTGGGCTCGGCGCCTCGTGCGTCGGCTGCCTTGTTGAAGATGTTTGCGCCGATCTTGCGGGATGCGGTTTCCCTGTTTTACGCTTCCCAGCTCGCGTGTCGGCAGGCGGTGCTTGCCTCCTCTCAGGAATCAGCCTGGGCCCTGGCTCTTGGGTTGTCTTCGCCTTTTTGTCCTCTGCTTCTTGCTCCTTCGGCCATGTCACAGTATATTCAGGCTGCTTCGGCCAGTTGCCATCCCATGTCTGACTAGTTGGTTCTGTGGGGGTTGCGGGGGGGCCTTCCTGGAGGGGTCATGCCAGGGCTCGGGGTTCCGCTTGTCGTGGTGGGCCACAGGGTTCATTGCCCCTCCTCTCAGATGACTACGTTGTCCCAGGTTTGGCTCCTTTTGCAGCCAGATTCTTAGATGGAGTCTCTGGACCTCCGGGATGCTTATTGGCACGTCTCGATTAATCCGGGGTTCAGGGACTGGCTCGGTTTTGTTGTGGGGCGTCAAGGTTCCTGTTTTCTGTGTCTCGTTCGGGTTGAATCTGGCACCTCGTGTGTTCACACGCCTTACATGGGTCATTGTGGCCCGTCTGTGTCTGTTAGGTGTTCGGGTGTTGGCCTACCTTGACGACTGGCTGGTCTGGGCTCCCAGCCGGTCCTTTTGTCTGCTAGCTAGCCAGGATTTGGTTCTTTCCCAACTCGCCGGGTTCAGGTTTTTGGTGAACTGAAGGAAGTCCCATCTGGTTCTCTCCCAGGTTCGGACATGGCTGGGTCTTGTGTGGGATTCTCGGATTGCTTCCTTGTCTCTAACTCCGGAATCTCTCCTGCGGCTGCGGTCTCGCTTGAGCCTGTTTCTGGGGTCACCCGGGTCACCCTGCGGTTGCTCGAGGGTTTGTACAGGAGCTTGAACTTCAAGATGTTGGTGTACCCACCGGGTCGGGTTTGGCTTTGACGGCTATTCTGGTTCCTTCGGGGGTGTCTCTTCCGCCTCTCTCTAGCGATCACTGGGTTCGTCCCCCAGGGACCTTGTGTCGGCCGCTGCGTCGCCGGCCTCCTCTTCGGGTTTTTCGGGGTTCAGTGCCTTGGTGCCTGCTCGAGCCCTGTCTCGATGTGTTTACGGACACGTCGTCTCTCGCTGGGGATTTGTGGCCAGTGCTCACCAGGCCGGCCAGGGACAGTGGGGTCCGTCCTTTCGTCGACCCCACAGCACGGTGCGGGAGTTCGCGGCAGTGTGGTTTGCTCTTCGGAGGGTTCGGGTCGCCCACGGGTCGACAATCTGGCTCTATTCAGACTGCTCCCTGGTGGTTCATTGCTTGAACTGAGTAAGGTTCGATGCGGTCCTTGGCTCTTTGGGGCTGGTCGCTTCGGGTGACTTGTCTGCTGAGTTCTCGGGGTTTGGCTCTCCTGGCAGTTCACATGTGGGGAGTGTCCAACGTCTTGGCTGATGGCCTGTCTCGTTTCGTTCCCCTGTCCACGGAATGGACAACAGACGCTGCTTCCTTCCGTTGGCTTTGGCGGACGTTCGGACGCCTCGAGGTGGACCTCACCCACTTCGGTGGGTACAGGAACCCCCCACCTCGAAGAGGTGGGGGTTCCTGTACTTTTCTTAGCAAAATTTTCATCAGAATAGGGGTTTGTTTTGGGATGCTTACCTTTCTGGGTGCCTGACCCGGTCGATGGCAAACATAGAATGCTTCCAACCACACAGTGGTTTCTATAGGCTATTGCTCCCCATGCCTCTCTGAGGGGAGCCACGTTCTGGCTCGTGATCCCTGGTAGGCCCACTGAATTCCATACACATGACTGATGCCAAAGTCTGACATTAGCATATCAGCCCAGTAAGCTCCAGGGAGCCTCCGGGTCTCACCTAGAAAATGGTGTTTCATTACATTCAACGCTGTTTTTTTAGGCGATACTGTGGTCACAAGTTGAACAGCAATGCTGTGAGCTCATGCTGTGTGCGCCAGCCTTGGTGGCTCACTCAGTACTGAGGCTCTCACACCCAGGAATGTTGCCCACGATTTTTATTTTTAAATGGCGTCTGTTTACAAGAGCCCTGAGGAAGGTGATGTGAACCCAATGTATCCGCAGACCGTTTAAACCTTGTGTAGTACTCCAAAACTATATATACAGTGATGCGCACTTTTGCGTCAGTTACTCGAAACGTCATATGTAGTTTTGCACAGTTTAAGGATTAATAATGTTCATAAATGTAACATTTGTTTACCAAATTGTTTGTGAGTGCTCTGTCAAATGCCACAATGAAAATGAAGAATTCATAATAAATGGATTTTTTATGAATATTTATACCAAGACTGATACAGTTAGCTTATGGAAATCCAGGCCATTACATTATATTTGCGGCCTCCATTAATAGCCACAGGGTTATGATTTTGATATGGAATTGTTCACTAATGATGGTTCTATCATGTGCCATGTTCAAAATGATAAATAAATAACAAATAGATTTTGTGATTTTTGTTTAGTTTATAATGGATGTAAGATTTTGTTCTTTTGACATGGAGGTGCAAGACAGTCTGGGGCCGACATACAGAACAAATCGGCCTCGCCCTATATAGTTCCTTCAAATGAGGACACATTGTAATAAGATACATAAGTGTACTCCATTCCTTATTACTGTAGCATCATTTACTGATTTCTCCTAAATTAATGTTAATGTTTCTTCTTTCAGGAGGAGATTGAAAGAGCATTTAGGGAAGACTTTCCTACAAATGATTTCTGGACTGATGAAAACAATGTGGATATACTTCAGTGTATATTAGGTACGATTGTTAATATTTCCTGTTTATTTTCCTGTAATGTAATAGTGTGTCAAACTTTATACTGTAGTGTGAAATTCATATATGAATTTAATGATTAAATTTAATGTAATTTAAGTGTAATAACTGCAGAGGACACTTTTAAGTGTTGATACTCTTGTTATTTTATGTAAAACACACCCATACGTGTGTGTGTGTGTGTGTGTGTGTGTGTGTAATTACCTAAGTGTAGTTACAGTTTGATCTTGAGTGAGGGACATCCAGAAAAGCTAAATGGTTGGATGTAATTTTCACGTGGGATTGGTTCTTCTCATGTGCTCAAATACACCCATTCCTCATTGGGTCTTCCAAAGTATAAGGCAGCAGTTACGTTGCATAGGCATTTTTCTGTGTTACAATGTGCCAGGTTGTGTGTCCGTTTGGAAGCTCCGGAGCTGCCCCGCTGGGTTTTTAGCGACTCAGATTTGGAAGTGTTGGTCACCTCGACCGCTGTTGTCTCCACCTCCCTCTCTTCCTTCCCAGGTGGGTGTGGTTCCTCTTTCTCCTTCCTCCCTGTTTCAGGCTGAGGGTTTCGGAGTCGGGGCGGGGTTTAGCTCGGGATGAGACTCGGTTGGCTCCGGGGATTGCCCCTTCCGATGATGGCACGGAGGCAGTTAAGCCTCTTCTTCCTGCCGAGGCTTCTGAGTAGTCCCAGCCTACTCCCTCATTCAAGGCCTTTCCCTTGGACTCGGTCTTTTCTTCTCAGGAGGTGCATGTGAATGAGGGCACACATCCAAATCCCCACCCCCACTCAACCTGCCCATCAACCTACCCCATGTACCAGTCAGTCGCCAGCCTATCTATCCATCCATCCACCCACACACCCAAACCCACCCGCTTCATTCCCTAAAATCCCCTAACACACATTTCTGGAGGTCACACATAATAAGTCTCCTTAATTCATAAATAGAAATGTATATTTAACTAATAAACGGTAAGAAATAATTCATGTTTATAATTTTAATTTATAGTAATACTGTACAGTGAAACCTCTGTTTTTTAATGCCCCTCTTTTCGAATATTTAAGTTCTCGAGCTCAATTTCTTTGAAAAATTTGACTGCTCTCTAGGGTGGAGTACTGCTGCACAATGACAGCCCCTTTCAAAGCTGGAGAAATTGCTGACCTGGAGAGCGTGCAGAGATCCTTTACTGCTAGAATTCACTCAGTAAAACACCTAAACTATTGGGACCGACTAAAGAGCCTAAATCTGTACTCCCTTGAGCGCAGGCGGGAGAGATACATAATAATTTACACATGGAAAATATTAGAGGGGCTGGTCCCAAACCTGCACACAGAAATAACATCACATGAGACCAGAAGACATGGCAGGATGTGCAGAATACCCCCGTTGAAAAGCGGAGGTGCAACAGGTACTCTTGAGAGAGAACTCTATCAACATCAGAGGCCCGAGACTGTTCAACACGCTTCCACTACACATAAGGGGCATAACTGGCCGACCCCTCACAGTGTTCAAGAGAGAACTGGATAAGCACCTCCAAAGGATACCTGATCAACCAGGCTGTGACTCATACGTCAGGCTGCGAGCAGTCGCGTCCAACAGCCTGGTTGATCAGTCCAGCAACCAGGAGGCCTGGTCGACGACCGGACCGCGGGGACGCTAAGCCCTGGAAGCACCTCAAGGTAACCTCAAGGTAGGTGGTAGTTGAGGTTTGCCTCGGTGCTAGGTAGTTTCTTTATACACCTACGGTTAGACCGAGCTTGTGGCTCGGGCGAAGTGTGCCTCAGTTTACCAGTGTGTCCTGCCCAGTGACGAGACCGCGCTTGAATTCTTTGTGAAGAATTGTATTGTTTTTATGCTTTTCTGTGGAGAGCCCCTTCGGCTTCCCGGAGCTATGACGGGCTGATGTGTATATATTAGACTGTGGTAACAGTCAATCGATGGAGTTCTAGGCCTACCGGGAATCGGCGCCAGATCCCCCCCCCCCCCCTCCCAGATGAGGCACGAGGAGCAATGGCCTATAGACACCCCCATGTAATTGGAAGCAGGCTGTCTGCCATCTATCAGGTCAGGCACCCAGAAAGGTAGGAATTCCAAAGCAAACTACAGCTGGTTAAAAATTGCAAACCTAAAGCTGAACTAGCAAACAGAACTCCCCAATTGAAAACAAGCAAACAAGCATTACATCACCACAGCTGCCGCACCAGCTGGATTCTGGATTTTGCTGGATTCAATGAAGAAAGCATTGATATAACCAGTCTATACAACAAGGTGGTAAAATTAGATACTATAGTGAACTCTCATGTAGAAAGAATTAGTAAATTGAAAGAAAGTAATGACCATTTAAATAGCAAAGTTATGTCTTGAGGGTTTAGTGAAAGACTTGTGCAAGGATAAGAATAAATTGGAAACAAATTGCAAAGCCATGGAAGAAGAAAATAAAATCTTAAAAATAGCTATGGAAGAAGTTAAAGTAAATTTAAGCATAAATGACTACAATAGGTTAGGTAAGGAAATTCAACAGGAGAAACAGCTTTTGTCAGCACAGATGGAGGAAATTACACAGGGAATAGAACAGTGCAAGAAAGATATACAACTCACTTATGCACAAGTGGCCAAGGAGAAGGAAAAAATTGAAGAAGCAGTAAAGGAAGTCAAACACTGCAGCAACCAAGATAAAACAAACATTAGGCTGGAAGTGAGAAAAGAATTGACATCTAACCCGAAGTTGATGCAAAACACAGTTGATCGGAGTAAGTCCCTGATCATTTTTGGCTGAAAAGAAAAGGAGATAACATCTAGGTCAGAAAGAGCTGTAGAAGAAGCAAAAGTAGTAGATAAAATTGTTGGCCTCGTGGAAGGTCTTACAACCATTATAGAAAATGTGTGCGACTACAGGAGAATAGGCAGATATGTAAAAGGGAAAGATCGACCTTTGAGGATCACCCTAAATGGTGCCAAACAGATGGAAGAAGTACTAAGGAATGCTAGAAAATTACAAAGTAATGAGGATGGTAAAGTGGGATCGTTAAGACAAGATCTTTCAAAAGATGATAGGGAGAAGCTGAAACTGAACCTCGCCGAGGCAAAACGTTTAAATGAGAGCAGGCATGAAGAAGAAATCAATACTTTTTTTTTCTACAAAGTGATAGGGGTAGGCAGACCAGTAAAGTGGTACATAAAGGCAAACCAACAAAATCAATAGAGAGAGGGGAGTGAAGAATAAGAAGAGGGGGAACAAGTTCCTGAAGATTGCATACACCAACATAGATGGAGTAAGATCGAAGATACTGGAGTTAAGTGATGTAATACAGCTGCAGACACCAGACATTGTTGCACTCACGGAGACAAAACTTGAAGATTATTTTAAATGAGGTCATATTCCCAAGGGGCTACTCAATTTGAAGATGGGACAGAAAAATTAGGAAAGGGGTGGCGTTGCTGTGCTGGTGAAAGAACACCTAAAGGTGAACGAAATAATGACTGCCAATCCACAAGAAGTTGACATAATAGCACTAGAAATCTGCCATGAGCATGATAAACTAATGATCATAAATGCATATAGTCCACCGCCAAGCAGCGCATGGTTAAAAGAGGAGCTAGATAGTAAACGAGAAGGTCTTATAACAATAATGAGAGAGATCATAGCGAGAGCGGATAACGATAGATCACGACTGTTGATAGTCAGCGACTTCAACTTGAAATCCATAGACTGGGAAGCATATGAAGTTAAAACAGAAGATTTTTGGACCTGTAAATTTGTAGACCTCATCCTGGAAACATTTTTGTATCAACATGTTAAACAAGCTACAAGGATGAGGGAAGGGGATGTTCCCTCCATGCTAGATTTGATATTTACCAGGAAGGAGGAAGAAACATTTGACATTCAGTACCTTCCTCTTTTGAGTAAAAGTGACCATGTCTTTTTGGAAATAAAGTATGCAATGCATTATAATCTGGAAGAAAATAAGAAGGTTGATGCAGTTGAAAAAACTGACTTTAGGAGAGGACATTATGGCAATCTTAGAAAGAATTTTAGTGAGTATAATTGGACAGGCTTGTTGCTTGGCAAGGAAGTGAATGAGATGTATGTCAAGTTTTGTGAAATATATGATGAAGGCACAAAAAAATTGATACAAAAACAGAGATGCAGAACTAGGAAACAGGATTGGTTCAACAGAAATTGCGAGAGGGCCGGAGACCAAAAGATACAAAAATGGAATCAATACAGGAAGAGGCCAAACCCCCAAACATACCAGCGGTACAAAGATGCGAGAAACAACTACACGGCAGTGAGGAGAGAGGCAGAAAGAAATTTTGAAAAAGGGATTGCAGACAAATGTAATACAGAACCAGGTCTATTCTATAAATTCATAAACAACAAATTGCAGGTAAAGGATAATATTCAGAGGTTGAAAATGGGAAATAGATTCATGGAAAATTAAAAGGAAATGTGTGAAACATTAAACGAAAAGTTCCAAAGTGTGTGTACAAAATGAAATCTTCAGGGAACCAGACACAATAAGAATTCCAGAGAACAACATAGAGCACACAGAGGTGTCTAGAAATGAAGTGGAAAAAATGCTCAAGGAGCTAAATAAGAACAAAGCAGTTGGTCCAGATGGAGTTTCACCATGGGTTCTGAGGTAATGTGCACCTGAGCTCAGCATTCCACTTAAACTGATTTTTCAGGCATCCCTGTTTACAGGAGTTGTAGCTGATGTGTGGAAAAAGGCTAACATAGTTCCTATTCTACAAAAGTGGAAGCAGGGAAGACCCCCATAATTATAGACCTGGATCATTGACAAGTGTAATAGGCAAAATATTGGAAAAAATAATTAAAACTAAATGGGTAGAACACCTGGAGAGAAATGATATAATATCAGACAGACAGTATGGTTTTCGATCTGGAAGATCCTGTGTATCAAATTTACTCAGTTTCTATGATCGAGCAACAGAGATATTACAGGAAAGAGATGGTTGGGTTGACTGCATCTATCTGGACCTAAAAAAAGCTTTCGACAGAGTTCCACATAAGAGGTTGTTCTGGAAACTGGAAAATATTGGAGGGGTGACAAGTAAATTTCTAACATGGATGAAAAATTTTCTGACTGATAGAAAAATGAGGGCAGTAATCAGAGGCAATGTATCGGACTGGAGAAATGTCACAAGTGGAGTACCACAGGGTTCAGTTCTTGCACCAGTGATGTTTATTGTGTACATAAATGATCTACCAGTTGGTATACAGAATTATATGAACATGTTTGCTGATGATGCTAAGATAATAGGAAGGATAAGAAACTTAGATGATTGTCATGCCCTTCAAGATGACCTGGACAAAATAAGTATATGGAGCACCACTTGGCAAATGGAATTTAATGTTAATAAATGCCATGTTATGGAATGTGGAGTAGGAGAACATAGACCCCACACAACGTATATATTATGTGAGAAATCTTTAAAAAATTCTGATAAAGAAAGAGATCTAGGGGTGGTTCTAGATAGAAAACTATCACCTGAGGACCACATAAAGAATATTGTGCAAGGAGCCCATGCCACGATTTCTAACTTTAGAATTGCTTTTAAATACATGGATGGTGATATACTAAAGAAATTGTTTATGACTTTTGTTAGGTCAAAGCTAGAGTATGCAGTGGTTGTGTGGATCCCATATCTTAAGAAGCACATCAACAAACTGGAAAAGGTGCAAAGACATGCTACTATGTGGCTCCCAGAACTGAAGGGCAAGAGCTACGAGGAGAGGTTAGCGGCATTAAATATGCCAAAACTAGAAGACAGAAGAAAAAGGTGATATGATCACTACATACAAAATAGTAACAGGAATTGATTAAATCGATAGGGAAGATTTCCTGAGACCTGGAACTTTAAAAACAAGAGGTCATAGATTTAAACTAGCTAAACACAGATGCCGAAGAAATATAAGAAAATTTACTTTCGCAAACAGAGTGGTAGACGGTTGGAACAAGTTAGGTGAGAAGGTGGTGGAGGCTAAGATCGTCAGTAGTTTCAAAGCGTTATATGACAGTGCTGGGAAGACGGGACACCACGAGCATAGCTCTCATCCTGTAACTACACTTAGGTAATTACCAGTCTGCGTAACCTCCTGCGCCAGCTAGCTAACCCCAGTTCAAGAGGCTGTTGTGTTGCTGACAGTTGATTGACTCTGGTTCCATCCTTTTGAGCAGTGTTGCATAGAGGCGGTGTTTTACTGTGTGGTTGTGTGCGAGCCAGGAGTAAATAAGAGTACTGGGGCTGCATGCACCTTGGGTAGGAGATAGTATTGTATCTGGCTGGGGCACAAAGTACAGTACTGTGCATCTGTCTGATATACGCATAGCGACTGGTTCTGTTCTCCTGGAGATGATGTGCTTTTGCGTTTTTTTTGTTTTGTTTTGTTTCGCCTGGTGGGGAGGTCTGCCTGGTGTGGCTATAGGACCCCTTATATGATTTTGGTGGCCCTCCACTAGGTCCCCATGATTGCACATGTCACAGGGGTTCAGCTTTTAGTTTTGTTTGCTTGTTAGCTCTTGAATAACCGGTTAGCAGTACCTTGTCTGGGCCTCCCTTTGCAATCAGCCTAAGGGGCTTATTGGTCTCACGGAGGAGACCCTTAGAGTCCCATCTCGCTTTGTGCATGTTTGAAGGTTGCTCTGTCCCCTTGTCTCGGGTGACACTCACTGTCTTTGCCTCAGCCTTGCTGCCTGGTGGGTCAATGACACCTTTGACCCATAGTCCTACAAGTAGTGTTCCTAGCTTGTACTCCAATTCGCCCAGTCCACCGATATTGATATTTGGGTGCAGGCAGCTTCAGCTTTGCATGCGAGGTTTAGGTTGCTGCAATGCGCTAGGTTGGCTGCCTTTCTGGATGCCTCGCGGCTGTCTCCACTTTGGTTATGTAGACACAGACTTGAGGGTGTTAGTCACATCGACTTTGGTTTCATCTATGCCCCCTTGTCCTTCCCCTGCTGTGGTTCTTCCTGCTCCTACAGCTTAGTGTCATCTGTACTTTTGGTAACACAGATGTAATGGTGGCAACGATATAAGCAGCACCAAGAGGATTAAGTTGACAGTTACTGGGTAACCGAGGTAGAGGCTAAGACTTCTGGGCCCAGAATTGGGAATGAGTGAACAGGTGGTGATGCCCTTAGCAACACACTGTGTGATGACTGAGGAGAGCCAACATCTATGTCAAGTTGTGAAAGTCGGTGCAGTACTGCATGCGAGCATGCACACAGCAAGTACTGTACAGTGTATATTTGTACTGTAAACTGGAATATTGACAAGAACCACCAGACTAAGTAATGTGTAATGAGAAGTCATAGTGAATTACAAATTACAGTACAGTATTGATTAATATAAATAATAAAATAAATAAATGTTTATTTAGGTAAGGTACATACAAGAGATTTTACAAAGATTGATGGAATTATAGATAGAGCTAGTACATAAAATGCCTAAAGCCACTATTACGCAAAACATTTCGGGCATGAAAAACATTAATGACTAAATCATAATACTGATTGAGTATAAAGAATAAAATGTGTTGAGAACAAATAAAAATAGAGATAAAAAAGGGGGGAACATGGCTGAAAAAGCAGCACAAATACAATTACAAGTTTTTATTACTTAAATTACCATTAAGTTTATATTACTTTAGAATTTTTATTCTACTTTTTCTTTGTAACCCAGGTTGCCTAGCCCAACCACCATTGCTCCATTGTGCTCTTTGCTTAGCCTGTGCAATTTTGATCACTAGTGCAAATAATTACCTAGTGTACCTAAAAGTACTCTTAAGCAATCTACCTCATTTATGTGTATAGTTTTATATATATATATATATATATATATATATATATATATATATATATATATATATATATATTATATATATATATATATATATATATATATATATATTATATTCCATAGCTAGTTCTTTTATCATTGTCTTTCTGGGGGGAGCCCCGTCGGCTCCCCGGAGCTATCCCAGGCTGATATGCTAATGTCAGACTTTGGCATCAGTCATGTGTATGGAGTTCTTAGGCCTACCGGGGACCACGGCCAGAACCGGGCCCCCTCAGAGAGGCAAGGGGAGCAATGGCCTATAGAAGCCCCCGTGTAGTTGGAAGCATTCTATGTCTGCCATCGACCGGAACAGGCACCCAGAAAGGTAAGCGCCCCAAAACAAACCCCTATTCTGGTTAAAATTGCTACCTAATACCGAACTAGTGGATAGAACTCCCCAACCGAAAACAAGCAAATTAGTGTGACGTCACACACTGCCGCGCCGCTGTCTGCGCAGCTCCACCCTCCCCGGGAGGGGGAAGGGGGAGCCCCAGACCCCCCGCGCCGGCTACCCACACCTCAGTTCTTGAGGCTGATGCTATAGGCGATGGTCGTGTGCTCTGGCTCCGGTGTCGCTACTGCACTGTGCTTTGAGTGTGGTGTTAGTTTTGTGGGTGCGGGAGCCAGGAGTTATCTTCAGTACTTGGGCTGCATGCGCCTAGGGCTGCCTTCCCTAGGTGCCCTGTAAGTACTGCCCTTGGGGCTTGGGGCCGCCTTCCACAGGCTCCTCGGGGTCTGCCTCTGCTGGTCCGTTTTACCTTTCGGTTTTTCGGCCGCCTGTTGGGCTCTTGGGTGTTCTGTTCTCCCTTGTTACCGGCAGGTAAGAGGCAGTTTGCACTGGTAGGGGCGCAGGGTGCTGCTCAGCTTGTAGTTCCCGACATCGCGGCCGGCTCTGTTCCTTGTGGTTCGCTGTCCTCTTGCGGGGTTTTGTTTTTCTTTTTGTTTTTGCCTGGTGGGGGGTTCTGTCATTTTATTCAGTTTGTTTTTGCCCTTCCACTGTTCTCCTCGGTGGCGCCCCCTGCTAGGTCCCCGTGAGTGTACACGTCCCTGGGGTTAAGCTTTAGAAGTTTGCTTGGTAGTTTTGGGCGCCGGTTTGCAGCACCCTGCCTGGGACTACCTGAGCGCGAGTCCTCTTAAAGTAAACGCTCAGGACCCTGGGAATCCCCTAGGGGGCGCGTGGGTCCGATGGATGTGACCCCGGAGTCCCCACTCGCTGTGTGCGAGTTTGAGGGTTGCTCGGTCCCCTTGTCTCAGGGTGACCCTCATTGTTTTTGCCTCTGCCACGCTGCCTGTTGGGTCGGTGATACTTTCGACCCTGAGTCCTGTGAGTGTTGCTGCTTGCTTGTGACTCAATTTACCCAGTCCTCTGATGATTCTATTCGGGTACGGGCGGCACGTGCGTTGCAGTCTAGGTTTCGTCTGTTGCAACGCGCTCGGTTGGTTGCTTCCCCGGATGCCCCGGGGCTGCCCCGCTTTGCTTTTCGAGACCCGGACTTGGGGGTGGGGGTCGCTTCGATCCTGGTTCCGTCCGCACCTCCTCGTCCTTCCCCTTCTGTTCGTTCTGGTCCCCCGCCCCTGCTTCCGGCCCCGAAGCGTCTGAGGGTTTCGGGGTCGGAGCAGGGGTTACTTGATCTCGAGACTCGGGCAGCTTCGGGGGTTGCCCCTTCCGGGGGGGCGGCAGAGGCATTCGAGTCTTGTCTCCCGGCCGAAGCTTCAGGGTCTGACCAGTGGGCCCCCCTTCCTCCAGCTTTTCCGGCTGCTCCGTCCTTGTCTTGTGGGGTCGGGGCTTGGGGAGAGGACTCGGCCTCGGGTCCTGTGGTGACGGACCTCGAGGCTGGGGAGGGGCTGACTTGGGGGCCTTGGGCCCCGCTGGACCCCGCCTGGGTTTTTCTTCCCACTGAGCGGGGCTTATTGTTACAAGGAGTGGGGTTTTCTTTCCCCCCCTCTGCGTACGAGTTGGATTTGGTGTCGGCCCCTCCCCGGGTACGGTTCCGTGTTCTCCCGGGTACGTCGGTTCCGTCCTTCCGGAGGTTTTCGGCTTATCGCATCCAACCTGGTGTGGTGCGAGCGGCCTTTGCAGCTTACCTCCTGCGTGACCCGGATTATGCCTCGGAAATGGATCCGTCCACGTTCAGGTTTGGGACTTCGTTCCCTTTCTGGCTCCGTTACGAGGTTCCGGAGTCGTCCTGGCTAGCAGACTGCCCCTTGTTTGGTCTGGATTCCTGGCATTCCTTCTGTCGTTCCCGCACGCTGGAGTGGCGGGAAGCTTCCACGGTGCTTCAGGTTTTCCTGGGGGGTGAACTTGAGTACCTGAATGAGTGCTTGTTTGCCCCTGCCCTTCCCCGCGATGTGGGCGTTATTCAGCTCCATGTGCAGGTTCCCTCCCTTTCGGCGGCGCTCGTGGCGGAGGACTTGCGCGCTCGGGGCCTTTTGTGTTCGGCCTTGCGGTTCTTTTCCCTCCTGGAGCTGTCTTCGGATTGGCTCGTGGAGGATGTGGGGACGCTTGGGTCCGTCCCGGGGTCCGGCACCTTGTCCTCGGCTGCGCGTTCGTCGGCTGCCTTGTTGAAGCTGTTCACGCCGATTTTGCGGGATGCGGTTTCCCTGTTCTATGCTTCCCGTCTCGCGTGTCGGCAGGCGGTGCTGGGTTCCTCCGTGGAATCTGCTTGGGCTCTGGCTCTTAGGCGTTCTTCACCTTTTTGTCCTCTCCTGTTTGGGGAGTCGGCCGTGGCGCAGTTTATTCAGGCTGCGTCGGCGGCTTGTCGTCCGATGTCGGACTTGTTGGTTTTCCGGGGGTCCCGGGGTGGGTCTTCCCGGAAAGGTCGTGCCAGGGCTCGGGGTTCCTCTCGTCGTGGTAGGCCTCTGGTGTCAGGTTTGGGGTTGGCTCCTCCTGCGGACCCTCCCTCGTCTGGTCGGCGCGGTGTTCGTGCTGTGCGGGGTTCTGGGTCTCGTAAGGGTCGCCGGCCCTTTCGCGGTTTGCCCCTTTGACGGGGCGATGGGGGGGCGGCTTGCGCTGTTCGCCCGCGCCTGGTCCCACGATTCGTGGGCCTTTCGGGTCGTGTCTCGCGGCCTGCGGTGGCGTTGGGTGGCCCCTCCCCCCTTTGGGGGGTCGGGGCTGGCGGGGCAGGCTTCTTCCCCTGCGCTCTGTCGAGTCGTCTTGGAGTGGGTGCGCTTGGGCGTCGTCGAAACGACGTCGTCCCTCAGATGGGTTTCCTGTCTGTTTCCGGTTCCGAAACGGGACTGCGCAGACCTGCGGTTCATTCTGGACTTGTCCCGTCTGAACCCCTGGGTTCATTGCCCCTCCTTTCGGATGACTACGCTGTCTCAGGTTCGGCTCCTCTTGGAGCCGGGTGCTTGGATGGTGTCCCTGGACCTCCGGGACGCTTATTGGCATGTCCCGATTCATCCGCGGTTCAGGGACTGGCTCGGTTTTGTAGTGGGGCGTCTGAGTTACCGCTTTCGTTGTTTCCCGTTCGGGTTGAACCTGGCACCTCGCGTGTTCACACGCCTTACACGGGTTGTGGTGGCTCGTTTGCGTCTCCTAGGTGTTCGGGTGTTGGCCTACCTCGACGACTGGCTGGTTTGGGCTCCCAGCCAGTCAGCTTGCTTGCTAGCCAGGGATTTGGTTCTTTCCCAGCTCGCCGGGTTCGGGTTCTTGGTGAACTGGAGGAAGTCCCATCTGGTTCCCTCTCAGGTTCGGACTTGGCTGGGTCTCGTGTGGGTCTCTCGGACCGCCTCCTTGTCTCTCCCTCCGGAGTCTCTCCTGCGGCTGCGGTCCCGCCTTCGTCTGTTTCTGGAGGGCCCTCGGGTCACCCGGCGGTTGCTCGAGGGGCTGTGCGGGAGCCTGAACTTCGCGATGGTGGTCTACCCGCCGGGTCGGGTTTGGCTTCGACGGCTGTTCTGGTTCCTTCGGGGTTCCCCCTTCCGCCTCTCTCGCGATCGCAGAGTTCGACCCCCGGGGGACTTGCGTCGGTTGCTGCGTCACCGGCTTCCTCTTCGGGTTTTTCGGGGTTCAGTGCCTTGGCGCCTACCCGAGCCCTCGCTCGATGTGTACACGGATGCGTCGTCTCTCGGCTGGGGTTTTGTGACCAATGCTCACCAGGCCGGCCAGGGGCGTTGGGATCCGTCCTTCCGTCGAGCTCACAGTACGGTGCGGGAGTTCGCGGCAGTGTGGTTTGCTCTGGGGAGGATTCGGGTGGCCCGCGGATCGACGATTCGGCTCCAATCGGACTGCTCTCCGGTGGTTCATTGCCTGAACCGCGGGGGTTCGATGCGGTCCTTGTCTCTTTGGGGTTGGTTGCTTCGGGTGACTCGTCTGCTGAGTTCTCGGGGTTTGGCTCTCCTGGCGGTTCACATACGGGGCGTGTCCAACGTCTTGGCCGACGCCCTGTCTCGCTTCGTTCCCCTCTCCACGGAGTGGACAGTCGACGACGAGTCCTTCCGTTGGCTTTGCCAGACGTTCGGGCGCCCCGAGGTGGACCTCTTCGCGTCGGCGTGGTCGCGGCGTCCCTCTTTTTCTGTCTGTGGGTAGTTAGCCCCGGGGAGCCGACGGGGCTCCCCCCAGAAAACCAGCGTTGAATGTAATGAAACGCCATTTTCTGGGTGAGTCCCGGAGGCTCCCCGGCATCCCTCCCTCCCTCCGGTCGGCGGTTTTTCGCGTTTTTGACATCCAGTCTCAAGAACTGAGGTGTGGGTAGCCGGCGCGGGGGGTCTGGGGCTCCCCCTTCCCCCTCCCGGGGAGGGGGGAGCTGCGCAGACAGCGGCGCGGCAGTGTGTGACGTCACACTAATTTGCTTGTTTTCGGTTGGGGAGTTCTATCCACTAGTTCGGTATTAGGTAGCAATTTTAACCAGAATAGGGGTTTGTTTTGGGGCGCTTACCTTTCTGGGTGCCTGTTCCGGTCGATGGCAGACATAGAATGCTTCCAACTACACGGGGGCTTCTATAGGCCATTGCTCCCCTTGCCTCTCTGAGGGGGCCCGGTTCTGGCCGTGGTCCCCGGTAGGCCTAAGAACTCCATACACATGACTGATGCCAAAGTCTGACATTAGCATATCAGCCTGGGATAGCTCCGGGAAGCCTCCGGGACTCGCCCAGAAAATGGCGTTTCATTACATTCAACGCTGGTTTTTTTATATATTTAGAATGTGTCCCTGGAAATTCAGCTTGTGGTCGATGAGATCGCCAAGGAATTTGCCATCTAATTTGTTACAAATTTGGGTATTGTTTATTTTGAGATTTATTTGATTAGAGGATTTATTGCCAAACAGAATATAGAAAGTTTTGTCAATGTTAAGGGTGAGTTTGTTGGCAGTTAGCCAAAGATGGACTTTATTTAGCTCAGTATTTACTGTGGCATTTAGAGCAAGGGGGGTCAGGACTGGAGTAAATGAAGGTTGTGTCGTCAGCAAATAGAATTGGTTTGAGGTGTTGGGAGGCATTTGGAAGGTCATTAATGTAGATGAGAAAGAGGAGAGGGCCAAGTATGCTGCCCTGAGGAACATCAATGTTGATGGGTAGGGTGGGAGAAATTGAATTATTCACAGAAACATACTGGAGCCTGTCAGTAAGGTAGGATTTGAGGTATTGCAGGGAGTGTCCTCTAACTCCATAATGATGTAATTTAAGTAGGTGGTTTTGGTGGTTGGCAGTGTCAATAGCGTTACGCATTATAGTTATTAACATTGATGTGATGTCATACAGAACAACAGTGATACAGGTAACAAACTACAAAGTATAGTGAACTCATTTGTGTGAAATAGGGGATAATATTGATAAAAAAAGTACTGTACATTAACAAATTTCTTAGTTTTAAAAGTGATAAATTTGGACAAGGTTACAGTGGTTATTATTATTTACCCGAGGGCCAATACACTGGCATTGATGGAGACAGGAAGCCGGCAGCTTGTTACCTTACATTGTTCTTGAGGATTTTTCAACTGAATTTTGAACTGAAGAAATGTCTTGGCATCACAACACCAGAAATAATCATCTCTTTGATATCCCCCAGTGTCAAACTTAATCTGTGTAAACACTATGCAAATAAAGGGACCTAGTATATGGAACTCACTCCCTACTGAATTGAAAAGCTGTCCAACTTTTGTCTTATTCAAAAACAAAACCAAAAAGTACCTAATTTCATCTTTATAGTTTCCTATCTAGTGATTGAAACTTGCACTGTATCTAGTGCTACCCAATCCCCCAATCACTGATATCTGAACATTGTACATAGTTTTCATCACAGTCAGGCTCTTCTGTAATACTATCATGACTAAATAATACCAGTGACATATATTTTGACATTTTTAGGCGATGCTGTGGTCACAAGCTGAACAGCAGTGCTGTTAGCTCATGCTGCATGCACCAACCTTGGTGGCTCACTCAGTACTGAGGCCCGCACACCTGGGAATGTTGGCCACAATTTAAAAAATAATGGCATCTGTTTAGGAGAGCCCTGAGGAAGCTGATGTGAACCCCGTGTAGCCGTGGGAGTTTTGAATGGTACGCTAAACCTATGAGTATCCTCTCATTATATTATGCTCTAATCTATCCCTATCTAAATTATGGTATCTGTGCTTGGGGTCTACCACTGCAAACCACCTCAAGCCCATCATCACCCAGCAAAAATCTGCCATCAGAATAATAATAATTTCTGCTTTCAGACAACACTCGGCTCCCTTGTTTAAATCCCTTAACATGCTAAATATTAACTCCCTCTACACATTCTCTTGTGTCAACTACATTTACAAAACCCTGTTCTTAAATGCAAATCCTGCTCTGAAACTCTCCCTGGACAGATGTAATAGGACCCATTATCATCACACTAGAAATAAATATCTCTTTGATATCCCCAGGGTCAAACTTAATCTGTGTAAACACACTATGCAAATAAAGGGACCTAGTCTATGGAACTCACTCCCTAGCGAATTGAAAAGCTGTCAAACTTTTGCCTCATTCAAAAACAAAACTAATAAGCACCTAATTTCATCTTCGTAGTTTCCTACACTGAACTTTAAATTTGCTCTGTATCTAGTGTTACCCACTTTCTTAATCTTTATGTACTTAATCCAAACAACACTATCATTGTGTTCATTGCTGTCTTCTTTTATGTGCTAGCCATATGCTGTATTGTGCCTACTAATTTTTGTTAAACTACCATTCAAGCTGTCATTGCAATCAATCTGAGCTACCTATGTGCTTTAAAATACCTACAATTTTCTCTCATCTTTTATTTTTTTCTTGCTATGTATCTGTTATCATTTTTATAAATTTTGCTAATATTTACCTACTTAAAATTTTCTTAGATTAAGGACCTGCCTGAAATGCTGCGTGTACTAGTGGCTTTAGAAGAATGTAATTACTATGCTATGTATCCTCACAATCCCAATGTACCTTCTTGTATATATATAAATAAATAAATAAATGAGAGCCCCGAGGCGCGTTGTGCACCACCCACCGAGATCATCTCATAAACCGAATGTACCTTGTATATACAATGGGGCCTCGACTTACGATGCTAATCCATTCCCAGAGACGGATCGTAAGTCGAAATATCGTAAGTCAGAGCAATTTTTCTCATAAGAAATAAAGGGATTTGAATTAATCCATTCCCCCACCCTCCAAAATATTAACATACAAATACATTTTATACTAAATACAATGTTTTTTCTAACTACAATACAGTATCTAAGTTTATCTTACCTTTATGGAGGGCTCTTGATGGCATATGGAAAATGGTGATGAGGGGAGGAGAGTTGTTACTGTTTGGAAGGGGAGTCCCCTTCCATTATCACATCAGGCAGTTTTCTCAAAACTGCCTGATGAAAACATCAGTGATGTTTTCTCTGGGGGTACTCTCTCTCCTACGTTTTGCCTGAATACCACTAGGACCTGGTTGTGGTTCAGTGCTTGTTTGTCTCGCTACAAATTTGTCAAGACATTTGTTTTTCCCTTCGTTTTAACATTTGTCTGTAATGATACATTACTTTAGCACCCATAATGTCTTTTTCTTAGCCAGTACAGGCATACCTCAGTTTACGAGTTTAATTGGTTCCTGGAGACGCCTCGTATTCCGAAAACTCGCATTCCGAAGCTAATTTCCCCATAAGAAATAAAGGGAAATGAATTAATCCGTTCCTGACTACCCCAAAAACCCCACATCAAACTAAATTTTTATACCTAATTTACCTAATTCATCTAAATAAACCTACAAAACTATGTTCCAGTTATTACTTACCTTGCTGTCGAGTGCTGTAGGCGTATGGAAGATGGTGAGGAGGGGGGAGGAGGAGAGGAGTTACTGTTTGGAAGGGGAGTCCCCTTCCATAATCACATCAGGCAGTGAGGACCTTTCTGGTGTGCTCTCCCTGGGACGTTTTATCTGAGTGCCACTAGGTCCTGGTTGAGGCTCACTGCTCGATTTCCTCACCACAAATCTGTCCATGGAAGCTTGCTTTGCCCTTCTTCGCAAGCTCTCTGTAGTAAGGCATCACATTGTCATTGAAAAGATTAAGACAACGGCCTACTACAGCTTTCTCTGGGTGAGTCTGTTCAACAGTTGTTTGAATCTCTTCCCACATCTGACACACCTTCTTAATTACTGCAGAAGGGACATTCGCTGGTGCTGCTGCCACCTCCTCCTCCACTGCAGAATCATTCGCTGCTGCGTTGACTTGCTGTTCCTGTTGAAGGGCTAGGAGTTCTTCGGTGGTCAGTTCTTCGTTGTGTTCTTCCACCAACTCCTCCACATCATCACCATCCAATTCCAAGCCCATTTGCTGGCCTAGACTAACAATTTCCTCAACAATAGGCGCATCATTTATAGGCTCAAACCCCTCAAAGTCTAGTTCTCTCACACATTCAGGCCACAATTTTCTCCAGCCAGAGATCAGGGTTCTTTGAGTCACTTCTTGCCAGGCTTTGTCAACGAGTTTTAAAGCACTACAAATGTTAAAATGCTCTCTCCAGAACTCTTTGAGGGTGAGGTTTGTGGCTTCAGTCACTTCAAAACATTTCCGGAAAAGTGCCCTTTCATAAAGTTTCTTAAAATTCGCTATGATTTTTCTGGTCCATAGGCTGAATTAGAGGAGTGGTGTTAGGAGGAAGGAATTTAACTGTGAGGAATTTATTGTATCTAGGCAACAAATCATCTTCCAAGCCTGGAGGATGAGCAGGAGCATTTTCAAGGAGAAGCACGGCTTTGAGTGGCAATTGTTTCTCCTGCAGATATTTTTCTATGGCAGGGCACAGCACTTCATTCACCCACTCCGAAAAAATAAGCCTAGTCACCCATGCTTTTTTATTAGACTTCCACATCACACACAAATGGGTTTTCTGCACTTTATACTGTTTGAAAACCCTTGGATTTTCAGAATGATACACTAGCAAGGGTTTAATTTTCAAATCGCCACTCGCATTTGAACACAGCACAAGCGTAAACCCATCTTTCATAGGCTTGTGTCCAGGCAAGGATTTTTCCTCCTTGGTAATGTATGTCCTCTTAGGCATTCTTTTCCAAAACAGTCCTGTTTCGTCACAATTAAACACTTGTTGCGGTAGGTATCCCTCAGCCTCTGCAAACTCTTTAGATTCGTCAATAAATCGTCCAGCGGCTGGTTTGTCTGAGCTGGCTGCCTCCCTATACCTTGTAACACAATGGATACCACTTCTCCTTATAAATTTTTCAAACCAGCCCCTGCTTGCCTTAAACTCTTTCGTATCTGCATCACTCGTTGCAGGAATATTCTTTAGAAGGTCTTCGTGCAACACCCTGGCTTTCTCACAAATAATGGCCTCCGAAACACTATCACCCCTCAACTCCTTGTCGTGTATCCAAATTAATAACAACTTTTCCACTTCTTCAAGTATTTGTGGTCTTTGTGCCGTTAATGTTCTTACTCCTTTTGCCACTTTAGCACCCATAATCTCATTTTTCTTCTTAAGTATAGTGCATATTGTTGATGTGACTTTGTTGTACTGCCTACAAAGTTCAACAACACGTGTACCGTTCTCATGCTTCCGAATGATCTCTTGTTTCTCCTCTATTGTCATCCTCACATGAGCTTTCTGGCCTTTATCCTTACCACTGGCTTTCTTGGGACCCATGGTGAGATATATAATAACAAATTGTATAGACAAATCACCAAAAATCCAACAAAACACTGAAAATCCGCAAGAAGAATTGAAGTGGGGGTAGTCACTGAGCGCGAGACAATGGTAAACTGAGGGGCGGCGGGGCAGAGGGGCGACGATCGCCGAACCACCACGCGCTAGGTTGGCCTGTACGCGTATCAACAAACTCGCGTCCCGAGGTAACCCTCGCCTTCCGAGACAAATTTTTGGAGTAAATACTGCTCGTCTTCCGAAAAACTCGCATACAGGGACACTCGCATTCCGAGGTACCACCGTATGGTGGATATCGTTGACTGAGATTTCTTGTACTGCCTAGGCAGTCCAACAACCCGCACACCATCTTCATATTTACGAATGATCTCTTGTTTCTGCTCTATGGTCATCCTTACATTGGATCTCATATGTTGAGCCTTACCACTGACTTTCCGGGGACTCATGGCATGATATATAATAATTAATGTTCAAAATGCAAAAAATCACCACAAAAGAGAAATTTCTTATAGGCGCGATCATCACTAAGCGGGCAGCTGTAGTAAACTGAGGCAAGTCGGCCGCGTGACCAGGAACCACATGCTCGGTCGACCCGAACGTGTGCCAACAAATATCATAAGTCGACGACACCATCGGATGTCAAGTCGCATTTTTTGATGAAATTTACATCGTAACTCAAAATTATCGTAAGTAGGGGCAATCGTAAGTCGAGGTGCCACTGTAGTAAGTATATAAAAATAGGTGCATATTTGAATGGAACGTTGTCAAAATTTCAAGGAAAGGTGAAGAACTTTCGGAGATTACACCATGTGTTGCTCTTAAGTTCAACAGATGGCGTGTTTTTCAAAATAAGCGTATTTTTTCTTGTCACAGGTGAGGCATGTATATAGTAGGCATATAAAAACACGCACCTATTCAAATGCAACGTTTTGTCAAAATTTTAAAGCAATTGGTAAAGCGGTTTCGAAGATTTCCCTCACGTGAAACAGTTTTTAAAAAACGCATGATTTTTTCCCATCACAGACATGATATCAACATTGTATGTATATAAAAACCCGCTCGGATGCGAATGGAACGTTGTGTGAAAATTTCAAAGCAATCGGTGAAGAACTTTCGGAGATTAGCGATTTTGAACAAACGAACATTTACATTTTTATTTATAGATATAACAAAATAGAGCATAACATAATTACTCATTATTATTTGAGTTATTATGTATTACTCGCCAATGCTATACAGACACCAGCTGTATATCCACTTTGTGGACACTTCTTTCTTCTATTCTTCTTCTTTTGTGCATCGGACAGGTGCTGGCATCTCTTTATTTTTGCATTATCCATCCGTTCCAGTTAATAGGAGGATTTCTCTTTATCAACAAAACTTTATTTTTATTCGCTTAAAATCAATTTCTGAAAATATTTTGATAAAAGTTTCACGAAGCTGAAGCCATACAGTGGTACCTTGGAACACGAGTGTCCCTGTATGCGAGTGTTTCGGAATACGAGCCGGATTTCCTCGGAAAATGTGTTCTCGGAAGGCGAGGGTTACCTCGGAATGCGAGTTTGTTGATACACGTTCAGGCCAACCTAGAGAGAGAGATAAAAGTTATTATATATCTTGCCATGGGTCTCAAGAAGGCCATTGATAAGGTTCAACCTAAGAAAATAGCTGTGAGTAGAGGCAGTAGAGGATGTCCCTTCTTGATTAAGAAAATGTTTGAAGTATGGGAAGAACTGCAAAGTTCTGTTGAAAAAACTCGCCCAGATAAAGCTGTAGCAGGCCGTTGCATTGACCTTTTAAATGACAATGTGATGTCTTACTACAGACAAGTGTTAAAATGTAGGGAAAAAGAAGTGTCTTTAGACAGATTCTTAGTAAGACAAACAAGTCCTAGTGGTATGCAGGCAAAATGTGCCAGTGTGTGCTCACCAGTGAAGTCCTCACTGCCTGATGTGATAATGGAAGGGGACTCCCCTTCCAAACAGTAACGCCTCTCCTCCTCCCCCCTCCTCACCATCTTCCATACACCTACAGCATTCAACAGCAAGGTAAATAATAGCTTGAACATAGTTTTGTAGGTTTATTTAGATGAATTAGGTATAAAAATTTAGTTTGATGTAGGGTTTTTGGGGTAGTCGGGAACGGATTAATTCATTTCCCATTATTTCTTATGGGGAAATTAGCTTTGGAATACGAGTTTTCGGAATACGAGCCGTCTCCAGGAACGGATTAAACTCTTAAACCGAGGTACCCCTGTAAGTTGAAGATTTGGTTAACATTTTTGAGTAATTTTTACATAATTCAAATATTTTTTTAATTATACCCCCATCAATGTCGCACATCATGTAACGTTTTGTGCAGTTTAAGGGTTAACTACTCCTCCCCCCACACCTTTTATTCATTCTGTGTGCTCGCAAATAATGCACTCACATGCACCCTTGACTTTAGTTCCTGTAGGTGGTGTGTAACCAAGCTTGTGAAGTGTAAGGTAATCTTTAAAAGATTATAGGAAAAGATCAATTTATAAGGTAGTCTTGAACAGATTGCTTTGTAAGGTCCCTCACTAGAAGAGATTGTCATTCTGGAAGAGTGACTAGTGAACTAGGCATTCTGGGAATTTTTTTCAAGATGGCTGCCTCTCACTGGAGGTCCCAAGATTCCATTTCGTACACAATTTACCACTCACGAATGGGAATGAAATATTCAAAAGGCGTTTCCCACCGACCGAGTTTTCTCGGTTGGCGTAGTACAGTGGTTAAAAGTTCTTCGTGCCTCGTGCAGTTACCTTGCTTTCTCACAAATGATGGCCTCTGAAATGCTATCACCTGCTAACTCCTTGTTGTGTATCCAAATTAATAACAACTTCTCAACATCCTCAAGTGTTTGTGTTCTTTGTTTCGTGATGTTGATAAGCATTTTACCACTTCACCACTCATAATGTCCTTTTTCTTAGCAAGTACAGTGCATATCATTGACATAGATTTGTTGTACTGCCTAGTTAGTTCAACAACCCGTGTACTGTTTTCATGTTTACGAATGATGTCTTGTTTTTCCTCTATGGTCATTCTTACATGTGTTTTCAGTAATAACTACAGTGCTGTACTTTTATGTTCAAATAACCAAAAATTCGAAAAAAATAATTATTTTCAAAGAATTCAGGCGCGATCGTCAATAGGCAGCAGGCACTGGTAAACTGAGGCGCGATCGCTGTGCCACCGCGCGCTAAGTTGGCCATACGCGTATCAACAAACTTCGTTTACCGAGGCAAAGCTCGTAACCCGATTCAGATTTTTCAGAGAAATTGGGCTCGTAACCCGAAAAGTTTGTAAATAGGGGCATTCATAATGCCGAGGTGTCAGTGTATTAATCTCCTGAATTTACCATTAGTGTGTCAGCGTCCAGCAATGCTGGTGTAGTGTTACTGGATGGCTAGTAAGTTGGTAACTTGGGGTAAATGCATGAATAACTAATATTGGCAGACTTGTTCCCAAGATTCATAGGTAGCAGTAGGCTACCAGCTACATTTTGATTTGTGCTACTTCTTACATCACATTATTTAAACATGGTATTTATATAAATGAAAACAATAGTATAAACTTCTATCCATTTTCAGATAAAGAGTTCAATTCTGAACCTGGGTATGAGTACGAGGCATCTTATATGGACTGCTCTACACCAAGACTCATTGTCATATGTTTGGTAAGGTACTCCTTATGTTCATGCTTCATACGGGTGATGATATGCTGTTTGCGATGGTACGCGCCTGTCATCACTGTTTGCGGGTGATGATATGCTGAGAGTGAGGCGTCAGGTGGTGGTGCCAGCGCAGTACAGAGGCACTCAGTTGGTCCTGCGGGTCACTTGGGAGTAACCAAGACCTTAAGCCGGCTTCGGGAAAATTTTTATTGGCCAGGCATAGTCGCGGATGTAAGAAGAATCTGCAAGACGTGTTTCCCGTGCCAGAGGGCGGGGAAGAACGTCCCTGCCATCCCGAAAGCTCCTTTGGTTCCAGTTCCTGCGTTTGGCCAGGCGTTTGAACGCCTAATAATCGACGTTGTGGGACCACTACCCAGGACAAGAAGGGGAAATAATTACTTATTGACCATCATGTGTGCTTCGACGAGATTTCCAGAGGCGATCCTAGTGCGGAAGGTGACATCGAGATGCATCATGGGACACCTTCAGCGGTTCTTTGCTTGGGTAAGGAAATCCAGTCCGACTGCGGGAGTATTTTCCAGGCGAAATGGTTTAGGCAGGCTGTTGCAAGCTGGGGAATAGCCCAACTACGATCGTCACCTTATAGACCGCAATCGCAGGGAGCGACTGAGAGGTTTCCCTCCACTCTGAAGACCATTTTAAGAGTGTATTGTGCAGAACAGGAAGCAGAATGGGATGAGGCTGTCTATCCAGCCCTGTTTGCAATCAGAGATGCTATAGTTGAGTCTCTGGGATTCTCTCCATTCCAACTAGTGTTTGGGCATGAAGTAAGGAGCCCGTTATTGATGCTGAAGGAGCAGTTGACGGCGGAGAAGACGTTAGGGACAGTGGAAGAGTATGTGCAGAGATTCCATGAACGATTGAAAACGGCGAAGGAACTGGCTGCTGATCACCTGAAGACAGCGTAAGAGAAGATGTCGATCTGGTACGACAAGAAAGCTGTCCCAAGGGAGTTCGAGGCAGGAGCCAGAGTGATGATGTTGCTACCTGGGAGAGGTAGAGTGACGGAATCACGCTTTGGTGGTCCATACTCGGTTGTTCGGTGTGTGGGTCCTGTAAGTTATGAGATCAGCAAACCGAATCGCCCCCGCAAGACACAGGTATGTCATATCAACCGTTTGAAGCCATACTTCCCAGAGGAGCAAGAGAGTGCGAGAGTGAAGGGAGTAACACAGTCGCGAGAAGGGAAATTGGTTCTGTGTATGGAGATGAGCCAAGTGTTGCCAGCAGAGGAAGAAAAGTGGGCCCGTGCCGATGGTACGCGCCTGTCAAATACAGAAAGTTTGATACATCTAGAGGAGAGGCTGCATCATCTGGATAAAGGGAAAAGGAGAGATCGAGTGACCCTGATAAGAAAGAACAAGTCACTCTTTACAGATGTGCCCCGACGGCACAAGAGTGTGGTGCACGAGGTGGACGTGTGCGGAGGAAAGCCAATCAAGCAGAGTGCTTATTGAGCGAGTCCTACCTTGAGGCTACCTTGAGGTGCTTCCGGGGCTTAGTGTCCCCGCGGCCCGGTCGTCGACCAGGCCTCCTGGTTGCTGGACTGATCAACCAGGCTGTTAGACGCGGCTGCTCGCAGCCTGACGTATGAGTCTCAGCCTGGTTGATCAGGTATCCTTTGGAGGTGCTTATCCAGTTCTCTCTTGAACACTGTGAGGGGTTTGCCAGTTATGCCCCTTATGTGTAGTGGAAGCGTGTTGAACAGTTTCGGGCCTCTGATGTTGATAGAGTTCTCTCTCAGAGTACCTGTTGCACCTCTGCTTTTCAACGGGGGTATTCTGCACATCCTGCCATGTCTTCTGGTCTCATGTGGTGTTATTTCTGTGTGCAGGTTTGGGACCAGCCCCTCAATTATTTTCCACGTGTAAATTATTATGTATCTCTCCCGCCTGTGCTCAAGGGAGTACAGATTTAGGCTCTTTAGTCGGTCCCAGTAATTTAGATGTTTTACTGAGTGGATTCTAGCAGTAAAGGATCTCTGCACGCTCTCTAGGTCAGCAATTTCTCCAGCTTTGAAAGGGGCTGTCATTGTGCAGCAGTACTCCACTCTAGAGAGCACAAGCGTTTTGAAAAGTATCATCATCGGTATAGCATCTCTAGTGTGAAAAGTTCTTGTTATCCAACCTGTCATTTTTCTTGCAGTTGTGACGGCTACTTTATTGTGTTCTTTAAAGGTAAGGTCTTCCGACATGAGTACACCCAGATCCTTTACATTGCCTTTTCGTTCTATGTTATGATTTGCCTGAGTTTTGTACGTGGTTTCTGTTTTTATATTTTCAATTTTTCCGTAGCGCATGAGCTGGAACTTATCCTCGTTAAACACCATATTATTTTCTGTAGCCCATAGAAAGACCTGATCTACATCTGATTGGAGGTTTGCCGTGTCCTCTATGTTGCCAACTCTCATGAAAATCCTAGTGTCATCTGCAAAGGATGATACAGTGCTATAGGTTGTGTTCTGGTCTATGTCCGATATGAGGATGAGAAAAAGTACTGGAGCAAGCACAGTACCCTGGGGGACTGAGCTCTTCACGGTTGATGGGCTGGATTTTATTTTGTTGACTATTACACATTGGGTTCTGTTAGTCAGGAAATTGTAGATCCATCTGCCTATTTTCCCGGTAATTCCTTTTGAACGCATTTTATGTGCAATAACACCATGGTCACATTTATCAAAAGCTTTTGCAAAATCTGTGTAAATTACATCAGTGTTTTGTTTGTCTTCCATAGCATCTAATGCCATATCATAGTGGTCCAGCAACTGCGACAGGCAAGAGCGCCCTGTTCTGAAACCATGTTGTCCGGGGTTATGGAGATGCTGTGATTCCATGTATTTTGTGATCTTACTTCCTAGCACTCAAAAATTTTTATGATGTGCGATGTTAGTGCTATCGGTCTGTAATTTTTTGCCTCTGCCTTATTTCCTCCTTTATGGAGTGGTGCTATCTCTGCTGTTTTTAGTATGTCAGGGATAACGCCAGTATCTAGGCTTTGTCTCCACAGAATGTGAAGGGCCTGCGAGAGTGTTTTTTTACAGTTCTTGATGAATATGGAGTTCCAAGAATCCGGGCCTGGTGCAGAGTGCATAAGCATACTGTTTATGGCTTCTTCAAAATCTAGTGGGGATAGGGCGACGTCTGATATATGATTTGATGTTGGTATCATATCCATGAAAAATTCATTTGGGTTATCAATCTTTAGTGCATTTAATGGCTCGCTGAAAACAGAGTCGTACTGCTTCCTCAGTAACTCGCTCATTTCTTTGTTGTCATCGGTGAAAGTTCCATCTCCTTTTCGCAGGGGCCCAATACTAGTTGTGGTTTTTGATCTTGATTTTGCATAGGAGAAAAAATATTTCGGATTTCTCTCTTTTTCACTGATGGCCTTTTGCTCTCTTTGCCTCTCCTGGGTTTTGTATGATTCTTTTAGCTTGAGTTCAATTGTTTCTATTTCTCTACCTAACCTTCTTCGCCGTTCTTGAGATAGGGTGCGACTCTCAAGTTGTTCCGCGATTCGTTTTCTTCGCCTATATAGGGAACGACGTTCCCGTTCCAATCTGCATCTCTCTCTTTTTTCTTAGGGGTATGCGGTTTGAACATATTTCTAGTGCTACTGAGCTTATTTTTTCCAGGCACTGGTTCAGGTTTGCATTTCCTAGCTGTTCTTCCCAATTTATTTCTGTGAAGTCCTGGTTTATTTGCTCCCAGTTTATCCGTTTATTATTGAAGTTGAATTTGCTGAAATCTCCTCCACCGGGAATCTGGACTGGTTTTGAAGGTCCATTCCCCATGCTTGTCAGAACTTCAATTAAGTTGTGATCTGAGTAACAGGTATTTGTAATCATTATGTTCCCGATCAACTCATCATTATTAGTGAAAATGAGGTCCAGCGTGTTCTCCTTCCTAGTTGGTTCTACTATTTGCTGGTTTAAGGCAAACCCATCGCACATCCGTAGCAGGTCATTTGCATGTGCCTGTTCATTTAGGCTACTTCCTGGTATTCTTTCTGATATTACTGTATTAGCCAGGTGCTTCCATTTCAGGTGCCGTAGGTTGAAGTCCTTAAGCAGGATGATGTTCGGAGCTGGATTTGTGAGGTTTTCCAAGCAGTGTTCTATTTTCATTAGTTGGTCTTTAAACTGCTGAGGGTTTGCCTCCGGTGACTTATATACAAGGACAACAACTACATTTAGGATCTCTATTTTGACTATCAGCACTTCCACCATATCATTTGAGGTGTTTAGCAGCTCAGTACAGATGAGTGTGTCTTTGATGTAGAGGCTGACCCCACCCTGAAGCCGGTGTTTCCTATCACATCTGAAGAGATTGTATTCTGAGATCCATATTTCACCATCAAGGTAGTCCTTTGTGTGAGTTTCCGTTAGGGCTGCAAACACTGCATTTGCCTCATGAAGGAGACCATCTATAAAGTGAACTTTGTTGGATTTGCGTGTTTTTATACCCTGGATGTTGGCAAATATAAATGATGTTATCGTGTTAGTGGAAGTGCTGGATGCTTTAATTTGTGTTAATATCTGAGGCTCTGGTAAGGAGGCCACTGTGTTTGCGTCCTCTCTAGCATTTGACCAAGTTGGTGGTAGAGTCTGGTCATTTTTAGCCATTCTTCTCCTCCTCCTCTTGCTAAAAAATTATCCCGGTCGATGGAGTAGTGGCTGTTTTCATAGTGGTAGTCTGTCGGTCCTGAGAAGAGGAAGATTATGCGACAGGAGGTGGAATATCTGGTAGCAAATGATCTCGCTGAGCCCAACAACGGTGAGTGGAGCTCGCCCTGTGTGCTGGTCAAGAAGAGTGACGGATCATATCGTTTTTGCAACGACTATCGCAAAGTGAATTCCATAACCGTGTTGGATTCTCACCCAATGGCCCGAATAAGTGATTGTGTCGACCAAGTGGAAAACGCAAGGTTTGTCACCAAGGTCGATCTGCTGAAAGGATATTGTCAAATCCCTTTGTCTCCGAGTGCGAAAAAGATCTCAGCGTTTGCTACTCCAGATGGATTGTACCAGTACAAATTGCTTCCGTTTGGTATGAAGAACAGCGGAAGTTGTTTCCAATAAATAAATAAATAAAATAAATAAATGTTTATTTAGGTAAGGTACATACATACAAGAGATTTTACAAAGTTTGTTGGATTAATAGATAGAGCTAGTACATACAATGCCTAAAGCCACTATTACGCAAAGCGTTTCGGGCAGGAAAAACAATAATGACTAAAGCTTAATACTAATGGGTATAAAGAATAAAATGTGTTGAGAACAAATAAAAATAGAGGTAAAAGAGGAGGGAACATGGCTGAAAAGGCAGCATAAATACAATTACAAATTATTACAGACAATTACATTCAAACAGCGTTGTTTTGAAGAAAAAAAAAACAGACATGGGTTGACAACAGAGGGGTAAGGTAGGTTACAGGGAATTTATTAGGTAGTGCTTCGTTTTTATCTTAAACTGGTTGAGAGAGGTACAGTCTTTAACATGGTTGGGAAGGTCATTCCACATTCTGGGTCCCTTGATTTGAAGAGCATTTCTAGTTTGATTAAGTTGTACTCTAGGAATATCAAAACTGTATTTATTTCTGGTGTGGTGCTCATGGGTTCTGTTGCAACCTTCAATGAATCTTTTGAGGTCGGGATTGGCATTACAGTTCAGCGTTTTATATATGTATAATACACATGAGACAATGTGCAGTGACTTAATATTTAACATATTCAGAGATTTGAGTAGGGGTACCGAGTGATCTCTGGGGCTAGAGTTGGATATTGTCCTTATAGCAGCTTTGTGTTGAGTAATTAGAGGACGTAAATGATTTTGGGTAGTAGAACCCCAAGCACAAATACCATAGTTGAGATATGAATAGATGAGGGAGTAATAGAGAGTCACCAGGGCAGGGCGGGGTATATAATATCTGATTTTAGAAAGAATGCCAACAGTTTTTGAAACTTTTTTTGATATATTTAGAATGTGTCCCTGGAAATTCAGCTTGTGGTCGATGAGAACGCCAAGGAATTTGCCATCTAATTTGTTACAAATTTGGGTATTGTTTATTTTGAGATTTATTTGATTAGAGGATTTATTGCCAAACAGAATATAGAACGTTTTGTCAATGTTAAGGGTGAGTTTGTTGGCAGTTAGCCAAAGATGGACTTTGTTTAGTACAGTATTCACTGTGACATTTAGAGCAAGGGGGTCAGGACTGGAGTAAATGAAGGTTGTGTCATCAGCAAATAGAATTGGTTTGAGGTGTTGGGAGGCATTTGGAAGGTCATTAATGTAGATGAGAAAGAGGAGAGGGCCAAGTATGCTGCCCTGAGGAACACCAATGTTGATGGGTAGGGTGGGAGAAATTGTATTATTCACAGAAACATACTGCAGCCTGTCAGTAAGATAAGATTTGAGGTATTGCAGGGAGTGTCCTCTGACTCCATAATGATGTAATTTAAGAAGAAGGTTTTGGTGGTTGACAGTGTCAAAAGCCTTACACAGGTCCACAAATAACCCAACAGGGAACTCCTTTTTATCAAAAGCTGTGTGAATCAAGTTAATCATACTAATAAGTGCATCGTTAGTGCTTTTTTTGGGTCTGAAGCCATATTGACAAGAGCTAAGTATATGGTGTTTGGCTAGAAAAGAGTAAAGCTGCTTGTAGATTAGTTTTTTAGATGATTAGTTCCAGAGGATGTTGAACGAAGTGCTAAGAAGGATGGAAGGCTGCGCCGTGTATATAGACGATATAGTGGTGTACGCCGATAGCTGGAAACAACACACGAATCGACTGACAGAGTTGTTCCAACGGTTGGAAGAAGCGAACCTGACAGTTAATCTGGCCAAGAGCGAGTTCGGGAAGGCCCGATTTGAATACTTAGGTTTCGTCGTGGGCCAAGGGGAAGTGACTCCAGTAGACCAGAAAGTGCTGGCAATCAAAAAATATCCGAATCCCAGGATGAGAAAAGAATTGTTACGATATCTAGGGATGATTGGATACTATAGAGGATTTTGCAAGAACTTCTCGACAGTGGCACACCCTCTGACTGAATTGCTATCTAAGAACGTTAGATGGAAGTGGGGGGAAGCATGACAGGAGTCCTTTGAGAAGACTAAGAAGTTGTTAACCGAAGCGCCAGTGCTGGTTTCACCTGACTTTGAGTCAGACTTTATCTTGTATGTCGACGCTCGCGATGTGGGGATTGGAGCCATGTTGGCTCAAGAGAAGGACGGAGTTCACCGTCCAGTGGCATTCTACTCGAAGAAATTCGAAAAGTACCAGAGGGCTTATAGTACAGTGGAAAAGGAAGCCTTAGCCCTGATCCCAGGATGACCTTCCCAACCATGTTAAAGACTGTACCTCTCTCAACCAGTTTAAGTTAAAAACAAAGCTATACCTAATAAATTCCCTGTAACCTACCTTACCCTTCTATTGTCAACCAATGTCTGTTTTTCTTTAAAGAGCGCTGTTTGTCGACATAATTGTATTTGTGCTGCTTTTTCATCTATGTTTTTATTTCTTGTTTTCATTCTACTCATTATGCTCAATTAGTATTAAGCTTGTCATTTAAGTTTATCATGCCCGAAACGCTTTGCGTAATAGTGGCTTTAGGCATTGTATGTACTAGCTCTACCTATAAGTCAACCAATCCTTGTAAAAATTTATTGTATGTATGTACCTTACCTAAATAAAATTGTATTGTATTGTATTGTATCCTGGCACTGAAGCATTTCGACATCTATGTGGGTGGAGGTACTAGACCGTTGCGAGTGTTCACCGATCATAACCCCTTGACGTTCGTGCACAGGATGAAGAACTCGAACCAGAGGCTGCCAAGATGGACCCTACTGTTACAAGAGTACTGGCTAGAAATCAGGCACATTAAAGGAAGGGACAATGTGGTAGCAGATGCCCTCTCCCGGATTTACTAACCGATATGACTCTTATTTTAAGGGGAGAGGTATGTTATGGTGCCCTCTCCTATTTCTTTCGTTTGCCTGCTTTAAGAGTCATATCAGCTCTTGTTACGGACCCGAGCCCGACGTCCGAGCACGGAGCAATGACGACCACGCCATCTGTGGGTCAGCTCCCGAAACCCCCTCCAAATGGACGACGACGCCTGGTGAGGACGAGGTGTACTGGCCACAAGGGCCAGTTTCCAGTCCTGTTCAGCTCACAACACAGCCGCTGCTGGCCTCTGGTGAGGTGGTGCTCAGACGACAACACCATCTATGGAGTGGATAGGTGGGCGTTTGGGTCTGAGCCTGTAAGTGAGGTGCTTTAGTGTGTCCCTGTTATTGATGACGTGTCTGCTTACAGAGTCGACCTGGGACTGCTGTAATGGAGGTTGAGTCAGTCTACCCAAGGCAGCCGTCTCGACACCAAGTGTTTTGCTGCAGCAGCTGTGAGTCGCCTCCCGGATGAACACTGTGGTGTTACCCTGCCTGTGAAGCGGCAGTTGAAGGATTGTCATACCCGGGATTGACTGGTGGAGACGCTTAACCACTGGGGTATCGTGGAAAGGAGAGTGATCTGTGCTAGCACACGAGGCTCCTGACTAGGGTGCTACCCTAGTATCGCTCGTGGAGTGGCCTAACCAGCGTGGCTGATTTGGAACCTGCCAGCTATCTGCTGGACTTGTGGTTGACGGCCTCCACGGCGGTGCCCCCAGTGGAACTGTGTTTTGGCTGGCCTGTGGCCGGGGTAGACTCAAGATTCCTGAAGGATTCGTCGTGAGGCCACGAGAGCACCAAGAGCTTGGCACCGTGAAGATCCAGAGTCTTCAGAAGAAGACAAGTGTATATAATAGTGTTTATACCCCCCCCCCCCCCTGTGTAATCTTCTTATATCGTATTTATGGTGAAGGTGTTAATTATGATATTAAGTTTTTGCCTTTCTTTCCCTTCCCCTTTTAATTTACTTGCGTTACGGATCACATCCCTTGAAAGCACTACTGGCTTGGGGCCGGATACCCTTCCTCTAACGACATCAGAGTACGAACCCAGTTGCGACCCGAGAGGGCCGTAACATAATTGGCATCCCCAGCGGAATCCGTCCCCTTGTCTAGTATGTTTTACAGGGGTGGTGAAGTGGCGTAATCCCTGTAAATAATTTCCCCTGTGTGTGACGATTGGGACGTTATACGTCCTGTGCGGTGCTCGGCGTGATTAAGTGCAATATTGCGTAGTGCGGCACCCGAAGTAATTACGTGCAATATTGGCAAGTGCAGTGTTTGGTGCGATAAAGTGCAATATTGACGTAGAACAGTGCTCGGTGCGTTAAGTGCTAACGTGAAAGCGGTGTGTTAAGTGCTAAGTGTTCCATCTGTGACAATGGCAGAAAAAGCTACCATCGATGATCTGGACGATGTTCAGGCTTTTCTGAACAGAGGACTGCATGTCTTGCCAGATTAAAATATCTGAGCAAACCGGAACTTGTACTAGTCAGTGCCTACCTGGAGATAAAGATCCGTGCCAGTGATTCCCGTGTGGAGATCTTGTCCAAGGTTCACCGGCATTTGAAGGCAGAGAAACAGGAAGGCGAGACTCCTAGTATAAAGGAAGGTGAGGAAATAGCTTCCACTGAAAAGGAAGGTAAAGGCAGTGACACTGACAGTGATGCAGGTGAGCTGAATATTAGCTTTCTTACAGTCAAAATGCGTGCCTTAGAGATAAATCGTGAGATAGAATGGAAGAAATTAGAAATGGAAAGAGAGACAAGATAAAGAATTAGAGATGAGGCGTTTAGAATTAGAAGAAAGGAAGGCAGAAAGAGAAAGAGAAGAGAAACGAGAACGAGAGAGAGAAGAACGAGAAAGAGAAGAGAGACGAGAGAGAGAAGAACGAGAAAGAGAAGAGAGACGAGAGAGAGAAGAACGAGAAAGAGAAGAGAGACGAGAGAGAGAAGAACGAGAAAGAGAAGAGAGACGAGAGAGAGAAGAACGAGAAAGAGAAGAGAGACGAGAGAGAGAAGAACGAGAAAGAGAAGAGAGACGAGAGAGAGAAGAACGAGAAAGAGAAAGAGAAGAACGAGAAAGGGAAGAGAAACAGCGAGAGAAGAAAAAGAAAGACAGAGACAACATGAACTAGAAGTATTTCGGTTAGGTGGTCGGAGGCAAACAACGGAGACCAGTAGTTTCGATCCAGTAAGGAACATCAAGATGGTCCCAAAATTCAACGAGAAGGAAGTTTCAAAGTTCTTCGCAGCCTTCGAGAAAGTCGCTGTCTCCTTGGAGTGGCCAAGGGAGAATTGGGCCATCATGATACAGTCAGTCCTGACTGGGAAGGCCCAAATCGCCTACTCCACGTTATCCCTTGACGACTCCGGCGATTATGACAAGGTGAAGAAGGTCGTGCTAATGGCGTACCAATTGGTACCTGAGGCGTACAGGCAGAAGTTCAGGAACCTGAAAAAGACCTCGGAGCACACTTTCACCGAATTCGCCACTATCAAGGAGCGACTTTTCCAAGAATGGTGTGCCTCTCGGAAGGTGGAGACCAAAGAAGACCTCGAGCAGCTCATACTGCTAGAGGACTTCAAAGACTGTCTGTCTGGAGACCTGAAGACGTACTTAGAGGAGCAGCAGGTAGAGACCTTGAGTGCGGCAGCCACCATGGCTGAAGAGTACATTTTGACGCACAGGCCTTCTGCTAAGTATGTCCCAAGGAATTACTCACGCCGGTTTGACAAACCTCATGACGAAGAAGAGACCCCCGTCCCACGAAGCGCTAAGAAGACGCCCCCAAGTAGCCCTCGAAGGACTAGTCCTAATAGTCCGAAACACCGGAGTCCGAGGAGGAATATGGTGTGTTGGACTTGTGGGCAAAAAGGGCATGTAGCTGCTATGTGCCGAGGCAGAAGATGTGGCGGCGCACGTAGGGAGGTGATGATGATGAGCTGCGTAACACCACCAGCAGGAAGCCAGTCGACGATTACGCAGGAAGAACCAAGTTTGTTGGCCCCTCACACTTCAAGCGGGTATGTAACGAGTGATCATACTGGTAGATCAGTTGTAGTGCTCAGAGATAGTGGAGCAGCCCAGTCCCTGATCGTGAGAAGCTCGTTACCCGAGGGAGTGAGTGTGGAAGGGAGACAAAAGGTTGTCCTGGTTGGGTTTCCTAGGACGCAGTACATCGCCCCCTTAGTGCCGGTACATCTCGACTCGCCTTACTTCAGCGGCACATGTGCGTTGGCAGTAGTCGATACCCTCCCTGTAGCTGGGATTGACGTGGTACTAGCCAACGACTTGGTGACAGGTTGGAGCAACAATCTTCCCAAGGTCGCGGACGAGTCAGCCGGAACAGCAAGGTTTGAGGTAACAACAGGCAGTGGTAATGTCCAGGTACAGACAGACCCGGAATTAAATATATTTAATTTGTCCTCACCTACAGATTGACGACAGAGTCTACAGCATTCTAGCAGAGTCTCCCAATTTTTCTCCCGACAAGGAACATGCGGTTAAGGTAGCAGAAGCAACTGAGCAAGAAGAGAGGTCTCGAGTGCAAGCACCCACGGATACCAACGAGTCTGGAGCGAAGGCGGATGTGTACTTGCGGTATGGCAAGGTACAGCGTTCATTGAACCGGCCAGAGATTTCCCAGACGTCAGAGGTATGTGAGGTGTGTTCGAAAGGTCTAGTGCCCTCTTTGGTCCAAACCAGGCTAATGGATATAGCCGGCTATGGACATAACAAGCTCATGAAACTAGTACCTAAGATAACCAAATGTTTCTTAGCGGTGTTTTGTTTTGTTCTCGTGTGTGGTCTCAGTAAGGACCAGTGGACGACCCGACGGATGGTGGCTCCCTTGAACATCAAGAAGAAGTCCCAGGGATTGGAGACGTGCACAGTGAGTGTTGCAGTCGAAGAAGGGACCTGGAAGGTGATGGTTGATACAGGAGGTACGACATATGATAATATGAGTGACTATTTCCGACAGGTTGACACCCCCTGCATGATTGCTGAGCCTGGATTCAGCGTTATGCGGAACGTTGGTCGACCTGACGGTGGCAGAGCAGACACCATCTGCGGTATACAAGCAGCCCTGTTGGAACTAGGTGTGGGCCTAGTAGGGGCGTATGCTGTAAGTATTGACTTACCCACTGTCGCTGTCACTCTGAATTATCAAACCCCTGTATTCCAGGTTCCTGTCTCCTTGAAGGACCGCCGGACCGGCACCAGAAATGCCGTCTGTGACCAGCCATCATCGGTGCCACGACACAGGGAAGTGTCAAGTCGCCCCAGGTCGTGTTCATATCAATCCTTACTCGAGAGATGTGAGAATATGCCCCTGCTTGGCATTGCAGTGGAGATGTGGGAAGTTACAACAGGCAAGCCATTGCCTACCATCTTCAAGTTTCATCTGTGCCAGAGTTTCCCGTTCGGACAGTTCTGTGGACAAGACAGTCTCATCACTCCAGTTTACAGTGTACGTAAGTCCATTTGGAGTGGTGTCCTCGTACTAATTTGGTTTATGTTTCTCTTTATAGAACCCCAAACCAAATTCCTTTTGGTGGGGAGGTGTTACGGACCCGAGCCCGACGTCCGAGCACGGAGCAGTGACGACCACGCCATCTGTGGGTCAGCTCCCGAAACCCCCTCCAAATGGACGACGACGCCTGGTGAGGACAAGGTGTACTGGCCACAAGGGCCAGTTTCCAGTCCTGTTCAGCTCACAACACAGCCGCTGCTGGCCTCTGGTGAGGTGGTGCTCAGACGACAACGCCATATATGGAGTAGATAGGTGGGCGTTTGGGTCTGAGCCTGTAAGTGAGGTGCTTTAGTGTGTCCCTGTTATTGATGACGTGTCTGCTTACAGAGTCGACCTGGGACTGCTGTAATGGAGGTTGAGTCAGTCTACCCAAGGCAGCCGTCTCGACACCAAGCGTTTTGCTGCAGCAGCTGTGAGTCGCCTCCCGGATGAACACTGTGGTGTTACCCTGCCTGTGAAGCGGCAGTTGAAGGATTGTCATACCCGGGACTGACTGGTGGAGACGCTTAACCACTGGGGTATCGTGGAAAGGAGAGTGATCTGTGCTAGCACACGAGCTCCTGACTAGGGTGCTACCCTAGTATCGCTCGTGGAGTGGCCTAACCAGCGTGGCTGATTTGGAACCTGCCAGCTATCTGCTGGACTTGTGGTTGATGGCCTCCACGGCGGTGCCCCCAGTGGAACTGTGTTTTGGCTGGCCTGTGGCCGGGGTAGACTCAAGATTCCTGAAGGATTCGTCGTGAGGCCACGAGAGCACCAAGAGCTTGGCACCATGAAGATCCAGAGTCTTCAGAAGAAGACAAGTGTATATAATAGTGTTTATACCCCCCCCCCCCGTGTAATCTTCTTATATCGTATTTATGGTGAAGGTGTTAATTATAATATTAAGTTTTTGCCTTTCTTTCCCTTCCCCTTTTAATTTACTTGCGTTACGGATCACATCCCTTGAAAGCCACTACTGGCTTGGGGCCGGATACCCTTCCTCTAACGACATCAGAGTACGAACCCAGTTGCGACCCGAGAGGGCCGTAACAGCTCTCCCTACCGATTCTCTGAGATACAGGGAGTCTGTTGGTATATGTGGCAACCAGATCGGCCGCCAGATAAGGGAGAAATTTACCTAATAATTTGTAGGTAAGGGGATAGCGTCGCTCTGATATAAATAAAATAAAATAAAATAAAATGTTTATTTAGGTAAGGTACATATATACAGTAAATTTTTACAAAGATTGGTTGACTTATAGATAGAGCTAGTACATACAATGCCTAAAGCCACTATTACGCAAAGCGTTTCGGGCATGATAAACTTAAATGACAAGCTTAATACTAATTGAGCATAATGAGTAGAATGAAAACAAGAAATGAAAACATAGATGAAAAAGCAGCACAAGTACAATTATGTCGACAAACAGCGCTCTTTAAAAAAAAAGCAGACATTGGTTGACAATAGAAGGGTAAGGTAGGTTACAGGGAATTTATTAGGTATAGCTTCGTTTTTAACTTAAACTGGTTGAGAGAGTGAAAGAGTACCCCCTACCTGCAGATATGTAGTTTTGTAAAGGACGCTAGCAGATTGCAGATTGGCAGACTTAGGTCGCGGGCAACCAATCAGAGCCCGCCGTGACGTCACCGAGTGCCCCGGGCGGCGCCAACGTCAGAGCTGGTCTGACTACGAAAGGGAGAGGACGTTTCTCGGTCAGCTCTCAAGGATTTGAGGCTCTACAAGCCTTACTCAGTGGATTAGAGGAAGCCATCGCAGCCCATCATCGTTATTCTATACCCTGCACTTCGGGGAAGCAAGAAGCAGCCAAGTTCATTGAGCAGAGGAGTGCCAAACTTGGAAAAACGGTCGGCGACGACGCTGGGCGGCGCCGCTTGAGTTGAGGGTCTGGAAGGTGTGGGAGCAGGCCTAGCTGTGACCGAGTCACGTTCACTGAGGACTTTGGAGGGACGACACCATTCCTAGGGCAAGGCGCAACGCCTTGCGGAAGGGACGAGTGTATGCATATAGTGATTAGCTCATTGCCCACTGGTGAACCAGGATTGGGATATCTTAATCTCTGGGAGTGGTTCGGCGACGACGCGAAGGCTTCACGACACCTGAGGACCTGTGGAACGTTCCTGGATTGTCAAGAACCGACTCAGGAAGCGTGGGAACCTCACACCATCGAGGGACAGGCGTCGTGAGCCAGGAATGTAAAGGTAGATCAATTTCCCTCCCATTACCCCTTGTTTGATTAGGCTAGATAGGCCATTATGTTCATATATGTGTGTTATAGCATAATGTTGATACACCAGTAGTAGGATAGGCTGCAGGACAGCTCGTGTCCAGGACTGTTGACGAGGACAGTGTGTTTGGACAACAGGGAAGTTGAGGAGGAGGTGCCGACGTGGACGAAGAGGCCCCTCTGTGAGGGAGTGTGTGGCCCCCTTTTATTAATCTGCCCAGTTGGAGGAGTTAGTGGAGGTCGTGAAAGAAGAGTTGCTGACGATCTCCAGACTTATTATTCTCATTTTTCCATTCCTGTATTGCTTGTAAATGTATGTGTGATCATGTAGTTTGTCAGTAAATTCACACATTTTATCATTGTGTTTAAGTGTGCCTCCATAATAATCTCTATGAGCATACACGAGGGTTATCATAGTACTACCTAGTGAACACCACGTTTTCTACAGAAGGTCTTATTGCCTGGAGAGTGGTAAAGCAGCACAGACTTATATAAGAGTGTACCCTAGGCCATCTGACCAGTATCAAGGCCGAAAGAGTAGCGACACTGTGGCAACAAGCAATATAGAATACACCCACTGAACTGCATTGCTGGGGTGCTGGTATCTCAACCCAGCTGGCAACCTTGTTAAAGGAAGATAGGGAAGGCAGGGGGGAAAGTAATTCCTGCAACCTTTTTGTCTGGCAGGCAAGACTCAGGGAAATTTATTGTTAAAAGGTAAGCCTGGGTCTTCCTTTACTTCTCCATGGGTCTAGGCCGGAATTGCTAACAGCAGTTTCCCCGTGGTTGACTGAAGGGCTCCCAGGGTGAATCAGTGGCACCCCCTGTGGTGGGAGTAAAGACCTGCGGTGGTGGGTACTGCTGGTCCTCTCCTGTGGGACCAGGAGATTCCAGTGAGTCCCGAGAGTCGGAGGGGCTGATCAGTATTCTGCCTTCTGAGCCCTAGCAGTCGATTGCAAGCTGAGCCCCAGCCCACCCCACCGTGACAATATATATATACAGTATACTAAAGCCATGAGGAAGCTGATGTGAACCCTGTGTTGTCGCAGGACATTTAAATCATGAGCGGCACCCTCAATTGTATATATACAATGTGCACAAATCAGCGACTGTTACGACCCTGGGTTCTCCAGTGGAAACCAGAGGTCAAAATTGAGCTATTAAACTTTCTGGTAGTACAGTTGAGTGCATCACGAGCGGCAATTGTTTGTATCTTCCCTGCCAGACGTAAGACTATTCTTGTTTCTCAAAGAGCATTTAAAGACTGAGCTGGGGGGTTGATTATTAAATAATAACATAGGCACCAACTTTGCTTACTAATACTTTCTAATCATTTGTAAAGTAACAATATGTTGCATAGGGGAAGATCTTTAATGTGCTTAGCTGCACGATCAATTAGGCTCCTTCCGGCACCACGACGTGCGGGAGGCCTAGCTGGTTGCTAGGAGCGTTCTTCTCTGGCTAGCGTTCGTGGGCACGAGACCTACTCTGTGGCTGCACCCCTACTCTCCTCTTACTTATTTCCCTTACCTGAAGTTCCTGTACCCTTAAGTTAAGTACGGGGCATTTTTAAGTGTACCTACTCTGGTAGTAACGTTTGGTGAGACCTGGGGGTAGTATTTGCCAGTGTTTTGGGTAACCCTAAGTGTTGTGTTTTGTATTAGGGTACCACCTGGTCTCACTACCCTAAGCTGCATCCAGCTTCAGTGCTTATCCAGTAGTACTTTACCCTAGCTTGTTCTCAGTGTAAACCTTGTATCCTGTCTATGTGGACCAAGGCTTTTAACGTAAGATAGGGTGGTAAAGTTATTATTATTATTGATATTGGTGTGAGTGTATATGGGGGGTTGTTAAGGGGTTAATAAATAAGTACATGAATTATAGAGTATCCCTTCTTCCTGTGTGGGAGTGCATTGATCAACCCTTAGACTGACATATATGGTCTAGTAGCAAGGTATTAGTACTGTGGATAGTTTATTTTGGGGGCCGGGCCTTTTAGCTCTCCCATATTTGATACTCTGTCTTCTAACTACTCTTACCCCTTAATAATACCAAGTCCCCCATAGCAAGCCCACCACAATACATATTTATTACAAGTGGTTGGCCAGTCCGGGAGGAACATATAAGTGTAAAAAATTAGATTCTTGAGTGCCAAAACTAAATTTTTTGTTTTCCGCAGAATGGTTGTGTGCTAGCCTAGGGTCCAGCTCATCTAGCAAAGGACATTCTTGCACTGACTGGACACCCAGCTGGATCCCTTCACGATTAAGGTTAGTGTGGCCTTGTGTTAGGGGCCGTGCAAATTTTTGCTTTTTTCCAATTTTTATTTTTTAATTTTTTCTTTGGCTGGGAGCTTAAATTGTTAGTGATGTCATCTGAAATGCAGAGACTGGCAAGGGAGCCTTCAGCAGTAGAGATAAAGAAACTTACCAAGTCTAATTTAGTATTGTTAGGCAAGGAATTTGGCCTAGAATTAAATGACGCGGATAAAAAGTGGACTTTGGTGAATGAAATATTACAACATTGTATTGATGAAGAACTATTGGCAAGTAATACACCCTTATGCCAGCCTAGCCAAGCAGAAAGTGCAACTCATAGGGATAGAGAATTAGCTCTAGAGTTAGCAAAAATAAAATTAGAGGAGCAAAGACTCAAAACCGAGGAGGCTAGAATTAGAGCGAATGCCACTGGACCTCCACCTGCCGGGGATTCAAACCCCAGGCATTATGAGAAAAAGCATAATTTGCCTGATTTTTCCGAGTCAGACCCTGAAAGGTTTTTCAACCATTTTCAGAGATTGGCCATGTCCATGAACTGGCCAAAGGAAGAGTGGGTGAAAATCCTACAGGGAAGACTTAGGGGTAAAGCACAAGATATTTTTATAAACATGCCTGACGACGAGTGTTTTGAATATGATAAAGTCAGGGAATGTATTTTGCGGGCATATGAAATTACTCCTGAAGCTCGCCTCCAAGTTTATCGCAACCTTAGGCCTACTCACAACCAACCGCTCACTGAATTTGTTAATGATCAAATTCAATTGTTTGATAGATGGATTCGCTCGGCGAAAGCCGAAACATACGAGGCTCTCAGGAACTTAGTTTTAATGGAGCATTTTATAGATATTATGCCAGAGAATGTTTCACATTACATTAGAGGAAGGGTAGAGGTAAATTCTAAAATAGGGGATTTGGCCAAGTTGGCAGAAAACTACCAATTGGCAAAGGCCCAATAAAAATAATTATACCCCACAGAGTAGCAAAACTTATACCCACAGCCAGTCCAGACCAGCTCATTCTAACCCTTTACCTAATGCACCTTCTGTTTCAGACATAACTAACCCTGTTAAAGTGTCTAGCCCCACGGCACCTAAGGGTGAACCGAAGGTTAATTCTGTTAGTAATGTCTCTTCTCCCCGACGTTTTTGTGGTCACTGTAATCGTCCAAACCACACTATTAGCCGTTGTTGGCAACTGTACCCGGAAAAAAGACCCAATGCTCTAGTTGTGACACAGGGCTTGAGGCCTTCAGAAGGGTTAGAGAGTAAGACCTCCAACCCACAGTGGTTGGACTTGCTTACCCCATTCTTATCGAATGGGAGACTACTTTTGTCTGAGGGTTCTTCCTGGAAGGACGTGGTGATCTTCCGAGACACCGGTGCCATCCAGACTTTAATTTTAGAGAGTGCGTTGCAAGGTGCCAACACTCTCGACACTGGAGAGGTGGTACTGGTCGAGGGTGTCACTAGTGATACTCGAGCAGTACCCCTCCATAAGGTTACCCTGGAATCTGATTTCCACAAGGGTGTTTGTACAGTTGGAGTCACTTCATACCTACCTTTCCCTAATGTTGATGTAATAGTTGGTAATGATTTAGCAGGGGATAAGGTAGGGGACTCCAGACTGCCTATTATGTTGCCTACCCCTAAGGTTTGCCTGGATCCACCCGCCGCAGAGGATAATGTTGTGTACCCTGCATGCGCGGTGACCAGATCTATGGGACTTAAATGTAAGGGCAGCCCTGTGCTTGCCAAGGTGGTAAATCCCGAGGACACGATGAACTTTCCGAGTGGTGAAAGCCAAGTGGACCTCGCAGACACATTCATGGCCCGACTCGATGACGTGGCCGAGGACATTGTGGAGAGCCTGCCACCGCCATCTACCGAGAGTAGTGGGGAGGTGGAGGAGAACACTGTTGAGCCTCGGCCAATGGCATCTGACCAAGGCCTAGATGCCTCCTTGAGCGAGTTACAGAAAGCTGACCCCACTCTTGCAGATTGTCATGAGACAGCTGTCTCTATGGAGGAAATTGTAGACGCAGCATCTGGGTACTACTACAATGATCGGATTTTGATGAGAAAATGGAGACCACAGAGTGCTCCCTTGTCAAATGAGTGGGAGGTAGTCCACCAGGTTTTGTTGCCGACCTGCTATAGAGAAAGAGTTTTGGCAGCTGCTCATGATGATCCTATGGGGGGACATCAAGGTATAAATATTACGTATCACAAAATTTTAAAGTATTTTTTCTGGCCCAAGCTGAAAAGCGATGTGGCAAAATTTTGTAATGCGTGTATTGTTTGTCAACTGGTTGGGAAACCAAACCAGACTCCACCTAAAGCTCCTCTAAGGCCTATTGTCGTGCCAGAGGAACCATTTTCTCATGTGGTAATGGACTGTGTTGGACCATTACCTAGAACTAAGTCTGGTAATATTTACCTAATCACGATGATGTGTATCATTACTCGTTACCCAGAGGCTTTTGCTGTAAGGAACATCCGAGCAAAAACTGTTGTTGCTTGTATGTTGCAATTTTTTTCCACTTTTGGACTGCCTCGGGTCGTGCAAACTGACAATGGTACTAATTTTAAGTGATATTTTTGAGCGATTTTGTAAGGAACATGGAATAACTCATAAGGTTTCCAGCCCATACCATCCACAGAGTCAGGGGGTAATTGAACGTTTCCATCTAACTCTGAAGCAGATGTTGAAGACATCGTGCGAGAGTTCCCACACCTTCTGGGATGAGAATTTACCGTATGTTTTGTTTGCGGCTAGAGAGGGATTACAAAATTCACTGGGTTGTTCTCCTTTTGAGTTAGCCTTTGGCCATAAAGTTCGTGGACCCTTGCAAATGTTACAGGAGAATCTGTTAGGGAACGTAACGTTAACCGAAGGTTCGGCTTTCTTTGCGCAACACCACCAGAGACTCAAGGACTGCAAGGCGGCTGCATTAAAGTATCTTGGCAAGGCCCAAGAAAAGATGAAAGAACGTAACGATGCTAAATCTAAGTTACGGGTATTTCAGCCTGGCGACCCTGTCCTGGTATTAAAGCCTCGACTAGGGAACACTATGTCCCACAAGTACGAAGGCCCCTACATTGTGACAGGAAAGACTGGGGACCTCACGTACAAAGTGAGGCACTCTGACAAACGTAACCAGGTAATGCTCGTACATGTAAATCGACTGAAGAAGTTCCAGGGCCCCAGGCCCATTGCACTAACCAATGTTTCCATATCCAGTGAGAGAGGGGATGATTGTTCTGGGGACCCAACTAATCTCATTTTCAATAATTCTAGTTCTGTGAATGCTGTGGAGGAGGGACTGTCCCATTTGCAGATGGCCCAACGTGAAGAGGTGCAGTCGTTGGTTGATGAATTCTCCAGTCTGTTCGGGGAGGTCCCGACCCAGACTGATGCCATTTGCCATGATGTCGAGTTGACGGACTACACTCCCATTCGCCTTCAACCCTATCGGATGAGTCCAGAAAAGAAGGCCATCGTACGGAAGGAGGTCGACTTCTTGCTCCAGCACGGCCTCATCCGGCCGAGCCAGGGCTCTTGGTGCTCGCCCTGCCTTTTGGTCCCCAAACCAGACGGCTCCTGGCGATTATGCACCGACTATCGGCAGCTCAACAAGGTGACCATTGTGGATGCCTATCCGCTGCCCCTCCTCGAGGACTGCATCGACGAGCTGGGAAATGCCAAGTACATCTCGAAATTCGACCTCTCGAGGGGGTATTATCAAATCCCACTCACTGAACATGCTAAACAACTAACTGCGTTCGTGACACCCGAGGGTGTTTTTGAGTATCAAGTGTTACCGTTCGGCTTGCGTAATGCTCCTGCCACGTTCCAGAGACTCATGAACTCTCTGCTCGCTAAGGTGCCAAATTGTCGGGCGTATTTAGATGATATCGTGCTCTTTGACAGTAATTGGGCTGACCACATAGCTAGGTTACGCCAGTTGTTTGCAATCTTGAAAAGGGCAAATCTTACCTTAAATGCTAAAAAGTGTCATTTTGGCCAAGGCACAGTGACGTACCTCGGTTATGAAGTGGGCCAAGGAAAAGTGTTACCTCGGCAAGATAAAATCAGTGCCATTCTGGAGTATCCAGTACAGTATCCACTCAATTTAACAGCCTATATGGGGCTGAGCCCTAGTCGTTATTTACGGAGCTCCGTTATTTCCGAAGTTAAGTCGGGTCGGGTAATTTTTCAAGTAACATTCAGGTAGGATATATTTTATACTGTATAACTAAAATTAAATAAAGTTCATTGTGTAATTGCATTCCAATTTAGTGCCACACCGACGATTAAGCCAGTTGTTGGCTGCTGCATGGATGATGTGTGAACACGGTCTGATCAAGCCCAGATGGGTGGGAAAAAATTGATTCATTCCTTTGTATTGCAAAATATTTCATGTATCAATCAGCAAGTTAATATTTCCTCAATAATATTTTAGAGATGTGTTTTGATTTACCCTGAACAGTGCAGGTAATGTATTTTTAATGTTACAACACAGGCTGTGGCGGCCATGCCATAACAATGGCGATCGAGCCTTGTCACTGAGAGCTAGCCAAGACGAAATATTTTGAGCTCACCTATTCTCTGCTGACGATAGAATATACATTTGCAGAGACTAATATGTAGCTTTTGTTGAAAAAAAACAATTAATATCTTGTAATACTATAATAAAATTGGTAAATTGACTTACTTTTAATGAAGCTGAAGATTACGAAGCTGTGAAGATTACGTCATCCTCTGCAGCGCTTGTTTTATATTGTATACAGGGTACATACTGTATGTACACTTATTTTCAGGCATATTTTAATAGAGTATCCTTCTGTTTCTTGATGTCACTTACTGTACTTTTCCCGATGTTAAACTCTGCTGCTGGTCGTGCATGAGAATATCCTTTATCAAGTTTCTTAATTAACTCCAGCTTCTGTGCAACCGTCAGGCGCTTCCTTTGGGTAACGTTTGGCATTTTTGTAAATTAAAAAGATCACAATTACAGTACAGTAATATCCTTCACAATTGAAGCTAGCCGCGCGAGTTCAGAGTAAACAATGGAAACACATGGCCCGGTGGAGTACATTCTAGGTCCGTGGGAAAAAAAATACCTAGTGCCTATACTATAAAAGGTATTTAATAAGAAAACAAAGACTTTTGCTTAATAAAAACTGTTTCAAAATATTTTATTAATAATAATTTACAATTTTCTTCATTAAAGTGAATCATTTTAAAAGAAAATTAAGATGTAATATATGACTCTGGACGATCCAGGTCGGTGGCCTGGTCGCCATGTGAGAGGACGCTGATGCCACAACAAACCCAATACCGACAGACCGTCGGTAATATCGACCGCAGACCGGTATAGCAGGCTCCAGATACCGGTCGTTAATACCGGCAGATCGGTATAAAAGAGGCCGTTAAATTGAGTGGATACTGTACTAAAGTCTAAAAAGGACGTTCAAAGATTTATCGGTATGTGTGCGTACTATCGACGTTTTTGTCAGAACTTTTCCAGTGTTGCCACTCCCCTCACAGACTTGTTGCGGAAAGCCGTTAAATTTAAGTGGTCATCAGACTGTGCAGAGGCATTTAAAAATTTGAAATTGATCTTAGCTTCCGCCCCAGTGCTTGCTAATCCAAGGTTCGACCAACCGTTTAAAATTCATATTGACGCGTCTGACTCGGGTGCTGGTGCAGTGTTGTTGCAAACTGGGGATGATCAAGTGGAACACCCAGTATATTATTACTCTGTGAAATTCGACAAGGCGCAATGCAATTATTCAGTGGTAGAAAAAGAGGTGTTGGCGCTAGTGTTAACATGTAAAAAGTTCGAATTTTACCTCACAGGTAATACAGTGGAAGTGTACACGGACCATAACCCACTAGTCTTCCTGACTCAGATGAAGGGTAAGAATAAACGCATCCTCAGGTGGGCGTTGTACCTACAGGACTTCAATCTTTCCATTACCCACCTACCGGGCCGACTCAACGTGATGGCCGACGCTTTGTCCAGGTTGCCGGAATAACATTCATCTAGGCCACAGGAAGCCATTTACCAACTGTCATGCTTTAGTTATTTTTTTTTAAGGTTCTCCTGTGACATTAAATATTCCGTGTCCAATTTATTTACTTCCCTGTTTTTTTTTCTGTATTTTTTTTTTCTTTCAGAGAACTCCTTTGTATTTTTCTTGCAGAGAAATTGTTGTTTTTTTATTTTTTTTTTGTCATTTTTTTTTTCTTCTTATTCTCTGTATACTCTTACAAAAAAATATGACTACTATTCTAGTAGTCACATTTTTTTTCTCTGAAGGGGGGAGGAGTGTTACGACCCTGGGTTCTCCAGTGGAAACCAGAGGTCAAAATTGAGCTATTAAACTTTCTGGTAGTACAGTTGAGTGCATCACGAGCGGCAATTGTTTGTATCTTCCCTGCCAGACGTAAGACTATTCTTGTTTCTCAAAGAGCATTTAAAGACTGAGCTGGGAGGTTGATTATTAAATAATTTAATTTTCGGGCTTCTGCCCGAAACGCTTTGCGTAATAGTGGCTTTAGGCATTGTATGTACTAGCTCTTATCTATAAAGACAACAAACTTTGTAAAATCTCTTTATGTATGTACCTTTGCCTAAATAAAAATTATTATTATTATATAATAACATAGGCACCAACTTTGCTTACTAATACTTTCTAATCATTTGTAAAGTAACAATACGTTGCATAGGGGAAGATCTTTAATGTGCTTAGCTGCACGATCAATTAGGCTCCTTCCGGCACCACGACGTGCGGGAGGCCTAGCTGGTCGCTAGGAGCGTTCTTCTCTGGCTGGCGTTCGTGGGCACGAGACCTACTCTGTGGCTGCACCCCTACTCTCCTCCCTTCTCCTCTTACTTATTTCCCTTACCTGAAGTTCCTGTACCCTTAAGTTAAGTACGGGGCATTTTTAAGTGTACCTACTCTGGTAGTAACGATTGGTGAGACCTAGGGGTAGTATTTGCCAGTGTTTTGGGTAACCCTAAGTGTTGTGTTTTGTATTAGGGTACCACCTGGTCTCACTACTCTAAGCTGCATCCAGCTTCAGTGCTTATCCAGTAGTACTTTACCCTAGCTTGTTCTCAGTGTAAACCTTGTATCCTGTCTATGTGGACCAAGGCTTTTAACGTAAGATAGGGTGGTAAAGTTATTATTATTATTGTTATTGGTGTGAGTGTATATGGGGGGTTGTTAAGGGGTTAATAAATAAGTACATGAATTATAGAGTATCCTTTCTTCCTGTGTGGGAGTGCATTGATCAACCCTTAGACTGACATATATGGTCTAGTAGCAAGGTATTAGTACTGTGGGTAGTTTATTTTGGGGGCCGGGCCTTTTAGCTCTCCCATATTTGATACTCTGTCTTCTAACTACTCTTACCCCTTAATAATACCAAGTCCCCCATAGCAAGCCCACCACAATACATATTTATAACAGCGACATTTACTCAAATTCTATATATAGAATTTGTGCAGTTTAAGGGTTAAGGACCTGCCCAAAATGCTGTGCGTGCTAGTGGTTTTGCAAAAAATGTAAAAATTCCAATATTGTAACATATCCACTGCTGGCCACTGGATGGGGGGAGCAGTGTACAGGATACACATCAATTGTGACTAGTTCTCGACATAAGTCAGTTGCTTTATTTATTTATTTTATTTATTTATTTATAAGAAAGTACATTGGGTTTATGGCTGTAAAAACATCAGTGCTATGTACTTTCTTATAAAGCAGCTAACACGCATGGCGTTTTGGGCAGGTCCTTAATCTAGGATAATTTTAAGTAGGTAATTTCTAGTAAAATTTAAAAATGTTAAAAGGTACATTGTAAGAAAATTTGAAGAAGACTAGTAGGTACACTGTAAGAAAATTTGAAGAAGATTAGTACGGACATAATAGTAAAATTTGAGGATTAACAATAGATACATTGTAGCCTAATTTGAGAATTATTTCTAGGTATATTATAGTAAAATATGCATTCAATATAACCACCATGATATATGATAGCAACTGTACATCATGATTTTATGATAGCAAATAGATGATTTAGAAACTATACTTGTGGTCGATCTCGAGCCCATTGTTGATGTGCATTGAATTTTGTAACTAGCTCACCTAGACTAACTTGCTTAGCTAAATGAATTGCGGGGTACAATCCCTGAGTCCATTATATGCCTCTATAATCCTTTCACTACCACACACAAGATGGGTATGGGGGTGCATAATATATGAACTAAAGTAAAAACTAATTATGTACTCTCACAAATCCATTGTACCTTCTTGCATATAAATTAAATAAAGAGAAAAGATTATATCATTAATGTCAGAGAAATTAGTGGGAGTTAGGTACATACACTCTTGATAGATGATGTTTATGATTATAGAAATTTCTGATTAGGCTAGGCTATAATTCGCTACTGGTTTTGGATTTGACAGCATGCACCGAGAGAATTGTTTTTGCTGAAATAATCTAATCATTTCTTTATAAAACTGAATGTGGAATTCAACAGCAGATATCCATGAACAGCGACTTGCAGACGAGTCACAATTACGTGGCTGAAATATGTCTATGTCTATATGAAATATGTCTATAACACTCTATGCAAATTAAGGGACCTAGTCTATGGAACTCACTCCCTAGTGAATTGAAAAACTGTAAAACTTTTGCCTTATTTAAAAGCAAAACCAAAAGTACCTAACTTCATCTATTTAGTTTCCTACACTGAGCTTTAATTTGCTCTGTACCTAGTGGTACCCAATCTCCTAATTTTTATGTAATATCAAACAACCTTATCATTGTGTTCATTGCTGTCTTCTTTTATGTGCTAGCCATATGCTGTATTGTGACTACCAATTTTTGTCAACTACCATTCAAGCTGTCATTGCAATCAATCTTATATTGTTTCTGCTGTATTGTGCCTACCAATTTGTTGTCAACTACCATTTTAAGCTGTCATTGCAATCAATCATAGCTACCTATGTGCTTTAATATACTGTACCTATAATTTTCTCTCATCTTTTTTTTTTTTCATTCCATGTAATCTGTTATCATTTTTTTGTCTATAAATTTTGCAAGTATTTACCTCCTTAAAATTTTCTTAGATTAAGGACCTGCCCGAAACGCTGCGCGTGCTAGTGGCTTTACAAGACTGTAATTACCATAATTGTATCCTCACATTCCTTATGTACATTCTTGTATATGCATAAATAAATAAATAAATAAATTAATAAATATGTTGACCAAACTACACACTACAAAGTGAAGGGACGACGATGTTTCGGTCCGTCCTGAACCATTCTCAAGTCAATTGTGATGAGGGAAGGAGGCGAAGGCAATAAATAGGCAAGAGAGAGGTGAGGACAAGAAAATCTTAGAGGAACTAAAAGCAAGGCAAAAGGTATAATAAAGGGGAATAGTAATATGAGTTCCCTTCACATCTGAACTCGAAACTTTTACTAATACCTTTCGTCCTCTTGACAAAGCTCACCATTCGACAAACTAACACACTTCATAGCAATCTAGTTCACACTGCTGCCCCTGCTTCTAATGGTGTTGGTGTTTACTCTATTTTCTCTTAATCTTGTCCTCTCCAATACTTTGGTGAAACTGGCCGTACACTTAATGACATACAAAGAACACAGAAGTAGTGTTAAGTCTGCAGTCTGCAATGCTCTCTTCTGTCATGTTAGGGATTCTAATCATCCTATTGATTGGTCTTCCTCCAAAATAATCTTTCCTGCCTCTACTCTACACAGACGTCATCTTATTGAATCAGCTCTGATACGCAACATACCCAACATGAACTTGAGTCCCGGCTTTGTTGCTGTTGACTCTTCCCTTTCACAGTATATACTGAAATGCTCTAAACTTTCTAACAAACGTGACCTAACATAAGCTTACCTTTCCATTTATCTTTCTTTCTCTTTCCTTCTTTCTTTTTCTTTCAAATGTTTTCTCTTACGATCCCTTTCTTATTCCTATTACTAGCCCCTTTATTACACTTTACCTTTTGTACCTTTTGCCTTGCCTTTTCTTCCTCTAAGATTTTCTTCTCCTCACCTCTCTTGCTTATTTATTGCCTTCGCCTCCTTCCCTCATCACAATTGACTTGAGAATGGTCCAGAACGAACCGAAACGTCGTCGTCCCTTCACTTTCTAGTGTGTGGTTTGGTCAACAACAGCGACTTGATACTGCAAAATGTGACACTTTTCCCGCAACACCCAAACTCCACGAGTCTTCACTGGCAATATCAGCTATTTTTTGCATTTAATTTTTTTTACAGTAGATTTATAGTTAACGATTGTAGTTTGTTGTTTTAATGATATAGTAATTCTGCAATTTTAAATTAATAATTTTTTTCTGAAGTTTTCTCAGGTATTTATTTAATTTACCTACTTATTTACGTACCGCTTTAAAAATTAACTTGGGGAGTTAACTTCAGTAGTAAATCCCACAAACTTCAAGTTACTTTGAAAGAGCAGGGAAGAAAGGAACACCAGAAGGAAGGAAAGTAATAAAAAAACTTTACTATTAGCATATTTATATATTAAAAAAAAAATATAATTTCCTACCCTAAATAAATAAATTTCAAACTATATCATAGAAAATAAATATCCATTGCAAATTGTGATTAAACAAAGGGATTTAGAAAATTCTTTATCTTCATTTAAAGTGCCTAAAAATATGACTGAAAATTAGCTTTCAAAAATAGTTTGTACAGCATAGCATACATATGAAATGAATATTGCAAAAAAAATATCTTGATATTTCTTCAGCTTTAAGACAAATACAGCTAACATTATACATGATGTATATTATAATAAGTACACTACTGTAATAATTTTCCCTTTAATACCAAATGGTAAACAAAAATACAACTGCAATGTGTTACTTGAATATATACATACTGCTCCTCTAATATTTTCACACTGTGAAACAATATAACACAGAGGATGCTACAACAACAAACAATAGACTTAATATACTGACTGAAGACTAAAAACTCTTATGGTACACAGAAATAGTCATACAAATAACCTAAAGAACAATTTTCAAGTTCAAGATGAGATTAAGTAGCCTTCATACAAAAATTATATATGCACTGAAAGTCTGAAAGTAATGAAGACAAATATCTAGACAACACTGGAATAAGTCTTGAAACATGATTTGATGAGGCTGTTGGATCTCTTGGCTTGGATCTTGATTATTTGTTGCCGTCATGTGATTGTAGGCTCAGAAGTTTCAGAATTTTTCCATGATATTTCTGTAGAAAAATAACCAAAGGAAAATATAAATGAGTGTGGGGGGGGGGAGGTTTGGACAAAGAACATGAAAACTGCAATTGGAGGAAGGGGGGGGGGGGGAAGACCTAAAAATCCCCTCTAATGTTTTGTAGGTTATGGATCCTCTGTCCAACCAGTGATGGTATCATTTCTCTCAGAAAGATAGGAGATATAGCTCTATCTATAAATATCTTTGGCTAACTGCTAACAAACTCATCCTTACCATTGACAAAACTTTTTATATTTTGTTTGGTAATAAATCCTCAGATCAAAGTAATCTAAGTAATCACAATAATCTAAAATAATCTAAGACAACATGAAAAGCACATGGAAAACCATCTCTAATATCCTAGGAAAACAACACTCCCACAACCAGATAAAACTCTCAAAGGATGGCTATACACTGTCAACTGATCTAGAAATGGCAAAATGAGTTTATTAGCTTCTTTTCATCGGTTGGTGCTAACCTTGCCAGAAAAATCCCTCAGACACATATCAACACACATCTCTCAGGCAGCTATCCAAACTATCTTCTCCTCTCACCAGTTAGCCTGTCAGATGTTGTGTCCATCATACACTCACTAAAAACCAAAGCTGGGAACATCAGTGAAATCCCATCCATTGTATACAAGAGTGCCTCCCATGCCCTTGCGCCACCTATAGCTCTGCTGTTCAACAAATCCCTAGAGTGTCATACCTTCCCTGATATCCTTAAAAAAGCAAGAGTAACACCAGTTCATAAAGGAGGCAATCCGGCAGACTAACAATTTTTTTTTTCTCTACCACAGACGTGGCCACACATTTACAATGCTAACCAGCATATATACATTTTCTTCTGTCCTCCATGGACTGGGTTAGAGATCAGTTAAACATATAGTTCAGAGATTTATTGAACACTCAACCACAGAAGGTGATTCGGTACTTTTAAAATGCTAAGCTAACCTACAAACGTAAATACATAGATACACAGATTTACGTATGCCCTACATAAAGTGTTCGAAGTGTCATTAATGTGCATTTACAAAGGTGAAATGCAATTCTGATCAGCCTCCATATGCACTTTATACACATACATATACATACACACACATATATATGTACATATACATATATACACACACATGTATTCACATACATTTGTCTCTTTTACTCTGACAGGGTGAGATAGCTGACAGAGAAACTAGTGTGCAATTAAGCACTTAATCACTGAAGGTGATTAAGGTGTTTTTACAAGCTTAGGTTATATAGTTACATCACATACATACATTGTATAATTGATACAATACATGGTCAATCTTGGGTACAAGTCCAATATATCATCAAGTGTTCCAGTACTCATATAGTAATTACACAGTTCAGCATACCTTAGCCCAGGGGGGCGAAAGTCAGTCATTATGGGACATTCTACAATATAATGTTCAAGAGAGTGCATGTAAGACAAACAATTATAGACCAATATCAAACCTACCCATACTATAAAAAATATTTGAAAAAATTATCTACAAACAGCTCTACTCCTACCTCATAAAATTCGACATACTCAGCCCCTGTCAGTTTGGCTTCCGCTCCCAAAAGAGTACCAACGATGCAATTATTAGTCTCCTTCATATAATTTACTCAGCCCTTGACAAAAATGAGTTTCCAATTGGACTCTTCATTGTCCTGAGAAAGGCCTTTGATACTGTTAATCACAACTAACTCTTACGTAAACATCATTATGGAATCCGAGGCCATGCCCTAGACTATATCCAATCCTATCTTAGTGATAGACACCAATGTGTAGCCATCAATGATATAACCTCTCCCACTCTACCAATAACCGTTGGAGTGCTACAGGGCAGCATCTTGGGACCTCTCCTATTTCTTAGACACATTAGGCAGATCACTGATGTATATAACTTTCTTAAACCTATATTGTGTGTGCTGATGATACTACCCTCATCTACTCAAACCCCCAACCCACACACACTAAATAATGTTGTTAATAATGAACTAAAAAAAAGGTCACCTATGGATGTCAACCAACAAACTAACACTTAACATAGAAAAGACCTACTACATCTTATTTGGAAGTAAATCAACAAATGCAATTCAGCTTCAGATAGACAATGTTAACATTAGTAATAAAAATGATGGAAAATTTCTTGGCCTATTCCTAGACAAGAGACAACTTCACCACCCACATAAAACACATAACTAAGAAAGTTTCTAAAACAGTTGGTATATTCTCCAAAATCAGATATTATGTACCTAACTCTGCTCTCATCTCACTATATTATGCACTATCTATCCCTATCTTAATTATGGTATCTGTGCATGGGTTCAACCACTGCAAACCACCTCAAGTCCATCATCACCCAGCAAAAATCTTCTATCAGAATAATAATAAATTCTGCTTTCAGACAACACTCAGCCCTTTGTTTAAATCCCTAAACATGCTAACAAACTCCCTTCACACATTCTCTTGTGTCAACTACATTTACAAAACCCTGTTCTGAAACTCCCTGGACAGATGTAATCGGACCCATAATCACCACACCAGAAATAAAAATCTCTGATATCCCCAAGAGTCAACTTAATCTGTGTAAATACTATGCAAATAAAGGAACTTAGTCTATGGAACTCACTCCCTAATGAATTGAAAAGCTGTCCAACTTTTGAGTCATTCAAAAACAAAACTAAAAATTACCTAATTGTTTCATCCCGATTGTTGATTGGATGAAACAATCGGGATGATAGCCGACAGAGTGTACCGTGATCCGGCCTGTACTCCTCTTGACATACCAGAAAACAGTCTGAGGAAACTACTCCAAGCTTGTACTAAAGAGGCACTCTTCTTGAGCGCGGATGGACACATGTATAAGCAAGTAGATGGGGTCGCCATGGGTTCTCCCCTAGGTGTCCTGTTTGCAAAATTCTACATGGGTACCATCGAGCGAAAAGTCTTAGTCGACATGAACTTGAAACCGGCCATATACTGCAGGTATGTTGACAACATTTTTACACAGGTACCTGATGTCAGACATCTGCAGGAGTTGAAGGATGCATTTGAGCAGAATTCTGTGTTACGTTTCACTTACGAGATGGAGAAGAATGGGAAGCTGCCCTTTCTAGATGTAACAGTCATGGAAAGGAGCGGAGTTTTCCACACTGCAGTCTACACTAAGGAAACAAACATAGGAATGTGCCTGAATGCAAACAGTGACTGCCCGGACAGGTACTAGAGGAGTGTTGTTAACGCTTATGTCGACCGTGCCCTCAGCCACAGCTCAGAATGGAAGCAAGTCGACGAAGAACTCTGTAGGGTAAGGCAGGTCCTAGTCAACAACGGCTTCTCCAATGGTTTCGTGGAAGACATCATAAGAAGGAAAGTGAAACGCCATGCAACCTCTGAAGAGACAACTAACACAACACTTATACCCCCTACCCAGCAAACACAGAACGTTTGTGGACGTTTTTAAATGGTTCCACAAAGGTAATACTGTAACTTTTGACATAAATATGTATATCTGATGTTCTTAAAACCAAAGGATATAACTAAAAACATATATTCTTGAGACACAGTTTTTTAAGATTTATGTAAAAATTTAAAAATAATAGTGAATGCTATGGTATTATAATGTTTTCATGCTTTATATTTAAGAATAAATAATTTTCAGTCAACATTTAGTTTTTTTTGTTTACTTCTGTAAAGCTATCCAATTTACGTTCTTATAACATAAATATAACATTTTATATGACGTCAGTATAACGTTATTTACACGACATCATTACGTTATTATGATGTATATTAACGTATAATTCCTGTGTGAAAACCAGAATATATATTGAACTTTATGTTTTAAACCTTGTAAGTTATCATAAAACTTGGAATAAGACGGTAAGCATGCTTTACTTATGAAAATATACAAACAAATCAACAAAAACATTTTTAACATAAAAAACATAAACATAACATAAATTAATTGCATGCATGGGAGTTAACTGGAACTCTGTAATATTGCATACATGAACCTTAAGGTACAAACCCAGTGTATTTACCCATGCAGTTCTTTCCTAAATCTAAATTTTTTCCAATTTTTACACTTTGTTTCGAGTTCTGTCTTGTGTTGCTACTTTTAATACCCCATTAATGTCCCCTTTGTTATGTCCATTCATCCCATTGTGCACCTCTACCATATGTCCCTCCTAATTCTTTGCTTTTCTAGAGAATGTAATATAAGCTTTGACAATCTTTCTTCATATGACAGGTTAACAGGTAGAACAAAGATTACCATTTATATATGGATAACTATTATAAGTCGGTTTGAATGAGTGAATTGCTGCTTGAAGATAGGTATATACACCTGTGGTACTATCAGATTGCATCGTGGTGAGCCTAAAACCCTTCAGATCCAAGCAAAGGGTAAAATGCCAGCAGATACAATTGCGAACACATTGATACCAAAATGAAAGACATATGACGAGAATTGAGGTAACCAAAGTGAAAAGAGTGTTCACATTACATTGCACTAGAGTGCTCCCGGGTTACTTTCTCTCACTTTCTCTGTTTTGTGCGGATGGTACACCTTGCTTTTGGAGTTTATATGCATTTAAACCTGTAGATAATTCTATTGCTAACACATTGATACCAAAATGAAAGACCTAGGATGACAATTGGGGGTGACCAAAATGAAAAGAGTGTATACATTTTATCGCTCTTGTGCGCTCCCTGGTAACACACTCTCGCTTACTCTGTTTGTTGCGGATGGTAAGCCGGGCTTTTGGAGTTATATGCCTTTAGTCCTGTAGAGAATTCTATTGCGAACACATTGATGCCAAATTGAAAAAACTAGGATGAGAATTGAGGTAACAAAGTTGAAAAGGGTATACACTTTTCAGTATTATTACGCTCTCTAATGTAATGAGAGTTGCCTGAGGGTGGCTCAGCTTTCTTTTTCTGGTACCCTTGGCCTACATTCATCTTGTCGGCGGGTGGAGCGCGCTGCTGTCTTTGACATTATATGCACATAGTTCTGTTGGGAATTCTATTGCGAACGCATTGATACCAAAATGAAAGACATAGGACGAGAATTAAGGTGACAAAGTTGAAAAGAGTATACACTTTTCAGTATTTCCGCGCACTACCTGGGAATGTCCAAACAAAAATGGAGAGAGTGGAGGGGTAACTTGCCCAAAACGCGAAAGTGTTTGGGGAGATTAACTTTCGTTCAATACTATTATGCAAAAGGAGCCACACATCTATGGTTCATCCAATAAAATCAGCAGACTTCTAGATGTTACTACTGCTCGGCTTAGACTCGGTTACAAGTATTTCTGGGAATTCTCATTATCTGCCGATGTAGACCTGACCAAATGTTAACTGTCAACAAAATTATTTGCACACCCCTTCGTCACTATGTGATAGTGAATTCAGAGACAATTCTATAACCAATGTACCAACGATGTGTCAATATTTCATTCAAAATGATCTGGTACCAGAAATTTTAGCCAAATATCCCCAGTTTGCTAACTGTAAGTAGTAACTAAGTGATTGTAACCTATCCACCGCTGCCCCACTGGATGGGGAGCGGTGTGCAGGACAAACATATCAATTGTGACACTAGCTCTCCACATATGTCAGTTGCTTAATTTAGAAACTGTACTTGTGATCGATCTCGAACCTATTGTTGATGTGACGACTTATACTGAATTTTGTAACTAGCTCATCAAGATTGTAACTTGCTTAGCTAAATGAATTGTTGGGTTCAGTCCCTGAGCCCATTATGTGCCTCTGCAACCCTTTCCACTACCGCCCACAAGATGGGTATGGGGTGCATAATAAATGAACTAAACTAACTTTAAGGCATCCTGAAAGAAAGCTTGGAGGGCTTGAAAAATTGCAGAACGAAGCCTTGAGGATAATCCTTGGGTGCCTTCGTACCACAAAGATACTTAATATGAGAAAGGAACTTAATATTCCGAGCGTTGTTTATCGTGTTACTGAAAATAACTGTCAAATTGGTAATAAAAATGCTTAGGCTAGCTCATCCTAACCCTTGCACAGAAGCCCTCCAGAATTTCTTTATTGAATGTAAACATTGTTTCAAATAGATAAATAAAATTGGACTGAACTCAGAAAGTATCAGATGTATAATTTGTACCAAGAGAGACAACAATAGCACTTTCCTGCACTGTAGGAAATTACACCCTTTTCATTTAATCCCTCCCTTTCCATCAAAGGAGCAAATTAGAGATCAGTCCCAGCTTTGTCTTGAGGCAAAGCTCAACGTCTTTAAAGCCATATTGATGCTCTGTCCACAGAGCATTCTCTCTCTCAAATCATATACACTGAAGGTTTCCTACAGCGCCCAACGGGTGCAGCTGGAAGTGCAGTTGTCCTGGCAATAGGATATTGACTTATATTTTGAGTGGGGAGTCCGTATAAACAACTGGGCCTCTACCCTTCAGACTGAACTATTTGCCTTGCTCCTTGCACTGAAAATGTGTACAAGTATCCAAACTGATACATTAGTTGTAAGGTGACTCTTTATCATCCTTAATTGCTCTCAACTCTTTAAGACATAACTGTAACATGCTTGTGTCTGAAGCTAGACACAAATACAAATAACAACTTGAGGAACCTTATCATAAACAATAATCTCAACAAAAATCACATAGTTCTCAGAGGTGATTTCAATATTGACCTAGGGCTACAAAATAACCCTCAAGTAGACTGTTTCCTCAACAGCATGAATTCCTGTATGCTCATCCCCGCAATCACCAGGCCCACCCGAGTCACTCAAACATCTGCGACTACCCTGGATCACTGATGGACCAACATAACAGCTCCTCTTACATCAAGTATAATCACTGACAGAACAACTGACCACTATCCTACCTTCCTTGTAGCGAACATGGCCATAACACCACCAGGTAACAAGAAAATTACCTTTAGGTTACAATGTGAAGCGGCAATAGGCAATCTCACAAATGCCCTCCACAATGTAAACTGGGAATCTAAATTTATCAATACACAGGATAATAATTCGTTAACTAGCCTCTTTCCAAAATTTAAAGCCTTTACAATACTTATTGTCCTCTCCTCACCAAGCAAGTAACTGGCAAAAAGGTTAAATAATCCCTGGCTCACTAATGGCATACTTAAAGCAATCGACAAGAAACATGAATATGAAAAAAAAACTTAGGATTGGCCTAGTTGGAAAAGAAGTAGTTAAGAGGTATTCATCAGTGCTTACCAGTATAATAAGAGCAAAGCGTTCCTATTACGAGAATAGATTCAAAGAAGCAAAAGGCAACATAAAAAGCACATGGAGAGCCATCTCTACCATCCTAGGAGCTAAACAACATTCACATAATAAGATAAAAATCTCCAAGGATGGTTATACACCTGCAACAGATCTTGAAACAGCAACTGAATTTAATAGCTTCTTTTCATCGTTTGGTGCTCACCTTGCCCGAAAAATCCCAGAGACTCAGACATATGTTACCACATATCTTTCACGCAGCTATCCAAACTCTCTTCTCCTCTCTCCGGTCAGCCCTACAGATGTTGTGTCCATCATTCACTCGCTAAAAACCAAAGCTGGGAACATTAGTGAAATACCATCGATGGTACACAGGCGTGCCTCCCATGCCCTTGCACCATCCATAGCACTGCTGTTCAACAAATCCCTAGAGTGTCATACCTTCCCTGATATCCTTAAAAAAGCAAGAGTAACGCCAGTTCATAAAGGAGGTAACACGGCAGACATAAATAATTACAGACCCATATCGAATCTACCTATATTATCAAAATTATTTTTTTTTTTTTACAAACAGCTCTACTCCAATCTTGTAAAATTCAATATACTAAGTCCCTGTCAGTTTGGCTTCCGCTCCCAAAAGAGTACCAATGATGCTATTGTTAGTCTGCTTGACTTAATCTTCTCAGCCCTTGACAAAAGTGAGTTTCCAATTGAACTCTTCATCGGCCTGAGAAAGGCCTTTGATACTGTTAACCATAACTACCTCTTACTTAAATTCCACCATTATGGAATCCGTGGCCTTGCCCTAAACTATATCCGATCCTATCTTAGTAACAGACACCAATATGAAGCCATCAATGATATAACCTCTCCCACTCTACCACTTAATTACCGTAAAGGTGCCACAGAGCAGCATCCTAGGACCCTCCTGTTTCTTATATACATCAATGATCTCCCTAATGTCTCTAACATACTTAAACCTATATTGTTGGCTGATGATACTACTCATCTACTCTGACCCCAACCCACTCCTGTTAAATAATG
>NC_091152.1:32008972-32060619 GCF_040958095.1 Procambarus clarkii | reverse complement strand
GCCGCACACTCCTCTCTTTACATTCGTCTCTCGTCCTGTCTAAACTCGATTATGGTTGCCCTGCTTACTCGTCTCCTACTCTTCGTCGTCGTGATGCTTTGCACCGTACTGGGTTGCGCCTCAGCTCTGGTGCCTTTCGTTCGACTCCCGCCCTCAGCTTGTATGTTGATACTGCCTTCCTATCTTTCCAGGATCGCCGTGATCACTACTGTCTTTGATATCTTGCGCGGTCCTTGCAACATCCTTCCTCTCGCCTCTTGTCATGCTTTGACTTTTACCCCTCCTGTAGTTCCTCTTCTTCATCACCACTTCCCTCTTTTTCGTCTTCTCTTTATTTAGATTTCACGTGGTGGATTCTTTGTGACCTCCATAACAGTGACCATGTCCCCATCCTTGTCACCTTTTTCTCTTTTCACCCTTCTCTCTCCTTCCCTAGGTGGCAGTTTGCCAAGGCTGACTGGAATCTATTCACTCTACATGCTACTCTTTCTGACCTCTCCTATCTGCCTCACCGTCGAGCCCTACTCCTTTTTTCATCACACCATATTAGACGCTGCCGTCCACTCTATTCCTTGCTCTACCTCCAGGGGCATGCGGAAGTGCGTTCCCAGGTGGAATGCTGGGTGTTTCGACTGTCCTCTGTAAGAGTGCAGCCTGGAAGAAAGACTGATGCAGACAGACGGCTGTTTTCTTTTGTTTTATAAGGTGACTGTGGTCCGTACGGTTAAACTTGAGAGTTGGAAAACTTTTGTCTCCATCATTACGTCTGATATTCCTCTACCCAGATCTGGAAGAAAACCCGTAAGATTGCGGGTAAGTTTGTTCCAGTTGTCTCACCAGTCCTTCACTTCCATGATTCTATTGTGGCGGATCCTGTGTCAGTCGCCACCGAACTGTGTTCCCCTTTTTCGACTGGTAGCTCCAGTTCTAGTCTTCCTTCATCTTTCCTTATTCGTAAGCACCTTCATGAATCTTGTCCTATAGATTTTCGCATGCATCTCCAGCTTCTCTATAATGATCTCTCTCTCCGAACACCAGTCTGCCCTGACTCTCTGTGGTTCTATGGCAGCGGGCTCAGAAAGCGAAACATCTCCTAATGAATGTCACCTCTCTCAATGCATGGTTTCAGTATATACTGAAACTGTTTAACCTTATCTGGCAGTCATCATTTGTCCCTGAGAACTGGCTTCAGGTGGTGGTTTTTCCTATTCAGAAACCAGGGTCTCTAGGGACAGCTGCTAAGGACATCTGCCCCATTGCCCTCACGAGTTGCGTCTGCAAACTCTTTGAACGTATGTTCAATGTCCTTATGATGTTGTTCTTAGAACACTATCGCCACCACCTACCTTCTCAATTTGGCTTTTACAAGTGTCATGAATGATGTCTTGGTGAACATGGTCTATATATGTACTGCTTTTGCTGCAAAGACCTCTGTTGTTGCTGTCCTTTTGTCGGAAAATCCGACACCATTTAATAATCATACAGATAATAGCTGTATTACCAACAAGTTACCCATAGAAAACGTAACTTGTAGTGGAATTACCGTCTAAAGAAAACGGGATATCATCACCACATACCATTATAAATTCACCAGCTATTCTGCTGGGAATTATTCTTAAATACATTAGTCTTTGGACTTTACCATCATAAAAACATCTTATATAAATTAACTTAATTATCAATATTAAAGTAGAGTAAATGTGACCCTTCTATCACGTTCTGAAATCTGGACAATGTAAGCCAGGCGTCAGAGTGGAGGAAGGAGGGCAGCCATTGTTGTTTATTGAGACCAGAGGCTCACACGGGAGCAAATTCGGCTCCTGTTAAATTTACTTGGACGTAGTGTTATGGAACCCAAAGGTGTACCATTGTCAACACGCTGTCTACAAATACAAGTTAAGTGTCTATCCGAAACCCGTTTATCATTCATTTATGGCCATTAATGTCAGGATATAGGGTTAGCCGGTTAGAACGCGAAATCGCCTCATACTAAAGGTAATTAAGCCAGGTCTTTAATGTTCCATGTACTGTACTGTTTTCTCTGATATACTTGTCATATATAGATTCTGGCTTCACAGCTAGCGCACCTTTGACAGGTCAAGACGAGGAAAGATTTGTGCACCAGTTACTGGGTGATATGGAAGCTACCTCAAAGAGGATAATTTGGTGTCTACACCCTAGTTATACCTGGTGGACTAACCTGCTGTACTATAAGATAAGGAACCTCTTCAATGTATGTAGTTACTGTAGTTTGATTGGCTGCATATATTAATTTAATAAACCCCCCTAATGTGTAGAGGATCGATTTGTGAGATTAAGAGATTATTGCAGAAATACAGTCCACTTATCATTATACAAATTGCTATCGAAGTATATAAATTAACGTAAATATAAATTCATATAAATTAAATAAATATAAATCTCACAGGTCGGTTCCCACATTATTTGGTCATCTTCGAACCGGATGACGGATTATTTGATCCTATGAACCCACATTTGGTCATCTTAGTACCGGATGAACCAGTTAACCAGTGGATTCATTGAATATACTAGTGCAGTGTGATTTAAACAAAGGCCAGCAGTCAAGACGGCAGCCTAGCCTCGAGGGAGCTCAGGAGCCTCCCTCAGCCCAGTTCAGCTTCGTCAGCGGTTTCATGCACACCCACAGATATTTGGTGGCGTGTTATTTCGTGAAATGACAGCGCTAATATAGAAGCCAGCCAATTAGTGACTGTCGCGAGATTGTTCACGGATTTCGTGGTGTTACATTTCGCGAGAGATTATCTACGAATTTTGTGGACTTTATTTCGCGAGGTCACTAATAATATTTAATACTTCTAGATAATATTAGAAGTTTCATAGAGGCTAATTAAGAGGCTATTATCAATAATTGTGTATATTATTTCTCCAAAATAGAGAATTATTTAATATATATTGCACTAGTGATCACAGTATAATATTTACTAATTGCCAACCCACAACAGGGTAGGATATTAACCATTGACTAGTTGAACTATTATCGTTCATCCTAGTCCCATTATTACTATAGTCAGTTGTACTATATTGAATAACCTAACACCATTAATGAATGGTCCAGACCCTATTTTGGGTGTAATTTTTATCAACTCGAGTTGAGTTGTATATATAATAATTTACTTATGATCATTACACCTTTGAGTGATTAATTAGTGTCTCTTCCATCCTAGGGTGATATTGAAGAGCTAACCTAAAGGTACTTCCAGTGACACTGGTTTATCACTCAAATCATTAGTGTGTATGATTGTATATATATAATGTGTATTAATTTTAAGTGCTAACCTCTAGTAGAGGTAGGATTATTGCCTAGTGAGTGCAGAATTTACCCTAGGCTACCATTAGTGTTTGTTCAGTATTATGAGCAGCCCAAGTACAAGTCCCACAAGGCTTCACCAACGAGCCAGTATGGATAATGCAGGGAGAATGAAAAGAACCCTTGCAGGTCTTAAAGGCCACTTAACAAGACAGATCAAGAAATGTGAAGATTTGTCACAACAATCTCAAGTTGATTATACTGACCTGGAAAGCTATTATCAAGCAGCTGCAGGTAAATTTGAGCAAATCAAATGCCAAATGGCTGTCCTTGTGGGGACAGACTACTACCATCGATTCATCGGTAGCCCTACTAAATATCAGGGTATAACCATGTTAAACTCTGCAGGAGGTAAATTACTCTCAGGCCCAGTATCAAGCCTGAGGAGACCTATGCCTGCAGATAAACAATACCAGTAGAAATCTAAATTTGTCAGCTGATTATATTTCTCCAGTAGCATTATACTAAGGAGATTACAGCTGACTATAGTAACAGAGGTTGATGTTAGTATCATCATTTAAAGCTGGAGATGAGTTCATGAGGCCTCAGTGGCAAATCAGTGAACAGTAGCCTAAAACAGCTACAAGTCACTGCGACCAATGTCACTGAACCCACTGCAGTCTCAGAACCATACTTTACTTTAATGATGAGCTATTCAATCTTCTTAATCAATTAACTAAATTAAACCCCAATAAATTTGATGACTGATTTGATACATTTATTATTTAATCAAGATGTATTCCATGGGCCTCAGTGTTTATATATCAGTGACCAGTTACCTGAACAAACTTCAAGTTATATCTATGTCACTGATCTCACTGCAGTCCCTGAATCATACTTGACTGTAGTACTTGATCACATCCAGTCTTCTGGGTTAAATAATATGTAATAAGGCTTGAATATTAGCCTTTCAAGAGTTGACAGGGAAATGAAATCGCATTAGACTTCTAACCCCTGCAACTCTAGTACGGGACATCCGTCCTGTACGAACAGACGCACAAATGTGTGATTACTAACTACTAACATCAAATTAATCTAATAATTCGAAGGAGGAGTATCGGTGTTCGTCTGTTCTAAATAGGACTTCGACCCGTGAGCAGCCCCTGGGGAATTATGTCGGAAAATCCGACACCATTTAATAATCATACAGATAATAGCTGTATTACCAACAAGTTACCCATAGAAAACGTAACTTGTAGTGGAATTACCGTCTAAAGAAAACGGGATATCATCACCACATACCATTATAAATTCACCAGCTATTCTGCTGGGAATTATTCTTAAATACATTAGTCTTTGGACTTTACCATCATAAAAACATCTTATATAAATTAACTTAATTATCAATATTAAAGTAGAGTAAATGTGACCCTTCTATCACGTTCTGAAATCTGGACAATGTAAGCCAGGCGTCAGAGTGGAGGAAGGAGGGCAGCCATTGTTGTTTATTGAGACCAGAGGCTCACACGGGAGCAAATTCGGCTCCTGTTAAATTTACTTGGACGTAGTGTTATGGAACCCAAAGGTGTACCATTGTCAACACGCTGTCTACAAATACAAGTTAAGTGTCTATCCGAAACCCGTTTATCATTCATTTATGGCCATTAATGTCAGGATATAGGGTTAGCCGGTTAGAACGCGAAATCGCCTCATACTAAAGGTAATTAAGCCAGGTCTTTAATGTTCCATGTACTGTACTGTTTTCTCTGATATACTTGTCATATATAGATTCTGGCTTCACAGCTAGCGCACCTTTGACAGGTCAAGACGAGGAAAGATTTGTGCACCAGTTACTGGGTGATATGGAAGCTACCTCAAAGAGGATAATTTGGTGTCTACACCCTAGTTATACCTGGTGGACTAACCTGCTGTACTATAAGATAAGGAACCTCTTCAATGTATGTAGTTACTGTAGTTTGATTGGCTGCATATATTAATTTAATAAACCCCCCTAATGTGTAGAGGATCGATTTGTGAGATTAAGAGATTATTGCAGAAATACAGTCCACTTATCATTATACAAATTGCTATCGAAGTATATAAATTAACGTAAATATAAATTCATATAAATTAAATAAATATAAATCTCACAGGTCGGTTCCCACACCTTTTTTTTACCTGAAAAAGGCATATGACACCACCTGGAGATACCATATTTTGTCCCAACTCCATTCATGGTAATCTCTTCCTCTTCCTACGAAGCTTCTGCTCTAATCGTTCCTTTAGTGATGGTTTGTACCATTCTGCCTCTTTACGGCAATATGAAGGTGTACCTCACAGTAGTGTTCTGAGCACTTACTAATTTTCCTGGTTGCCCTCAGTGGTCTTCTTTACTCCCTTCCCTCTGGAATCTCATCAGCTCTCTATGTTGACAATCTTACCCATTGCTGTCAAGGTGATGACTTGCCTTTCCTTCAACGGCGGCTTCAACTTGCGATTGATGCCGTGTCATCCTGGGACACCAATCATGGCATCAAGTTCTCTACAACTAAAACTTTTGCGATGACTTTTACTCGGAAGTAGGTCGTTCTTCATCCCCCTTTGTCGCTTTATGGTAATCCCCTTTTGTGCAAAGATTTTGCTAAACTTATGGAGTTAATCTTTGAAACTCGTTTGTTTTGGTCTCTCCATATCTCTAACCTCTGAGTTGGATGCTCTAAGGTCCTAAATTTATTTAAGGTAAGTTACACTTCCTTGGGAGCTGATACGAGCACGCTCCACCTTCGTGCTGTCTAAACTCAAGTATGGTTGTCTTGCTTACTCGTCTGCCTCTCCTTCTACTCTATGCTGTCTTGATGCTCTGCACCATAATGGGTTATGCCTCAGCTCTGGTGCCTTGCATTTGACTCCTACCCTAAGTCGGTATGATGAAACAGGCATACTGTATCTACAGGATCGCCATGATCGCTACTGTCTTTGCTACATTGCACAGTCCCTACAACACCCTCCTCACTCTCGCTTATGTCGTACTTTTCCTTGCACACTTTTCTTCACACTTCCGCTCCATTTCCGTCTTCACAGATGGGGTCAAAGTCTGCAGGTGGTGTAGCCTGCTCTGATGTTTTTCCTGACCACACCTATGTGTCGCCTGCATCCAGAGACTAGCATCTCCACAGCAGAACTTTGTGCTATTTTGTATGCTCTTTGTCAACAGCTTTCTTGCTGTCAATTTTCCTTTATTGTTGTAGTTGACTCTCACAGTGCCCTCATGGCTCTGGAGCCCTTTAATCCAGTTCATTCGGTTGTAGTCGAAATTCAACATTGGCTGTTTCTTATCTCCAATAGATTTAAGACAGTGGAATTTTGCCGGTTTCCCAGCCATATTTGTGTGTCCTTAAATGAGCGTGCGGACTCTGTCACTAAGGAGGCTATCTACACTTGCCCCCATCTCCCTTAAAGGTGTTCCTTATTCTGACTTCTACCCAGTTATTCATTCCTCCATCCTTACCCATTGGCAGGATTGTTGGTGACAAACTGCATACTCTTGAAGGTAGTGTGTCCCCATGGCCCTCCTCCCATCACCATAATTGGTGGTGAGAAATGGCTCTGATGAGATTACGTATTAGCCATAATGTTTAATTTGTAGCGAGTAGATTATCCAATAATATACTCGCTCCAAATGCATTGTTAATATTCCTGTCAACCTTTGGAGATGAATGAGGTGAGGCGTTGCCCGGGCAATACGGTGAGGAGTTGCCCGGGCATATAAGCAGCAGGATAGCAAACATTAAACCAGAGTCTACTTTCAAGTGTGGTCTAGAGCAGACACTTGCGAGATACTGTACCAACGCTCAGTGCGCTCAACTCACACCAACGTATCACCTGTGTACTTCTGTATATTCGACCAAATATATATATAGTATCTTAGTGTCTGTGTTTATTTGTCACCATACTTTACGTAACAATAGAACCGTTACATTGGTGACCCCGGAGTGACACGAACACCCAGCCTTCTGATTTGGTGACCCCGGAGAGTTTCGACGATACCCAGCCACGATGGACTACAACATGGACTCTCACTGGACCTCCACTGCTGCTGCTTGCTGTGGACCGCAGCCACCTGTCATGGAACGTTGCCAACACCCTTGCCATAGCTATGATTTTCATCGCGATCGTCTCTGCATTTTCATCTACTACGGCTTGCTGCTCCACGATCACTACTCACTCATCTGGCAGCTTCATCAGTAACTACATAATGTGGGATCTACAGTCTGCCCTGCCGACTCTCCATCGCTGCCAGGGCACTGCTTGTTCTACAGGGGCGCCCACGAAAGCTGCTCTTTCGTCAGATTCATCTACACGTTCCCTGCATTCTGATACTCTGCCGACTCAAGCACTTTGCGCAGTACAGGACTTACAGCTTGCGTTTCCGACTCTTCGTCGCCTCCAGGACAATTCAGCTCTAGCAGTGATTACCTCGTTGTCCTAACTACGTGCCTACATTACCTCCTAATGTCCTGGTGCCCGAGCCCATCCGCCCCGGATCTAAATGCTCCACCAGCGACCCAAGGACGCAACAATTATGCACATTCTTCTCTCCTGCTACACCGAGCTTGTCCACACACTGCCTACATCTTTTGGTACCAGACTACAATTTCCACAGTCAACAATGTAGTACTTGGCGTGTACAGTCCTAATCAACCCAAGACGCTACAGCTTCGACACAGAGCAGACAGCAGACTACGACCGCATCGAGCCGCCACGCTCTCGCTCCCCGAGTTTAGACACTCACAATTCTCAATCGACCCGCCACGCTCTCGCTCCCCGAGTTTAGACACTCACAATTCTCAATCGAGCCGCCACGCTCTCCCACATAGAGCTCCACGACTCCGGCCTCACTCAGCTCTCTGCTCTGCTCCAGGCTTCGTCTCAACACTGCTAAATCCAGAGACACATCCGCCGACTACGCAGTTCACTTTTCGACCACAGTTACCAGCAGCACCGCCACCTACGACTACGGACGATCCTGTACGACCTCCCACCCTACAACCCCAGTTACCAGCCGCACCACAACCTGATCCTACGACGACGGACGATCCTGTGCGACCTCCCACCCTACGACCCCAGTTAGATGACATCAGCGAAGAGGAGGAAGTTAACTTTGATGGTTATGTAACGCGAGCAGGGCGTACAATTCACTGACCAGCTAAGTTCCTTGATCAAGTATTTTTCCTTTCATCCCCTGGGAGGGGGAGTTCTGTAGCGAGTAGATTATCCAATAATATACTCGCTCCAAATGCATTGTTAATATTCCTGTCAACCTTTGGAGATGAATGAGGTGAGGCGTTGCCCGGGCAATACGGTGAGGAGTTGCCCGGGCATATAAGCAGCAGGATAGCAAACATTAAACCAGAGTCTACTTTCAAGTGTGGTCTAGAGCAGACACTTGCGAGATACTGTACCAACGCTCAGTGCGCTCAACTCACACCAACGTATCACCTGTGTACTTCTGTATATTCGACCAAACATATATATAGTATCTTAGTGTCTGTGTTTATTTGTCACCATACTTTACGTAACAATAGAACCGTTACAAATTCATAGGCACTTAATGGAGCGCCGCCCTGCTCTTTATTTTCCAAACTGCATTGTCCCTCTTACGGTCGTGCATATCCTTGTTGAATGTCCTGACTTCCAGGAGGCGTGTGTGTCTTGTTTCCTGACTGTCCCTCGTGGTCACTTGTTCCTCGATAGAATCCTTGAGGAATCAGATACCTTTGATATTGTCTGCCTTATGCACTTTGTTTTCGAATTGGCATCCTTAGTGATATATACCATTTTTTTTATATTCCACACAGTTGATGGTGCTTCGTAGCCTTCCGGGCTTGGTGCCCTCTTTTGATAATTACTTGCATACTCTTTCTCATCTACATTAATGACATTCCGAATACCTCTCAATACCTCAAGCCAGTTTTATTGGCTGTTTACACAACCCTCATTTTCTCCAATCCTAAGAATTGGCAATATCCAGATTGGTAATAAAGTAGATGATAAATTCCATGATGTTCTCATTGATAAAAAAGCTGAAATTCCAGTGTCATACAAATTATAGCTAAAAAATATTTTAAAATCACCTGGCATTCTTTTCTAAATCAGATATTATGTACGTCACCCTCTACCTTGGTTAAGCTTTATTGGCCTCTCGTCTTTCCTTATCACAATTTTGGTATCATTGCCTGGGGTTCTCCCTAAATTATCTATGATCTCTAATTACTCAAGACAAATCATCAATTAGAACAATAACAAACTGAAGCCACAGACAGCATTCTGCCCCCCCCCCTTTCTTAAATCTAAATCACTGAATATTTTAGATATTAAGTCAAAGTCACTTCACACCCTATCAAGTGCACTATATATATATATATATATATATATATATATATATATATATACAGTATATATATATATATATATATATATATATATATATATATATATATATATATATATATATATATATATATATATATATATATATATAAATATATATATATATATATATATATATATATATATATATATATATATATATATAAATATATATATATATTTATATATATATATACACATATAAATATGAAATACTGGTGCAATGCTAAACCTGTTCTTAAATACATGGTAGGGGGCTGTAACAAAATCTTTGAACTCCACACTAGAAACAAATATTTATTTGATATTCCAAGAGTGCGACTTAGCCAAAGTGGAAATATTCCACAAATCAAGAGTCCCAAAATGTAAAATGTTCTTCCCAATAACATCAAAGACTGTCCCTCTCTCAACCAGTTTAACACTTTCGCTCGGGATGAAGCAGCATTGCGTCATCCGTTTACTGGCGGTAATGCCGGGGATGACGCAGCTTTGCGTCATCCACTTTAAAAATTCGCCAAAAATCAGGTTTTTATCCAATTTTTTGGGGACTGGTTTTAAAATGCGCGCCAATGTGTTCCCATTTTCTTTGTTGCGCCTAGTGGCCCGCAGGCGGCGCGGCACACGCCGTCGGCCCATTGTTTTCGCTCCACTGTTGTAACCGGTGTCGCCTCCCCTCGCGTCTCAAACGTGTGAATATTTCGGCTATTTTCCGTGGCTATATTTCTTACTGCGGCTTCAGAAACTATCTACGCTTACTCCACGATGGATAGTGATCATGAACAAGGCCCTTCCAGGAAGAAAATTGCGAAAGAAAGGCGTGAAAAGCAGAAGCTGAGTAGTGTTACAGGAGAAGTACAAGCATGTGAGACTAACTCCCACCATCCACTCCACCTATACAAAACATGGGTTGACCCTGCAGGAAACGTTTTCCAGGAGCAGGTGGAGTGGATAAAACAAATGTTCAACCCATGTCATGTTCAACACACAACACTGAGGTGACTCAAGCACTTTGCGCAGTACAGGACTTACAGCTTGCGTTTCCGACTCTTCGTCGCCTCCAGGACAATTCAGCTCTAGCAGTGATTCGTGCCTACATTACCTCCTATTGTCTTGGTGTCCGAGCCCATCCGCCCCGGATCTAAATGCTCCACCAACAACCCAAGACGCTACAGCTTCGACACAGAGCAGACAGCAGACTACGACCGCATCGAGCCGCCACGCTCTCGCTCCCTGAGTTCAGACACTCACAATTCTCAATCGAGCCGCCACGCTCTCCCACATAGAGCTCCACGACTCCGGCCTCACTCAGCTCTCTGCTCTGCTCCAGGCTTCGTCTCAACGTCTGCGACACTGCTAAATCCAGAGACACATCCACCGACTACGCAGTTCACCTTTCGACCACAGTTACTAGCAGCACGACGACGGACGATCCTGTGCGACCTACCACCCTACGACCCCAGTTAGATGACATCAGCGAAGAGGAGGAAGTTAACTTTGATGGTTATATAACGCGAGCAGGGCGTACAATTCGCCGACCAGCTAAGTTCCTTGATCAAGTATTTTTCCTTTCATCCCCTGGGAGGGGGAGTTCTGTAGCGAGTAGATTATCCCAATAATATACTCGCTCCAAATGCATTGTTAATATTCCTGTCAACCTTTGGAGATGAATGAGGTGAGGCGTTGCCTGGGCAACACGGTGAGGTGTTGCCTGAGCATATAAGCAGCGGTGTAGCGAACATTGGCCAGTCTACTTTCAAGTGTGGTCTAGAGCAGACACTTGCGAGATACTGTACCGACGCTCAGTGCGCTCAACTCACACCAAAGTATCACCGGTGTACTTCTGTATATTCGACCAAATATATATATAGTATCTTAGTGTCTGTGTTTATTTGTCACCATACTTTACGTAACAATAGAACCGTTACATTATATGCTTATAGTATAAGAACTGCCCAAACGTCTAATGCTTTGTACTGTATCTACATACAAGTTTGTGTGATCACACTATTAATTGGGATGGGGCGAAAAGCATTGCCAATTGCAATGGCTTTGTGGAATGGAATTTAATTGAATCTGCGCTAATTAGTCAATGTCCAAATCTTCTCAATGTTAGTACTGGTATGTACAAACTTGACCCAGTTTTAAGTTACAATATTTCACAACAGTTTAAGAAAAACTCTGAAAGGGAGGCTTACAATGTCTCATTACAATTTTTTATTCATTTATTGTGTGTTCATGAGGCTTTTCTTTAATCTTCATCCTTATTCTCTGACCGCTTAATCCTCTTTGACCATTCTAAGCTAAGCTATTCCTGTTTCTGGTAATTCTTTACCTAGAGATGGGTTGGTCAGGTTCCAGGTGTTGGCCTGTATCCTCTCTCTCTCTTTCTCTAGTCACTCTGGTGTTGACAACGCCTTTAACAGGCCGAAACGTTCATCTCTCTTCCCCATTTCTTTGTGGTTTTTCCACACACACACACATACACACACACACACACACACACACACATATATATATATATATATATATGTCGTACCTAGTAGCCAGAACGCACTTCTCAGCCTACTATGCAAGGCCCGATTTGCCTAATAAGCCAAGTTTTCATGAATTAATTGTTTTCCGACTACCTAACCTACCTAACCTAACCTAACCTAACTTTTTCGGCTACCTAACCAAACCTAACCTATAGAGATAGGTTAGGTTAGGTAGGGTTGGTTAGGTTCGGTCATATATCTACGTTAATTTTAACTCCAATAAAAAAAAATTGACTCATACATAATGAAATGGGTAGCTTTATCATTTCATAAGAAAAAAATTGAGAAAATATATTAATTCATGAAAACTTGGCTTATTAGGCAAATCGGGCCTTGCATAGTAGGCAGAAAAGTGCGTTCTGGCTACTAGGTACGACATATATATATATATATATATATATATATATATATATATATATATATATATATATGTCATACCTAGTAGCCAGAACGCACTTCTCAGCCTACTATGCAAGGCCCGATTTGCCTAACAAGCCAAGTTTTAGTGAATTAATGTATTTTCTCTAATTTTTTTCTTGTGAAATGATAAAGCTACCCATTTCATTATGTATGAGGTCAATTTTTTTTATTGGAGTTAAAATTAACGTAGATATATGACCGAACCTAACCAACCCTACCTAACCTAACCTAACCTATCTTTATAGGTTAGGTTAGGTAAGGTAGCTTAAAAAGTTAGGTTAGGTTAGGAAGGTTAGGTAGTCGAAAAACAATTAATTCATGAAAACTTGGCTTATTAGGCAAATCGGGCCTTGCATAGTAGGCTGAGAAGTGCGTTCTGGCTACTAGGTACGACATATATATATATATATATATATATATATATATATATATATATATATATATATATATATATATATATATATATGTCGTACCTAGTAGCCAGAACTCACTTCTCAGCCTACTATGCAAGGCCCAATTTGCCTAATAAGCCAAGTTTTCCTGAATTAATATATTTTCTCTATTTTTTTTCTTATGAAATGATAAAGCTACCCATTTCAATATGCATGAGGTCAATTTTTTTTATTGGAATTAAAATTAACGTAGATATATGACCGAACCTAACCAACCCTACCTAACCTAACCTATCTTTATAAGTTAGGTTAGGTTAGGTAGCCGTAAAAGTTAGGTTAGGTAGTCGAAAAACAATTAATTCATGAAAACTTTGCTTATTAGGCAAATCGGGCCTTGCATAGTAGGCTGAGAAGTGCGTTCTGGCTACTAGGTACGACATATATATATATATAGTGTATATCACGAAAATAAACACGTGATTAAAAATGTGACAATGTCAGACCACGGAGGAAAAATGAAACAGGAATTTCCATAAGTACTTTTGTATATTAATACATCTTCAGAAGGAGTGATGTTTGTTTAATGCATTCATGAAAGCTGAAAATTTACATAATCCACTCCTTCTGAAGATGTATTAATATACGAAAGTACTTAAGGAAATTCCTGTTTCATTTTTCCTCCGTGGTCTGACATTGTCATATATATATATATATATATATATATATATATATATATATATATATATATATATATATATATATATATATACATATATATATATATATATATATATATATATATATATATATATATATATATATATATATATATATATATATATATATATATATATATATGTAGTACCTAGTAGCCAGAACGCACTTCTCAGCCTACTATGTAAGGCCTGATTTGCCTAATAAGCCAAGTTTTCCTGAATTAATATATTTTCTCTAATTTTTTTCTTATGAAATGATAAAGCTACCCATTTCATTATGTATGAGGTAATTTTTTTTTATTGGAGTTAAAATTAACGTAGATATATGACCGAACCTAACCAACCCTACCTAACCTAACCTAACCTATCTTTGTAGGTTAGGTTAGGTTAGGTGGCCGAGAAAGTTAGGTTAGGTTAGGTTAGGTAGGTTTGGTAGTCGAAAAACAATTAAATAATGAAAACTTGGCATATTAGGCAAATCGGGCCTTGCATAGTAGGCTGAGAAGTGCGTTCTGGCTACTAGGTACGACATATATATATATATATATATTTAGTATCCACTCAATTTAACAGCCTATATGGGGCTGAGCCCTAGTCGTTATTTACGGAGCTCCGTTATTTCCGAATTAAGTCGGGTCGGGTAATTTTTCAAGTAACATTCAGGTAGGATACATTTTATACTGTATAACTAAAATTAAATAAAGTTCATTGTGTAATTGCATTCCAGTTTAGTGCACGGCCGACGATTAAGCCAGTTGCTGGCTGCTGCATGGATGATGTGTGAACACGCTCTGATCAAGTCCAGATGGGTGGGAAAAAATTGATTCATTCCTTTGTATTGAAAAATATTTCATGTATCAATCAGTGAGTTAATATTGTCTTAATAAAATTTTAGAGATGTGTTTTGATTTACCCTGAACAGTGCAGGTAATGTATTTTTAATGTTACGACACAGGCTGTGGCGGCCATGCCATAACAATGGCGATCGAGCCTTGTCACTGAGAGCTAGCCAAGACGAAATATTTTGAGCTCACCTTTTCTCTGCTGACGATAGAATATACATTTGCAGAGACTAATATGTAGCTTTTGTTGAAAAAAAACAATTAATATCTTGTAATACTATAATAAAATTGGTAAATTGACATACTTTTAATGTTACGGCACAGGCTGTGGCGGCCATGCCATAACAATGGCGATCGGGCCTTGTCACTGAGAGCTAGCCAAGACGAAATATTTTGAGCTCACCTTTTCTCTGCTGACGATAGAATATACATTTGCAGAGGCTAATATGTAGCTTTTGTTGAAAAAAAAACAATATCTTGTAATACTATAATAAAATTGGTAAATTGACTTACTTTTAATGAAGCTGAAGATTACGAAGCTGTGATGATTACGTCATCCTCTGCAGCGCTTGTTTTATATTGTTTATATTGTATACAGGGTACATACTGTATGTACAGTACACTTATTTTCAGGCACTCACTTCACACAACAGCTAGCCTTACTACTAATTCTACGAGTTCTAATTCTACTTCACTATTGACAATTATGTTGAATGTTAAACTCTGCTGCTGCTCGTGCATGAGAATATCCTTTATCAAGTTTCTTAATTAACTCCAGCTTCTGTGCAACCGTCAGGCGCTTCCTTTGGGTAACTTTTGGCATTTTGTAAATTAAAAAGATCACAATTACAGTACAGTAATATCCTTCACAATTGAAGCTAGCCGCGCGAGTTCACGGTAAACAATGGGAACACATGGCCCGGCGGAGTACATACTAGGTCCGTGGGAAAAAAAATACCTAGTGCCTATACATACTATAAAAGGTATTTAATAAGAAAACAAAGACTTTTGCTTAATAAAAACTGTTTCAAAATATTTTATTAATAATAATTTACAATTTTCTTCATTAAAGTGAATCATTTTAAAAGAAAATTAAGATGTAATATATGACTCTGGACGATCCAGATCGGTGGCGGCCTGGTCGCCATGTGAGGGGACGCTGATGCCACAACAAACCCAATACAGACCTGTCGGTAATATCGACCGCAGACCGGTATAGCAGGCTCCAGATACTGGGCTCCCAAACCGGTCGTTAATACCGGAAGATCGGTATAAAAGAGGCCGTTAAATTGAGTGGATACTATGTATGTATGTATGTATGTATGTATGTATGTATGTATGTATGTATGTATGTATGTATGTATGTGTGTATATATATATATATATATATATATATATATATATATATATATATATATATATATATATATATATATATATATATATATATATATATATATATATATATATAAATAAATAAACTGTGAACTGTAATACCAATCATGACCATAAACAATTCCTAGAAGACTGTAAGAGAACCCATGGGCACTACACTAGAAACAAAAACTGTACCTATACCCAATCATGTCAAAAGCTGTACTGTAAAGTACAGATAGTACAGTGCTGTACTGTACAGGTAGTACAGTACAAATTAAGTACTGTACTACCTAATAAACTCCATGTAACCTACCTTACCTCCTAAATGTCAACCTATGTCTTGCTATTTTCAAATATTATTGATTATTAACCTACTTGTTTAACTATAATAATAATAATAATAATATTTTATTTAGGAAAAGTACATAAATAGATGCAGAGTTACAAACATTCTGATTATTTATAAGCAGAGCTAGGAAATACAAATACCTAAAGCCACTAATACGTATAGCATTTCGGGCAAGGTGTGGAAGAAAAAAAACTTAAGACTAAATCTTAATAGTAATTGACCTTAAAGTATAAATTCAATTAAAAGAAAAAAGAAAAGATAAAAAAGGGGGGAACATAGTACATAATAGTCAATAAACAAGTTGGTCAACAAACAGCACTGTTTAAAAATAGTAAGACATGGGTTGACATTTAGGGGGTAAGGTAGGTTACAGAGAGTTAATTTAGTAGTACTTTGTTTTCATCTTAAACTGGTTGAGAGGGGTACTGCCTTTGACATGATTGGGAAGGCAATTCCACATTCTGGGTCCCTTGATTCGTAGAACATTTCTAGTTTGATTAAGTCGTACTCTTGGAACATCAATTAGGTATTTGTTTCTGGTGTGATGCCCATGTGTTCTGTTACAATCTTCTAAGAAGCTTTCAAGGTCAGGATTGACATTACAGTTCAGAGTTTTAAATATATAGCGTACACATGAGAGGATGTGCAGTGACTTAATATCTAACTTATTCAGAGATTTGAGTAAGGGTACTGAGTGCTGTCTTGGGCCAGAGTTAGATATTGTTCTAATAGCAGCTTTGTGTTGGGTAATTAGAGAACGTAAATGATTTTGGGTAGAAGAACCCCAAGCACAAATACCATAGTTGAGATATGGATAAATGAGAGAGTAATAGAGCATCACCAGGGCAGGGCCAGGTACTTAATATCTGATCTTAGAAAGAATGCCAATAGTTTTAGAAACTTTTTTTGCTATATTTAGAATGTGTCCCTTGGAAATTCAGCTTGTTATTGATGAAGACACCAAGGAATTTATCATCAACTTTACTACTATATATCATGTATATTGTTTATTCTTAGATTATTTCATTTGAGGATTTATTACCAAACAAAATATATAAGTTTTGTTAATGTTAAGGGTGAGTTTGTTAGCAGTTAGCCAAAGATGGACTTTATTTAGTTCAATATTTACAGCAACATTTAGAGCAAGAGGGTCAGGACTGAAGAAAATGAAAGTTGTGTCATCAGCAAATAAGATTGACCAGGCCTCCTGGTTGCCGGACTGATCAACCAGGCTGTTGGACGCGGCTGCTCGCAGCCTGACGTATGAGTCACAGCCTGGTTGATCAGGTATCCTTTGGAGGTGTTTATCCAGTTCTCTCTTGAACACTGTGAGGGGTCGGCCAGTTATGCCCCTTATGTGTAGTGGAAGTGTGTTGAACAGTCTCGGGCCTCTGATGTTGATAAGAGTTCTCTCTCAGAGTACCTGTTGCACCTCTGCTTTTCAACGGGGGTATTCTGCACATCCTGCCATGTCTTCTGGTCTCATGTGATGTTATTTCTGTGTGCAGGTTTGAGACCAGCCCCTCTAATATTTTCCGCGTGTAAATTATTATGTACCTCTCCCGCCTGCGCTCAAGGGAGTACAGTTTTAGGCTCTTTAGTCGGTCCCAATAGTTTAGATGTTTTACTGAGTGGATTCTAGCAGTAAAGGATCTCTGCACGCTCTCCAGGTCAGCAATTTCTCCAGCTTTGAAAGGGGCTGTCATTGTGCAGCAGTACTCCACTCTAGAGAGCACAAGCGTTTTGAAAAGTATCATCATCGGTACAGTATAGCATCTCTAGTGTGAAAAGTTTTTGTTATCCAACCTGTCATTTTTCTTGCAGTTGTGACGGCTACTTTATTGTGTTCTTTAAAGGTAAGGTCTTCCGACATGAGTACACCCAGATCCTTTATTTATGAGAGGCATTTGGAAGGTCATTAATGTAGATGAGAAAGAGGAGAGGGCCAAGTATGCTGTCCTGTGGAACACCAATGTTTATGGGTAGTGTAGGAGAAATGGTATTATTCACAGAAACATACTGGAGCTTGTCAGTAAGGTAAGACTGAAGGTATTGCAGGGAGTGTCCTCTGACTCCATAATGATGTAATTTAAGAAGAAGGTTTTGGTGGTTAACAGTGTCAAAAGCCTTATGTAGGTCCACAAATAACCCAACAGGGAAACATTTTGGTCAAGAGCTGTATGTATCAAGTTAATCACACTAATAAGAGTATTGTTAGTGCTTTTATTGGGTCTGAAACCATATTGGCAAGAGCTAAGTATATTGAGTTTGGCTAGATATGAGTAAAGCTGCTTGTAGATTAGCTTTTCAAATATTTTTTACAAGGTTGGCAGAATTGATACAAGTCTGTAATTGTTGACATCAGTGAGTTCACCACATTTGTGGACTCGAGTTACTCTCACTTTTTTTCAGAATATCCGGAAAGGTTTGGAGTTCAAGTGATTTATTGAAGAGCAATGCAATGGCAGGAGCTAGAAATCCTGGAGGCTTTTTTGTAAATTAGAGATGGAATCTCATCAAGGGCGCTTGACTTTGTTTTAAGGGAAAGGATTACCTCATTAACATCAGAGGAATTAGGAGGAGCTAGGTACAGAGACTCTGGATAGTTATCTGTAAGGCAGTCTTGGTACAGAGACTCTGGATAGTTATCTGTAAGGCAGTCTTTAATATTGGTGAGTGAGGATGGAATATCATGAGCAAGGGATGTCCCAATGCTGATATCTGTCATGTACAATCTTAAAGAAAATTGTAATCTTCTGTTTAATTTAGTTAAAATTCCTTCTGCAGTTCTGTTGCTTTTTCTGCTGTTCTATCCATGTAATTATCATCATTCTCTTTTTTTACAATTTTTTTTAATTCAATTTATACTTTTGATCGCAATTATTAAGTTTTAGACTAAATTCCCACGCACCCACACCTTACCTGAAATGCTGTGCATATTAGTGACTTCAGGCATTGTATGTACTAGATCTATCTAATCCTTAGGTCCTTAATCCTAATTTTCCCTGGAATACGACCTGCCAAATCGTTTAACAACCAGAAACCCATTCACTGCTGAGTGAACAGAGGCATTCAGTTAAGGATTGGCACCCGGTCAATCCTCCCCAGCCAGGATACAAACCCAGGCTAAATCGTTGGCAAAGTTCCGGGCGAATGTTTTACCACTGCACCATGGGGAATGCAAATGTTGAAATCAAATTTTCTATTTTATTTTTTAGTTAGGGACATTCTACCCTTAAGAGCACACAGCGTATTACCAGTAACAATACCAGCGATCCTGCCAATGGGCACGGATTGACGAATAAATAACTGGGTAGAAGTCAAAATAAGAAACACCTTTGTGGAAAATTGGACAAGTGCAGATAGAATCCTTTGTGGCAGCATCTGCATGCTCATATACAGAAACACCAATATGGCTGGGATCTCAGCAAAACTCAACTGTCTTAAATCTGCTGGAGATAAGAAACAGCCAATATTGAATTTTAATATTGACTACAGGATGGGACAGGATAAAGGACTTCAGAGCCATGAAGGCACTGCAAGAGTCAACTAGAACAATAAAGAAAGAATGACGTTGAGAAAGTAGTTGACAAAAAGCATACGAAATTGCATAAAGTTCTGTGTGAAGATGCTAGTCTCCGGAGGCAGGCAACATACACAGAGGCAGTCAGGAAATACAACGAAGTGTCCTACACAGCCAGCAGACTTTGAGCAATCTGTGAAGATGGAGATGGAGCTGGAGTGTCAAGAAAAGGGAGCATGAAAAAGGCATTTCAGAACTGTAGGTGGGGGTAAAAGCTTCAGTCATGCGTATCAAGGTTCTACAAAACTTAGGAAGAAGGACCCTCCATGGGGGCAAGGATAATAATAATAATAATAATAATAATAATAATAATAATAATAATAATAATTTTTATTTAGGTAAAGGTACATACATAGAGAGATTTTACAATGTTTGTTGGCTTTATAGATAGAGCTAGTACATACAATGCCTAAAGCCACTATTACGCAAAGCGTTTCGGGCAGGAAAAAACATTAATGACTAAAGCTTAAAACTAATGGGTAAAAAGAATAAAATGTGTTGAGTACAAATAAAAATAGAGGTAAAAGAGGGGGGAACATTGTTGAAAAAGCAGCACAAATACAATTACAAATTATTACAGAAAATTACATTCAAACAGCGTTGATTTGGGGGGAAAAAAAAAAAAAAAAAAAAAAAAAAAAAAAAAAAAATACATGGGTTGACAACAGAGGGGTAAGGTAGGTTACAGGGAATTTATTAGGTATAGCTTCGTTTTTAACTTAAACTGGTTGAGAGAGGTACAGTCTTTAACATGGTTGGGAAGGTCATTCCACATTCTGGGCCCCTTGATTTGTAGAGCATTTCTGGTTTGATTAAGTCGTACTCTAGGAATATCAAAACTATTTATTTCTGGTGTGGTGCTCATGGGTTCTGTTACAACCTTCTATGAATCTTTTGAGATCAGGATTGGCATTATAGTTTAGCGTTTTATATATGTATAATACACATGAGAGAATGTGCAGTGACTTAATGTCTAACATATTCAGAGATTTGAGTAGGGGTACCGAGTGATGTCTGGGGCCAGAATTGGATATTGTCCTAATAGCAGCTTTGTGTTGAGTAATTAGAGGACGTAAGTGATTTTGGGTAGTAGAGCCCCAAGCACAAATACCATAGTTGAGATATGGATAGATAAGGGAGCAATAGAGAGTCACCAGGGCAGGGCGTGGTACATAATATCTGATCTTAGAAAGAATGCCCACAGTTTTTGAAACTTTTTTTGATATGTTTAGAATGTGTCCCTGGAAATTCAGCTTGTGGTCAATGAGAATGCCAAGGAATTTGCCATCTAATTTGTTACAAATTTGGGTATTGTTTATTTTGAGATTTATTTGATTAGAGGATTTATTGCCAAACAGAATATAGAAAGTTTTGTCAATGTTAAGGGTGAGTTTGTTGGCAGTTAGCCACAGATGGACTTTATTTAGCTCAGTATTTACTGTGGCATTTAGAGCAAGGGGATCAGGACTGGAGTAAATGAAGGTTGTGTCGTCAGCAAATAGAATTGGTTTGAGGTGTTGGGAGGCATTTGGAAGGTCATTAATGTAGATGAGAAAGAGGAGAGGGCCAAGTATGCTGCCCTGGGGAACACCAATGTTGATGGGAAGGGTGGAGAAATTGTATTATTCACAGAAACACATTGGAGCCTGTCAGTAAGGTAGGATTTGAGGTATTGGAATTGAAATTTAGTATTGGTATTGGATGGAATGACACGAGGAGAAACATTGGTTACCTTGCGGTTAACCATTGGTAACGCGAACCAAGAGAGAACTTTGCAAGCGAGACAATTGTACAGAAAGGTTAAGGTGTTGAAAGGGAAACAGGGCTCACAGGAGGGGTAATTGTCAAAAGTAAAACATTAGTGCGAGTGAGGGTGTTGTAGGGACCATGTAAAGTAGTGAAGATAGCTGCGATCACAGGAATCCTGTAGAGACAGGATGCAGGTTTCAACAAAGGCTCTGGGTAGGAATCAAACGAAAGGCACCAGAGCTGAGGTGTAGCCCAGAATGGTGAAGAGCATCAAGACGACGTGGAGTTGAGGGAGAGGCAGTCGAGTAAGCAGGACAACCATGATCGAGTTCAGACAGCTCAAGAGAGGAATGTAAAGAGGAGCATGCACCTAGCAGCTCCCCAGGAAATATGGGACAAGACCTTAAGTTAAGGGCCTTATAGAGCATTCAACTCAGAGGCACAAGAGATATGGGGTGACCAAGACAAACGAGTGTCAAAGATTAACAACAGAAGTTTAGCAGAATTCTTGTACAAAAGAGGATTACCATAAAGCGACAGAGGAGGGAGGGGGGTGGTGGTTGAAGAAAAACCTGCTTCTGAGTAAAGGTCATAGCACAAGTCTTAGCTGTAGAGAACTTTAAGCCATAATTGGTGGCCCAGGACGACACGGCATCAATTGCAAGTTGAAGCCGCAGTTTGAGGAAAAGCCTGTCATCACTTTGACAGCAGAGAGTAAGATCGTCAACATAATGAGTGGAGAACATGTCAGAGGGAAGGGAGGAAAGAAGACCACTGAGGGTAACCAAGAAAATAGTGCTCAGAACACTACCTTGGAATACCTGGTTGATACCTGGTTGATGGGGTTCTGGGAGTTCTTCTACTCCCCAAGCCCGGCCCGAGGCCAGGCTCGACTTGTGAGAGTTTGGTCCACCAGGCTGTTGCTTGGAGCGGCCCGCAGGCCCACATACCCACCACAGCCCGGTTGGTCCGGCACTCCTTGGAGGAATAAATCTAGTTTCCTCTTGAAAATGTCCACGGTTGTTCCGTGGAATACACCTTCGTATTGCTGAAAAGAGGCAGACAGAATGGTACCAAGCCTCACTCATGAGAGTGAGAATGACGAGAGAGGAAGCTCGGGAGGAAGAGATGGAGATTACCATGAAGGCCAAAAGAAGAGAGTTGGGATAAAATAGGATCACTCCAGGTGGTGTCATGTACCTTTTCTAGGTAAAAAAACCAGCATTGAATGTAATGAAACGTCATTTTCTGGGTGAGACCCGGAGGCTCCCCGGAGCTTTACCGACTGATATGCTAATGTCAGACTTTGGCATCAGTCATGTGTATGGAGTTCTAGGGTCTACCGGGGACCACGAGCCAGAACCTGGCCCCCTCAGAGAGGCAAGGGGAGCAATGACCTATAGAAACCCCCGTGTGGTTGGAAGCATTCTGTCTGCCATCGACCGGGTCAAGCATCCAGAAAGGTAAGCATTCCAAAACAAACCCCTATTCTGGTGAAAATTGCTACCTAAGCTGAACTAGTGGATAGAACTCTTCAACAGAAAACAAGGAAACTAGTATGACGTCATACGTCACCGCGCCGCTGTCTGCGCAGCTCCCCCCTCCCCGGGAGGGGGAAGGGGGAGCCCCAGACCTCCCACGCCGGCTATCCACCCATCAGTTCTGAGGCTGGATGTCAAAACACGCGAAAAACGCCGACCGGAGGGAGGGAGGGTTGCCGGGGAGCCTCCGGGTCTCACCCAGAAAATGGCGTTTCATTACATTCAACGCTGGTTTTCTGGGGGGAGCCCCGTCGGCTCCCCGGAGCTAACTACCCACAGAGGAAGGTCAAAGGGATAGAACCGGGAGGCGGACACCACGCACCCCCCAAGGAGGCGAGACAACCGGCAGCAAACGCCAACCCAAGGCACCACAGCCCCGAAAATCCCGGGAACAACACGAGAACCACGAGCAGCAAGGCCCCTGCACGAACACCAAAAATCCATGCCCAAAAGACCGCAAGGCCACGTCGCCCAGACGGCAGCGAGAGCAGCGAAGCCACGAACGCCAAAGGCATGAGGGAAGAACACAGGCAGCTTAGCCGCAAGAACACGGCTGACCACCCGGGACACTATCACCCGCGAACCGGGAAGAACAGAACCGGATCAATGCAAAACGCGCTCCGGACCCAAACGCCGTGGCGCGCAAACAACAGCAGAGGGCCGCCACTGAACACAAAAACGACACACCCCCGGCCCGACCAACGAAGCACAAACAAACCCTGGACCCCTCCAGAATGCAGCAGCCCCACCCCGCGCCAGAAAAGATGGAGACTGCTGCCACCAAACAACCAAAACGCTAAAACCAAAGGAGCAAGAAAACTCAGTGACTCGACCCCCAGAGGCAAAGGCCCAAAGGAAAGAGCCGACGAAAAAACACACCGGAACCGAAGGGACACTACCAACCGAGGAGAAGACAGAGCACGCTGACCAGAGACCAGGATGGTGCAAGCGGCGCACGAACAGGCCGGAGGTGAAACGACGCACAAGACAGCTTACTAACGGTGCAGAAGCAACACCAAGACCGAAAGCAAGCTGAAGCGGCTCCGCCTGCGCCGCACGAAAAGAGGCGACAGTATGTGGCAAGACGACGGCCCCAACCCCCACTAGAAAACCAAGCCAAGAGTAAACCAAGCTAACAAGAGTAACCACCTAAGAAGGGACAGGAACAGGAAGGACCGCCAAAATACCCCATACTGCCGCCAAGAGAAGCAAGCAGGTGGGACACCTACCACGAAGCCACCCTACCACCAACCGGAGGCGAGACCATGAGGCAGAACATAAGCAGCCCCGACAAGGCCCCTCCGAGTCCAGGAAAAAGGCGGAGCCGCGAGAAGATCTCGGGCGCGACCACCGAAACCCAGGCGGCACAAGGAGATGGAACGTCTGCCGAACAGAAAAACTCCCCAAAGCATGCAAGCCCGCCAGGAGTTCAGAAACCAAAGAAGGCGGAAGGGTTGCCGCCAGAACAGGACCCGAACCAAGGGGCACGAACAACTGCAACAGACCGAGACAAAGAAGCACATCACAGGACACAGGCTGACCAACGCCTAAGAACACACGCAGAACATCCCTGCTGCAGAGGAGGCAGGAAGAAAGAGCAGAAGCACAAAAAACCCCAGGAGAACAACCAGGGGTGGACAATCAGGCAGGGACAAAAACCCCACGCAATCCCCAGGTACAAAAACGGCAGCAAAGTGCCACTCCACAACCGGACACAGGAACAAGGACACGCCACCGTGAAACACGGTACCAATGCACACGTGCAGCAGCAGCAACAGGCACCACTGCAACATGCAACATGTAAATAGCAACTCCCCTCTGCAAAGGCAGAGAACGGAGCAGGCAGACCCCAGACAGGGCCAACGGAGACAAGACAAAACCCTGCAGGCCCAGAAACCTGCACCAGGCGACCGACGGCGGAGAAACCCCGCTCGATACCTGCTCCCCAAAGGTGCCAATAGCACCACTGCACTCCACTGGTACTATCCCGCAAGTTCTACCAGATAGGCGGGACCCAAGAGCCAGAGCTCAAATCCTGCAAGCACAGCCAGGAGCCTTACCAGGTGAGTACAGAACCAACCCCACAACCCCCACACCTCACAACATTAAAAAAGGGGGGTCCCCTGAATGACTCCAGCATGGGTTGGACATGCACATGAGGGGGACAGGAAGGGGTGATAAAGGGACAGTCACTGGTGTGCGAACGGTCTCAGTCATACAAAAATATACCTAAACAAAGACAGGTATATAAACACCGCCGCATCCAGCGCCCGGCCAAAAGACGCCAGACCGCAGAAACTCACCTGGCGAATGGTGGCACGAACTTGACACGACTCAACCGTGCCCAGAAAAACTTGGGAGCACCGCCAGGTGAAGACGCCAGAGCCGGACCCTGCCGGACCTGCAGGAGAGCAGGGAGAGGCGAAGGAGGCGGTCCACACCCATGACACAGGGAAAACCGCGGTGTCCTCCCCACAACTGGGAACCAGGACACCCCCGGCGCGAAGGGGCACATACCGCAGCCAGGGAGAAGAACGAGAGGCGAAGCACTGTAGCAAAAAAGGGCGCAAAACACCAGCACTGAAACACCGCCCAGACCAAAACAAACTCCACGGGGCATGCGTATAACACGCTGGCCGAACCGCACACCCTCCCTGCGGGAAGGCGCCAGCCAGGACTACTGCACAAGAAAAGTAGCCAAGAGGAAGCAGGAACAATAAAACCGGCCAAAGAAGCAAAGAGCCCAAAAAGGAGCCCAACCGGGCGACAAGCAGCCCAACCGGGCGACAAGCAGCCCAACAGGGCGACAAGCAGCCCAACAGGGCGACAAGCAGCCCAACAGGGCGACAAGCAGCCCAACAGGGCGACAAGCAGCCCAACAGGGCGACAAGCAGCCCAACAGGGCGACAAGCAGCCCAACAGGGCGACAAGCAGCCCAACAGGGCGACAAGCAGCCCAACAGGGCGACAAGCAGCCCAACAGGGCGACAAGCAGCCCAACAGGGCGACAAGCAGCCCAACAGGGCGACAAGCAGCCCAACAGGGCGACAAGCAGCCCAACAGGGCGACAAGCAGCCCAACAGGGCGACAAGTACGAGGAGCCGACAGACGTTCCAATAATGCGGGAAGCAGCGAAAAACCTTCCCGTACCCTCGAGAACACAGAAGCCAACACTAGTCCCGAAGGCACACGAAGGCGCAGGCGCACCCGAGATCAGAAGTCATGCAGAACCCCATCGAACGGGGAAACATGACCAAAACACCGTCCCAAAAAGGGGTGGGAGGAAACATCCACCCACAGGACGGAACCAACCGACTCAAAGGCCAAGGAACCGAGCCCGGCGAGGGGCCGACGTCCAACAGCACGTACGGCGAGTGGGGAGGAAAGACCCCACTCCGCGTAACCACAAGCCCCGCCTAGAGGGGGATAAAAAACCCCACGGGGTCTAACGGGGCCAAGGCCCCCCCAAGTCAGCCCCTCCCCAGCCCCGGGAACCTACACGACAGGCCCCGGGGCCGAGCCGTTCCCCCAAAGCCCCGGCCGTACCAGAAAACCGGGGCAGCCGTGAAAACACTAAAGGAAGGGAGCCCACTGGCAGACTCATACAACACGGCTGGAGGAACAGGCTCAAATGCCCCCGTCACTACCCCGGAAGGGGAATTCCCCGAGACTGCCCGAGCCTCAACACCACCAAAAACCCTGCCCCGAAACTACAGACGGTAAGGAACCGGATGCAGGCAGGAAGGGTGATCCAGGGGAAAGACAAGGGGGCGTGGATGGAACCGAAGCAACCAACACCCCAAGTCCCAAAACGAACTACAACGGGCAGCCCCGGGGCTCCCGGGGAGGAAACCACGAGAACGTTGCCACCACCAAGGCTCAAGTGCAACGCCCCTGCTGCCCGCACCCGCTTTGTTAGCACAACTGGGTAACCGAGCCACAACGAGCAACCAAACTCGCAGGACTCCGGGTCGAAGGTGTCACCGACCCCACAGGCAGCAGACGGAGGCAAAACGGAGAGTCACCCAGAGACAAAGGGTGAGAGCAACCCTCAAACTCGCTGGAAGCGAGGAGGGGACTCTGGGGTCACATTCATCGGACCCTCGCGCCCCCAGGGGTTTCCCAGGGTCCCGAGCGTTTACTTTAAGAGGACTCGCGCTCAGGTAATCCCAGGCAGGGTACTGCTAACCGGTACCCAAAGCTACCAAACAACTTTCTAAGAGCTGAACCCCCGGGACGTGTACACTCACGGGGACCTAGCAGGGGTACCACCAGAAAATACTCAGAACACAAGGGACACAAGGGGCAAGAACGAAGGCAGACCCCCCCACCAGGTAGATAAACAAAAAGAAAAAGAAAACCCCGCAAGAGGACAGCGTACCAAAGCAGAACAGAGCCAGCCGCTATGATTGGTAAAGACAAGCTGCACAGTACCCTGCGCCCCACCAATGCAAACACTGCCCCTTACTCTAAGGCGAACAAGGGAGACAGAACACCCGAGCACACAAAGAGCGGCCGAAAACCAAGCAGTAAACGGCCAAGCAGGGGCAGGACCCAAGGAACTTGTGGAAGGTGGCCCCAAGCCCCAAGGGCAGTACTTACAGGGCACCTAGGGAAGGGAACCCTAGGCGCATGCAGCCCGAGTACTGAAGAATCACTCCCGGCTCACGCACCACCTAGAAAACAGACACCACACTCTAGGTACAGTGCTGAAACAACCACTGGAGCCGGAGCACATAACCATTGCCTATAGCATCAGCCGAAGAACTGATGGGTGGATAGCCGGCGTGGGAGGTCTGGGGCTCCCCCTTCCCCCTCCCGGGGAGGGGGGAGCTGCGCAGACAGCGGCGCGGTGACGTATGACGTCATACTAGTTTCCTTGTTTTCTGTTGAAGAGTTCTATCCACTAGTTCGGCTTAGGTAGCAATTTTCACCAGAATAGGGGTTTGTTTTGGAATGCTTACCTTTCTGGATGCTTGACCCGGTCGATGGCAGACATAGAATGCTTCCAACCACACGGGGGTTTCTATAGGCCATTGCTCCCCTTGCCTCTCTGAGGGGGCCAGGTTCTGGCTCGTGGTCCCCGGTAGGCCCTAGAACTCCGTACACATGACTGATGCCAAAGTCTGACATTAGCATATCAGCCGGTAAAGCTCCGGGGAGCCGACGGGGCTCCCCCCAGAAAGGACAGTAACCACGGAGGTCTTCGAAGCAAAGTCAGTACTAACGTAGACCTTCAAGTTCACGAGGACATCAATCGTGCAGCAACACTTACAAAAGCCAAATTGAGAAGGGGAAGGAGGTGAGAGCGTTCCAAGAACCACATCAAACACACACTGACCATACGTTAAAAGAGTTTGCAGACGCAACTTGTGAGAGCAATAGGGCGGAAGTCTTTAGGAGATGACCCTAGAGAACAAGGTTTCCGAGAAGGAAGAACAACTACCTCAAGCCAGTCCTCCCAGTCCTCAGGGACTGACGACAATTCCCAGACATGGTTATAAACATTCATTAAATACTGTACTGAAACGTGCATAAATGGAGATGGCGAAGTATCTCATAATGAATATCACCTGAGCCCACAGCTGTAGAACCCCAGACGGCCAGGGCAGACTGGAGTTCTGAGAGAGAAAGTAATATTATAGGGAAGCTGAAGATGAGTGCAAAAATCTAAGGGGACAAGATTCGAGAAGGGGCTTACAAGTAAGGAAAGGAGGAGGAAGATGAGAACTGGCGCTAACAGTCGAAAAGTGTAAACCCAGTTCGTCGCGACCAACACCGAATCCGCCACAATAGAACCACGGAGATAAAGGACTGGCGAGACATCTGGAACAAACTTGCCCACTATCTTACAAATTTTCTTCCAGATCAGGGGCAGAGGAGTGTCAGACATAATGGTAGAAACAAAAGATCTCCGACCCTCACGCTTAGCCTTACGGAGGGGAGAGTGAAAAGAGAAGGTGACAAGGCTGCAGAAATAGTCACTTATATAGGTCTTTAAGAATCCACCAGGTGCAGTCCAAATAAAGAGAAGATGAGCAGAGAGAAAGATCAAGACAAGAAAGGATGGGATTGCAGGAGTCAACATGAGAGGGCTCATCAGAATGTAGAAGAGACAGAAGAAGAGAGGACAAATTGTTCAAGGTGGCAGCCCCGGGTGTTCGTCAGAACATCTCCCCCAGAGGGTATGCTGACAATTAAAAAATCACAAAAAAGGAGCACAGGCTCTGGTAAGGAGTCCAGCAGATCAGGAAGAGAAAGCGGAACATTTGGGGGAAGATAAACTGAACAGACTGTACACCATTTACTCACAAAGATACAGGCTGCAGAACACTGAATGGGCGACTGAAAAAGTAGGGAAACGAAGGGAATATCATGATGGATCAAGAGAACAGTAGAGTTGTGGGCCCCAGCAAAAACTGGAGGGGAAGAGAGAAAGGAATATCCATGGATGTGGTTATTTGGGGGTCTTGGGGGCTTTCCGTCTTGCTCCAGGTAGGGGTGTTTATTTTGGCTGGGAGAGTTTTTTTTTTTTGAGGGGGGGGGGTGTTTTTTGGCTGCATTGTGGCTACAGACAACCAGCTTTACTATCAATGTGGCGGTCTATGTTTCTTACAGCTAGTTTGCTAGTGTGATTTTTTTTTTTTTTTTAATTTTTTGCCTGTTGTGGACAGAGGAAATCTGCTTAGCTCCTTATTAGGCTAGCCTATATTGTGTTGGTGGTCCTCCACTGTTGTCTCCGAGGATTCACAACTGCTACTGGCAGTCAGTTTGCCCATACAGACAGGGTTCTTCCAGCTTTACTGGCCCTAGTGCCTGGGCTTTCCAAAGGGCTGATTCACCCTGGAAACTACTGGCCCTGGAAAACCCATGGGCTCGATTGCACCATGGATACACTCATGGTCATTTGGCCTCAGTCCTGCATTTCTTCGGTTTTCTGGCGCTGTCTTTGGATTGACTTTCAGAGGATGTGGGGGCACTGCGTGAGGGGGCCCCTCAGTTGGGGGTTCTGGTTACGGCTGCTGCAGCGTTATCTGCCTTGCTGAAGATGTTTGACCCCGATCCTCCAGGAGGGGGTTTCGTTGTTTTCACCTCTCGTCTCATATGTCGGTAGGCTGTGCTTGCTCTGTCTTTGGATTCAGCTTAGGCCCTGTCTCTTTGGCCTTCTTCGCCATTTTGTCCTCTGTTGTTACCGAAGAACAGTGTTGTCCAGTTTCTGTCGGCGGCTTTTGCCAGTTGGCAGCCTATTTTGGACTTGTTGGTGCTCCATGGGGGTCGTTCTGACCCTCTTGGTTGGGTCTTGCAAGGGCTTGGACCTCGTTTGGTCGGGGTAGGCAACCCGCTCTCGCACAAGACAGTAATGACTTATTGCTTATAGTCACTATTTGACTGATTAATACATACATATGTGGTATATGCCACGCTATATTTTGTTTTTAAGGTACAAACACTTCCTATAGATTTGCTAAACATCTTTTTTAATATTAGGAATTTATTTTTCAGTTTTATTAAACAATAGGGATTTTATACAATATTTGACATTATCCTGAGTTACTTTACAATTTATTTAAATATTTTGGTTTTGTTTTATTATTTTTATAAAACTGTAATATCAATACTGTATAGGTATAGGTTAAGTACTAATTTTAATTAAGAAGCAATAACATGCTTATCTTAACATACTAAGAAGGTTAGGGTTAGGTCGGTGTTTTCTATTCAGCTTTTCAAGGGAAACTAAAATATTCACAATAAATTAGTATGTCACATATGCACTTATTAATAAACCAATATTGACTATAAGCAATTGCGAGAACGGGTTGCAACCGGACCTTGGTGCCAGTTTCTTCATCCAAGTTCCCCAGTGCCTTCTTCATCTGGTCGGTGTGGTGTTCATACAGTGTGAAGGTTGGCTTCTCAGGGTTCACATCGGCCCTTTCATGCGTTGTCCCATTAGCCGGGAGATGGAGGGGGGGAAGGTTCGCCTCTCTTTGCCTGTGCCTGGTCCCATCTTGAGAGGTTATCTTGAGGTTATCTTGAAATGATTTTGGGGCTTTAGTGTCCCCGTGGCCCGGTCCTCGACCAGGCCTCCACCCCCAGGAAACAGCCCGTGACAGCTGACTAACACCCAGGTACCTATTTTACTGCTAGGTAACAAGAGCATAGGGTGAAAGAAACTCTGCCCATTGTTTCTTACCGTCGCCCGGGATCGAACCCAGGACCACAGGATCACAAGTCCAGTGTGCTGTCCACTCGGCCGACCGACTCCCATGATTCACTTTTTTTTTCGGGTTGTTTCTTCCAGCCTTAGGTGGCTTTGAGCGGCATATCCTCCCATCTGGGGGTCAGGTCTTCGGGACAGGCCTCTTTCCCGTCCATCTGTCGGGTCATCACGGAGTGGGTGCGCTTGGGGCATGGTTGAAATGATTTTCTCTCTCAAGTGGGTTCCCCCCCACTTGTTTCCAGTTCTGAAAAAGGACTGTGTGGATCTTCAGAAGATTCTAGACTTGTCTCATCTCAACGGGTTGATTCCTTGCCCCTCTTTTCAGATGACTACGTTATCCTAGGTTTGGTTCATTCTCAATCAGGGTGCTTGGATGATTTCTCTAGTTCTGAAAGACGCATATTGGCACGTCCTCCTCCATCAGAGTTTCAGGGATTGGTTGGGTTTCGTGGTGGGGCAACAGGCTTACCCCTTTCGTCATCTTCAGTTTGGCGTGAATCTGGTACCTCCCAATTTCACACGTTCCCACGACTCGGGTCATGGTGGCCTATCTGCATCTGCTAGGTCTTTGGATTTTGGCCTCCCTCGACGACTGGTTGGTATGGGCTCCCATCTGGTTTGCTTGTCTGCTATCCATGGATCTGGTTCTTTCCCAGCTTCCCAGGTTCGAGTTCCTGGTGAACTGGCGGAAGTCCCAATTGGTTCTGTCTCCAGGTTCGGACTTGGCTGGGCCTCGTGTGAGATTCTCTGATTGCATCCCTCTCTCTTCCCTTTAGCAACCTTGCTCCGGTTGCAGTATCACCTTTGGCTGTTTTTACCCAATACCTGATATTATCTTCCTAGGTGACTTCAACTTGCCTAGTCTCAGATGGAGAATAGTAAACAATAATATTATACCAGGAAATCTATCGGGACCTAACCAACCACAGATTAGAGAACTACTTAGATTCTGTGACAAATTTTCACTCAACCAGCAGATATCGGAGCCAACGAGAAATGAAAATATTCTAGATCTGGTCTTTACGAACAATGAAGACAATCAGGGACATTACAATATCAGATACCACATACTCAGATCACAAGCTCATTGAAGTGCAAACGACCATTAATACTCAGAATAAACCTAAAACGTTGATAAAGCGAGAGGGATTATTCAGTAAATTCAATTTTAATAATAAAAGGATAGACTGGGAGATAATAAACAGGAACTTACAAACATTCCTTGGGAAACTGTTCTTAGTAATACAAGTCCTACAGAAGGAATAGAAAAACTGACTTCGGAAGCGTATCAAGTCTGTCTGAAACATGTTTCTTTGAGGAAAGTCAGAAAGAGATCCAACGAAGAAAGAACGTACACGACACTATAAAAGAAGGAAAAAATAAAGGAAATGCTTATGCAGACACAAATTTCCCGTCAAAGAAGGAATAATTTAAATAGGAAGACTGAAGAAATCGAGCGGAAATTGAAACACTCATATCAAACTGAAGAAAGGCAGCTAGAACAGAAAGCAATTCAGGAAATAAAGAAAAATCCAAAATACTTCTTCACATATGCAAAATCAAAATCAAAAACCACTGCTAGTATTGGACCTATTCATACAAGTGAAGGGTCATACACGGAGGATGACAAAGAAATTAGTGAAATCCTAAAAAAAAAGCACTACAAGGACACGTTTAGCACTCCAATAAACAACATAAAAGTGGAAGATCCAGACAATTTCTTTATACAGGACATCCAAACCCCTGTAAATATAACCGATATCAACACGAGCGTACTAGACTTTGAAAGAAAAATTGAAAACTTGCCTATGCACTCGGCCCCAGGTCCAGATTCATGGAATTCAATATTTATAAAGAAATGCAAAGTGCCGGTAGCACAGGCACTCAGTATAGTGTGGAGGAAGAGCTTGGACACAGGGGAGGTACCAAATGCACTTAACCCTTAAAGTGCGCATCACGTCATATGACGTGTTGGACGTTGTTCCAGTCAACTGCGCATCACGTCATATGACGTGTTGGAGTACTACGCAAGATTTAAACGGCCCGCGGATACACGGGATTCACCACACCTTCATCAGGGCTCTTGTAAACAGACCCCATTTTTTAAAAAAATCGTGGGCCAAACTTCCGGGTGTTATTGGCCTCAGTATTGAGTGAGCAACCAAGCCTGATGCACGCAGCATGAGCTAACAGCACTGCTGTTCAGCTTGTGACCACAGCATCGCCTAAAAATGCCAAAATATACTTGTTCATGCTATTATGTAGCGATGATATTATTACAGAAGACCCCTGACTGTGATAAAACTGACCAGGGTTCTGATAATAGCAGGATTGTGGTGATATTTAGCGCTGTGCGCCATGGAGGGAGGAGTAATGCTGTGGGAGGGAGGGTGGTGGCGATGTCTTCTGACTGTGTGTAATTACCTAAGTGTAATTACCTAAGTGTAGTTACAGGATGAGAGCTACGCTCGTGGTGTCCCGTCTTCCCAGCACTCTTTGTCATATAACGCTTTGAAACTACTGACGGTCTTGGCCTCCACGACCTTCTCACTTAACTTGTTCCAAACGTCTACCACTCTATTTGCGAAGGTGAATTTTCTTATATTTCTTCGGCATCTGTGTTTAGCTAGTTTAAATCTATGACCTCTTGTTCTTGAAATTCCAGGTCTCAGGAAGTCTTCCCTGTCGATTTTATCAATTCCTGTAACTATTTTGTATGTAGTGATCATATCACCTCTTTTTCTTCTGTCTTCTAGTTTTGGCATATTTAATGCTTCTAACCTCTCCTCGTAGCTCTTGCCCTTCAGTTCTGGGAGCCACTTAGTAGCATGTCTTTGCACCTTTTCCAGTTTGTTGATGTGCTTCTTAAGATATGGGCACCACACAACAGCTGCATATTCTAGCTTTGGCCTAACAAAAGTCATGAACAATTTCTTTAGTATATCGCCATCCATGTATTTAAATGCAATTCTGAAGTTAGAAAGCATAGCATAGGCTCCTTGCACAATATTCTTTATGTGGTCCTCAGGTGATAGTTTTCTATCTAGAACCACTCCTAGATCTCTTTCTTTATCAGAATTCTTTAAAGATTTCTCACATAATATATAGGTTGTGTGGGGTCTATGTTCTCCTATTCCACATTCCATAACATGACATTTATTAACATTAAATTCCATTTGCCAAGTGGTGCTCCATATACTTATTTTGTCCAGGTCTTCTTGAAGGGCATGACAGTCATCTAAATTTCTTATCCTTCCTATTATCTTAACATCATCAGCAAACATGTTCATATAATTCTGTATACCAACTGGTAGATCATTTATGTACACAATAAACATCACTGGTGCAAGAACTGAGCCCTGTGGTACTCCACTTGTGACATTTCTCCATTCTGATACATTGCCTCTGATTACTGCCCTCATTTTTCTATCAGTCAGAAAATTTTTCATCCATGATAGAAGCTTACCTGTCACCCCTCCAATATTTTACAGTTTCCAGAACAACCTCTTATGTGGAACTCTGTCGAAAGCCTTTTTTAGGTCCAGATAGATGCAGTCAACCCAACCATCTCTTTCCTGTAATATCTCTGTGGCTCGATCATAGAAACTGAGTAAATTCGATACACAGGATCTTCCAGATCGAAAACCATACTGTCTGTCTGATATTATATCATTTCTCTCTAGGTGTTCTACCCATTTAGTTTTGATTAGTTTTTCCAATACTTTCACTATTACACTTGTCAATGATACAGGTCTATAATTGAGGGGGTCTTCCCTGCTGCCACTTTTGTAGATTGGAACTATGTTAGCCTGTTTCCACCCGTCTGCTACGATTCCTGTACACAGGGATGCCTGAAAGATCAGGTGAAGTGGAATGCTGAGCTCAGATGCACATTCTCTCAGAACCCATGGTGAAACGCCATCTGGGCCAGCTGCTTTGTTCTTACCGAGCTCCTTGAGCATTTTTTCCACTTCGTCTCTAGACACCTCCATGTGTTCTATGTTGTTCTCTGGAATTCTTATTGTATCTGGTTCCCTAAAGATTTCATTTTGTACAAACACACTTTGGAACTTTTCGTTTAGTGTTTCACACATTTCCTTTTCATCTTCCGTGAATCTATTTCCCATTTTCAACCTCTGAATATTATCCTTTACCTGCAATTTGTTGTTTATGAATTTATAGAATAGACCTGGTTCTGTTTTACATTTGTCCGCAATCCCTTTTTCAAAATTTCTTTCTGCCTCTCTCCTCACTGCCGTGTAGTTGTTTCTCGCATCTTTGTATCGCTGGTATGTTTGGGGGTTCGGCCTCTTCCTGTATTGATTCCATTTTTGTGTCTTTCGGTCTCTAGCCCTCTCGCAATTTCTATTGAACCAATCCTGTTTCCTAGTTCTGCATCTCTGTTTTGGTATAAATTTTTTTGTGCCTTTATCATATATTTCACAAAACTTGCCATTCATCTCATTCACTTCCTTGCCTAGCATCAAGTCTGTCCAATTATACTCACTAAAAAAATTTCTAAGGTCACCATAATGTCCTCTCCTGAAGTCTGGTTTTTCAACTGCTTCAACCTCCTTATTTTCTTCCAGCTTATAACGCATTGCATACTTTATTCCCAAAAAGACATGGTCACTTTTACCCAAGGGAGGAAGGTACTGAATGTCAAATATCTCTTCCTCCTTCCTGGTAAATATCAAATCTAGCATGGAGGGAACGTCCCCTTCCCTCATCCTCGTAGCTTGTTTAACATGTTGATACAAGAATGTTTCCAGGATGAGGTCTACAAATTTACAGGTCCAAAAATCTTCTGTTTTAGCTTCATATGCTTCCCAGTCTATGGATTTCAAGTTGAAGTCACCGACTATCAACAGTCGTGATCTATCGTTATCCGCTCTCGCTATAATCTCTCTCATTATTGTTATAAGACCTTCACGTTTACTATCTAGCTCCTCCTTTGACCATGTGCTGCTTGGCGGTGGACTATATGCATTTATCATCATTAGTTTATCATCCTCATAGCAGATCTCTAGTGCTATTATGTCAACTTCTTGTGGATTGGCAGTCATTATTTCCTTCACCTTTAGGTGTTCTTTTACCAGCACAGCAACGCCACCGCCTTTCCTAATTTTTCTGTCCCGTCTCCAAATTGAGTAGCCCCTTGGGAATATGACCTCATTTAAAATTACATCTTCAAGTTTTGTCTCCGTGAGTGCAACAATGTCTGGTGTCTGCAGCTGTATTACATCACTTAACTCCAGTATCTTCGATCTCACTCCATCTATGTTGGTGTATGCAATCTTCAGGAACTTGTTCCCCCTCTCCTTATTCTTCACTCCCCCTCTCTCTATTGATTTTGTTGGTTTGCCTTTATGTACCACTTTACTGGTTTGCCTACCCCTATCACTTTGTAGAAAAAAGAATTTATTTCTTCTTCATTCCTGCTCTCATTTAAATGTTTTGCCTCGGCGAGGTTCAGTTTCAGCTTCTCTCTATCTTCTTTTGAAAGATCTCGTCTTAACGACCACCCTTTCCCATCCTCATCCCTTTGCAATTTTCTAGCATTCCTTAGTACTTCTTCCATCTGTTTGGCACCGTTTAGGGTGATCCTCAAAGGTCGATCTTTCCCTTTTACGTACCTGCCTATTCTCCTGTAGTCGCACACATTCTCTCTGTTTGTAAGACCTTCCACGAGGCCAACAATTTTATCTACTACTTTTGCTTCTTCTACAGCTCTTTCTGACCTAGATGTTATCGCCTTTTCTTTGCAGCCAAAAATGATCAGGGACTTACTCCGATCAACTGTGTTTTGCACCAACTTCGGGTTAGATGCCAATTCTTTCCTCACTTCTAGCCTAATGTTTGTTTTATCTTGGTTGCTGCAGTGTTTGACTTCCTTTACTGCTTCTTCTATTTTTTCCTTCTCCTTGGCCACTTGTGCATAAGTGAGTTGCATATCTTTCTTGCACTGTTCTATTCCCTGTGTAACTTCCTCCATCTGTGCTGACAAAAGCTGTTTCTCCTGTTGAATTTCCTTGCCTAACCTATTGTAGTCATTTATGTTTAAATTTACTTTAACTTCTTCCAAAGCTATTTTTAAGAGTTTATTTTCTTCTTCCATGGCTTTGCAATTTGTTTCCAATCGATTCTTATCCTTGCGCAAGTCTTTCACTAAACCCTCAAGACATAAAACTTTGCTATTCAAATGGTCATTACTTTCTTTCAATTTACTAATTATTTCTACATGAGAGTTCACTATAGTATCTAAATTTACCAACTTGTTATGTAGACTGCTAATATCAAAGCTTTCTTCATTGAATCCCTCAAAATCAAGCTCTGTTTTGTTTTTCCCCTTGCCAGTGGCCATCTTGAATGTTCTTCTCTGCACTGTAAACACTAGGGCAACTTTTTCTCATCCGATTTTTCACTTCCCTTAGCACTTTCCTGTTATCTCACCTATTTTTCAAGAGCACTATACCTTTATGTTCTCTGGGACACCACTCACTACCATCAACCTGTACTACAATACTTAGGATTGTTGAAATATGCTGGAGCTCCTCTGCTGCAAGTGTTGACCCTAGGGGTGTCACCTTTTGAATCCAACTGTATGTTGGATTCAAAGTGTGGCCACCTTTTATTGACTGCACTCACCATACCAGCTTAGTGGTTCGCTATGGTGAACACAAATGTAGATACTTCTATATAACGTGTGTATAGAGGGTATAAACAGCAAGAGAAGGTTGGGAGCCGCCATTTTAGTGAGGGCGGTGGCGTCGTCTGCACGACGCCACCGTGCAGACGACGGTGTTGTTTACTGGTTACCACGATGGTCTTTGGGCACCATACCAGTTTATTTGTACAAGTATGGTGAATAAAACAGGTAGATATTTATATATAATGTGTGTATATAGCGTAATAACACCACACAGTATTGTTGGAGGAGAAATATTAGTGCGTCTGGCCTTGAGGGCGGCAGCCATCAGCTGACTGTGTGAGGTCCTACGTCTTTGTGCCTTTACTCACCATACAAGCTTAGATGTACAGTTATGGTGAACAAAACATGTAGATACTTATATATAACGTCTGTATATAGTGAATTATAGCAAAAACAGTATTGTGGGAGGAGAATGTGGGTGAGTCAGATGACTTGAGGGAGGGCAAACAAAACATGCAGATACATATACCAGTATATAACCTGTGCTTATAGTGTAATAACCGACAAAGTATTTGTTCACTGATTGATGAACATAATTGAATCAACAATATGCACACCATATTTTTTAGTACAGCAATGATTCACTCATTTTATTAAATATATATATCAAACTACACACTATTGAATGATATTAAAGCAAAAAAACTATGAAAAATCAATCAAGAGACATTGAAATAATTAGGTAATTATCTCTTTGTGGCAACTCCGGCCTGACAGCTGGCGAGCAACAGACTGCCTGGGACACACGCTGAGTCAGCGCCTATAATTTGCCAGACTTCCCCGCCCTATAGCGGGCAATATATGCCACTTACGATTTTTTTATTATTTTTCCCGGGATCAGTGAACACAAATTAACAGGTTAGGAAGAAAAAATCATTTTTTTTTTTTTTTCAAAATTACATGCGCCTGTGGGGAAGAAAGGATATTATACCCCTAGCATGTTAAGGGTTAAAGTAGCAGACACAGCCCCTCTACACAAGGGAGGGAGCAAAGCACTGGCAAAGAATTATAGACCAGTTGCACTAACGTTGCACATAATAAAAGTATTTGAGAGAGTGATTAGGAGTCAGGTCACCAATTTCATGGAGACCAATGACCTTTACAACCCCGGCCAACATGGATTTCGAGCGGGAAGATCGTGCCTCTCACAGCTACTTGATCACTACGACAAAGTCACTGAGGCATTAGAAGAAAAACAGAATGCTGATGTGATATACACGGACTTTGCAAAGGCTTTCGATAAATGTGACCATGGCGTGATATAACACACAAAATGAAGTCAATGGGAATAACCGGTAAAGTAGGATGCTGGATACTCAGTTTTCTGTCAAACAGGACTCGGCGAGTAACAGTCAACCATATAAAATCTAGTTCAAACGCAGTTAAAAGCTCTGTACCGCAGGGTACAGTTCTTGCACCGGTGCTTTTCCTTATTCATATATCAGATATAGACAAAAATACAAGTCACAGCTTCGTATCATCCTTTGCAGATGACACAAAAATCAGTATGAAAATTACCTCGGCTGAAAACATTGAAAAACTTCAAGCTGATATTAATAAAGTTTTCGACTGGGCATCAGAAAATAACATTATGTTTAACAGTGATAAATTCCAGGTACTCAGATACGGTAAAAATGAGGACCTTAAACATAATACAGGGTACAAAACACAATCGAATCTGCCCATAGTAGGAAAACGGCATGTCAAGGATTTGGGAATAATGGTGTCTGACGACCTAACGTTTAGGGAGCATAACCAAGCAAATATTGCATCAGCCAGAAAAATGATCGGATGGATTACGAGAACTTTAAAATCCAGGGACCCCATCACAATGGTTGTACTCTTCAAGTCACTTGTGTTGTCCCGTCTTGAGTACTGCTCAGTACTCACTTCCCCCTTCAGAGCAGGAGAGATTGATGAAATAGAGGGAATTCAGAGAACATATATGGAACGCATAGATGCGATAAAGCACCTAAATTATTGGGATCATCTCAAAGCCCTCCAAATGTACTCACTAGAAAGGAGACGAGAGAGATATCAAATAATATACACCTGGAAGATACTGGAGGGCCAAGTACCAAATCTACACAGTAAAATAACAACGTACTGTACTGGAGTGAACGATATGGAAGAAAATGCAGAATAGAACCAGTTTAGAGCAGGGGTGCCATAGGCACAATCAGAGAACACTGTATAAACAGAGGTCCACGGTTGTTTAACACCCTCCCAGCGAGCATAAGAAATATTGCCGGAACAACCGTGGACATCTTCAAGAGGAAACTAGATTGTTTCCTGCAAAGAGTACCGGACCAACCGGGCTGTGGTGGGTATGTGGGCCTGTGGGCCGCTGCAAGCAACAGCCTGGTGGACCAAACTCTAAGTTGAGCCTGGCCTCGGGCCGGGCTTAGGGAGTAGAAGAACTCCCAGAACCCCATCAACCTCACAAGTCAGGTCAGTCTTAGTGTTTTTCCTGCCCGAAACGCTTTGCGTAATAGTGGCTTTAGGCATTGTATGTACTAGCTCTATCTATAAATCCATCATCGTTTTGTATCTCACCTTGTATGTATGTACTTTACCTGAATAAATATGTGTATTTGTATAATATAGTGTATGTGTTCATTATACATAGGATTGATACGCAAAAACAAATAGAATGTATTAGGAACTGTGCGCAAAAAATTAACAAAAATATATTCGCGGCAGCGCGTGCATCCTGCCCCGGGCGCGTACGCCATGGGCGAACAGGGAATGATGACATCACGCGCCAACTTATGGACCCCATAGCAGCCAAAGTAAGTACAAATTCGAGTTTCAGTTACTATAACCATACTCAGGGAAGGGTTTTTGACACTTTCAAAACTTTTTCCAGATAATTTATTTCCTGCACACTGGGGGGGGGGGGGGTGCCATATTTGGAAGCCGTGCAGTTGAGGGGTTAAGATCCATAGGACACTAGTTCTTGGTATCAATATTAGGGGGTGGTTAGTTCCAAATATGCAATAAATGAAAACTAGTTCAATTTCAATCAAACTTTTTTGACAAGTTGTATATGAAAAGGGTTTCATCTGGTCCAAGTGTCAGCATTGTAGCGTAAATAGGAAGGGAGAAAAAAATATTTAATGTCAAAAATTTTCCAAAATGGTCAAAAACGATTATCAAACAAAAGTGTCAACTGAAATCATGTCTATGACTCTCAGCTATCACAATAGCATATATTAAAAACAAATTATAATTAGTTTTATTAAAAAAAAAAATAACATTTTTTTTTTTCTTATTTGTTTATCGGGCAATTTGCATGAAACTTATTCACCTGACTGCACGTAAGCCTATCTGAAGGGTGCCAATTTTGGATGAAATTGGTTGATGTCAACCTCAGCCACAAATGGCAGTACCTTAGACTTTAATATTTTAAAGATTTATTTTTCAAGTAACATAAACCAGTTGGGACTCTCATTTTTATTCAATTTACATGAAACTTACACCTTATATGTAAAGTTTAGGTCTCTAAAATCTGAAGGAAGCATTTTTTCCTAAGTTCATTTATTGATTTTATAAATAACAATAAACATGATATATTAGCATAATATTTGGGGGGGAACTTTGACTATTTGTATTAGGAAAACTAAAAATGTTTTGGAAAACCCTTTTCTACAGATCCTTTATTATATGTTAATGTGTCAGAAAAGTGTCATAGAATGATTATATCTGAAAAGGTGAAAGGTTTCAACTCATTTGAAATTGTGTAATATTCGTTGAAAAAACTAAAAAAAATTCAATCTCCCTTTCTATTTAGGCTGCAGTACTGAAACTTGGAACAATTGCAGCCCTTTTCATATATAACTAGTCAGAAAATATTGGTCGATATTGAACAACTTTTAAAAAAACTATCTAACGGCCCCATAATCCATTTGCACATTTTTGTTTTCCACTCTCAAAGTGGTGGTCCTTCATAGCTATTGAAGTTTTCATTATTTAATTCAAATATTGGAGTCAGATTTTCCCACAGGGAATGATACACAACACATTATGGATGGAGGGAATGATACATGCCACATTATGATGGAGAGGGATGATACATGCTACATTATGGAGGGGATGATACATGCTACATTATGGAGGGGATGATACATGCTACATTATGATGGAGAGGGATGATACATGCCACATTATGATGGAGGGAATGATACACAACACATTATGATGGAGGGGATGATACACAACACATTATGATGGAGGGGATGATACTCACCACATTATGATGGAGGGGATGATACTCACCACATTATGATGGAAGGGATGATACTCACCACATTATGATAGAGGGGATGATACTCACCACATTATGATGGAGGGGATGATACTCACCACATTATGATGGAGGGAATGATACACAACACATTATGATGGAGGGGGATGATACACAACACATTATGATGGAGGGAATGATACACAACACATTATGATGGAGGGGATGATACTCACCACATTATGATGGAGGGAATGATACACAACACATTATGATGGAGGGGGATGATACACAACACATTATGATGGAGGGAATGATACACAACACATTATGATGGAGGGGATGATACACAACACATTATGATGGAGGGGGATGATACACAACACATTATGATGGAGGGGATGATACACAACACATTATGATGGAGGGGGATGATACTCACCACATTATGGTCATTGCCCTCTTGCCTAGCACAGTCCAGCAGCCACTTACAGAGCATCATCCGTCTTGCTTGCCTCATCTCATCCTGTCAACACAAAGAATACAAATTTATAATGACACATCTATATTACATTAATTTGGAACAAAATGAGAAAAAATTAGTAGTACAATGGGGCCTTGACTTATGATGCTAATTCGTTCCCAGAGACGGATCGTAAGTCGAAATATCGTAAGTCGAAGCAATTTTTCCCACAAAAAATAGAGGGAATCCGTTCCCCACCCTCCAAAATATTAACATACAAATACATTTTATACTGAATACAATATTTTTTTCTAACTACAATACAGTACCTAAGTTTATCTTACCTTTATGGAGGGCTCTTGATGGCATATGGAAGATGGTGATGAGGGGAGGAGAGTTGTTACTGTTTGGAAGGGGAGTCCCCTTCCATTATCACAACAGGCAGTGATGTTTTCTCTTGGGTATGTTTCGCCTGAATACCACTAGGACCTGGTTGTGGTTCAGTGCTTGTTTGTCTCACTACAAATTTGTCAAGAGACATTTGTTTTTCCCTTCGTTTTAACATTTGTCTGTAATGATACATTACTTTAGCACCCATAATGTCCTTTTTCTTAGCCAGTATGGTGGATATCGTTGACTGAGATTTGTTGTACTGCCTAGCCAGTCCAACAACCCGCACACCATCTTCATATTTACGAATGATCTCTTGTTTCTGCTCTATGGTCATCCTTACATGGGATATCATATGTTGAGCCTTACCACTGACTTTCCTGGGACTCATGGCGCGATATATAATAATCACTTTAATGTTCAAAATGCAACAAATCACTACAAAAGCGAAATTTCTTATAGGCGGGATCGTCACTAAGCGGGCAGCTGTAGTAAACTGAGGCAGGTCGGCGGCGTGACTGGGAACCACGAGCTCGGTCGACCCGAACGTGTACCAACAAATATTTTAAGTCGACAACACCATTGGATGTCGAGTCGCATTTTCTGATGAAATTTACATTGTAATTCGAAATTATCGTAAGTAGGGGCAATCGTTAGTCGAGGTGCCACTGTATACTAGTATACATACTCGGGTTATAAATCTAGTTAAGAAATTACTAGAAGTAATTGATAATTATCCATACTTGTCTTGACCAAGTATTTTTATCATGTTTAGTATTTTGTTTCTAACTTATAAATTTAAATGAAAATAAATCAGTTGAACTTAGTGGAACTATTGATATAAATCTGGAACAAATCCCTAGTGCACTGTTCTAACTTATGGGTTATTGTCAATTTTTATACACCAACATTATACCTTTTGTGGCCCAGATAATTATGTAATGTGTAATGATTTGGCCTAAGGATCACATTATTTGACATCAGCATCGTGAAAAGTTCTTCCCAATGTTTTAAGACATTGATTTTTTTACAATTTTGTTTTAATAATAAATCCGGGTGCGACACCTCACAACCCGAACCAGTATCAGTGAATGAAGGACATGACCGCGATCTAACCTGATTGCTTTCTAACAATTGGATTTAATGTAAAACTATCATACAGTCTCCGTGGTGTAGTGGTAAGACACTCGCCTGGCGTTCCGCGAGCGCTATGTCATGGGTTCGTATCCTGGCCGGGGAGGATTTACTGGGCGCAATTCCTTAACTGTAGCCTCTGTTTAACGCAACAGTAAAATGTGTACTTGGATGAAAAAACGATTCTTCGCGGCAGGGGATCGTATTCCAGGGACCATAGGATTAAGGACTTGCCCGAAACGCTACGCGTACTAGTGGCTGTACAAGAATGTAACAACTCTTGTATATATCTCAAAAAAAACAAAACAAAAAAAAAACAAAAAAACAAAAAAAAAAAATCTAAAAAATATGTACATAAAACCAGCGTTGAATGTAATGAAACGCCATTTTCTGGGCGAATCCCAGAGGCTCCCCGGAGCTATCCAGGCTGAATGGGTATGTATAACTTTCTGGCATCCATCAATGTGCACGGAGTTCTTGCCTACAGAGGACCATGAACCAGAACCTGGCCCCCTCAAGAGGGGCATGAGGAACAATGGCCTATAGAAAACCCCGTATGGTTGGGAGCATTCTATGTGTGTCATCGAATAAATCTGGCACCCAGAAAGGTAAGCGCCCCAAAACAAACCCCCTATTCTTGTGAAACTATTACTACCAAAAGTCAAACGAGTGTACAGAACTCCACAAACAAATATTAGGAAACAAACATGACATGTCGCCACCCCGCTGCCAGTGCAACCCCCCCCCTCAGAGGGGGGAAGGGGGAGCCCAAGACCCCCCCTACGCCGGTGATCCAACCTTCAGTTCTTAGGTTGGATGTCAAAATACGCAAATACCCCACCGACCGGAGTGCGGGAGGTATGCCAGTGCGACTCCGGGACTTGCTCAGAAAATGGCGTTTCATTACGTTCAATGCGGGGGAGCCCCTGGTTACCTGGTTGATACCTGGTTGATGGGGTTCTGGGAGTTCTTCTACTCCCCAAGCCCGGCCCGAGGCCAGGCTTGACTTGTGAGAGTTTGGTCCACTAGGCTGTTGCTTGGAGCGGCCCGCAGGCCCACATACCCACCACAGCCCGGTTGGTCCGGCACTCCTTGGAGGAATAAATCTAATTTCCTCTTGAAAATGTCCACGGTTGTTCCGGCAATATTTCTTAGGCTTGCTGGGAGGACGTTGAACAACTGCGGACCTCTGATGTTTATACAGTGTTCTCTGATTGTGCCTATGGCACCTCTGCTCTTCACTGGTCCTATTCTACATTTTCTTTCATATTGTTCACTCCAGTACGTTGTTATTTTACTGTGTAGATTTGGTACTTGGCCCTCCAGTATCTTCCAGGTGTATATTATTTGATATCTCTCTCGTCTTCTTTCTAGTGAGTACATTTGGAGGGCTTTGAGACGATCCCAATAATTTAGGTGCTTTATTGCGTCTATGCGTGCCGTATATGTTCTCTGTATTCCCTCTATTTCAGCAATCTCTCCTGCTCTGAAGGGGGAAGTGAGTACTGAGCAGTACTCAAGACGGGACAACACAAGTGACTTGAAGAGTACAACCATTGTGATGGGATCCCTGGATTTGAAAGTTCTCGTAATCCATCCTATAATTTTTCTGGCTGTCGCAATATTTGCTTGGTTATGCTCCTTAAACGTTAGGTCGTCAGACATTATTATTCCCAAATCCTTCACATGCTGTTTTCCTACTATGGGTACATTTGATTGTGTTTTGTACTCTGTATTATGTTCAAGGTCCTCATTTTTACCGTACCTGAGTACCTGGAATTTATCACTGTTAAACATCATGTTATTTTCTGATGCCCAATCGAAAACTTTATTAATATCAGCTTGAAGTTTTTCAATGTCTTCAGCCGAGGTAATTTTCATACTGATTTTTGTGTCATCTGCACAGGATGATACGAAGCTGTGACTTGTATTTTTGTCTATATCTGATATGAGAATAAGGAAAAGCAGCGGTGCAAGGACTGTACCCTGAGGTACAGAGCTTTTAACTGCACTTAGACTAGATTTTATATGGTTGACCGTTACTCGCCGAGTCCTGTTTGACAGAAAACTGAGTATCCAGCGTCCTACTTTACCGGTTATTCCCATTGACTTCATTTTGTGTGCTATCACGCCATGGTCACATTTATCGAAAGCCTTTGCAAAGTCCGTGTATATCACATCAGCATTCTGTTTTTCTTCTAATGCCTCAGTGACTTTGTCGTAGTGCTCAAGTAGCTGTGAAAGGCACGATCTTCCCGCTCGAAATCCATGTTGCACTGGGTTGTGAAGGTCATTGGTCTCCATGAAATTGGTGACCTGACTCCTAATCACTCTCTCAAATACTTTTATGATGTGCGATGTTAGTGCAACTGGTCTATAATTCTTTGCCAATGCTTTGCTCCCTCCCTTGTGTAGAGGGGCTATGTCTGCTACTTTAAGTGCATCTGGTATCTCCCCCGTGTCCAAGCTCTTCCTCCACACTATACTGAGTGCCTGTGCTACCGGCACTTTGCATTTCTTTATGAATATTGAATTCCATGAGTCTGGACCTGGGGCCGAGTGCATGGGCATGTTTTCAATTTCTCTTTCAAAATTTAGTGCGCTCGTGTTTATATCAGTTATATTTACAGGGGTTTGAATATCCCGCATAAAGAAATTGTCTGGATCTTCCACCTTCATGTTGTTTATTGGAGTGCTAAACATGTCCTCAAACTGCTTTTTTAGGATTTCACTAATTTCTTTGTCATCCTCCATGTATGAACCTTCACTTGTACGAATAGGTCCAATACTGGCAGTGGTTTTTGCTTTTGATTTCACATATGAGAAGAAATATTTTGGATTTTTCTTTATTTCCTGAATTGCTTTCTGTTCTAACTGCCTTTCTTCAGTTTCATATGAGTGTTTCAATTTCCGCTCGATTTCTTCAATCTCCCTATTTAAATCATTTCAATCAAACCATCGGCTCCCAGGAGCTAACTATCTAAAGACAAAGAAAAACAGGGACTTACCCAGATAGCGGTCAGTCCTCACTCCTCAATACAAAGCCAAGACAACTGGCTGCAACCGCCGACCCAATGCAACGCAGGCCCAGGGACACTGACAAGGTAGAGAGGACCAGGACCTCTCGTGTCCTTGTGTTTGAAGATCAGGGACAATGACAAGTTAGAGAGTGGACCAGGACCCTTTTCGACCTCTAAAAACCCTGTGCCTGAATGTCAACCAAAGACGGCAACCAAAGTAGCAAAGTTATACATGTCGTGGGCACAAGAACAGACCACAGGCTGGTTAGCCTTAATAATCCTATGGACAACCTGAGAGACCCGAGCCCGGGAACAGGGAAGAAGGGAAACCAGATCAACCCAGAGCGCATCCCCGGCCACCGAAGCCATGGCGCGCAAATAACGGCGGAGAGCTGCAACCAGACACAAGACATGATGCACCCCCGACCTGACCAACCAAGCATCAACAACCCAAGGACCACTCCGGAAAGCAGCAGCCTCATTCTTCACCAGAAAAGAGGGAGACGGCTGCAACCGAACAAACCTACCACCAGGACCGAAAGAGCAGAAACCCTTGCGCCGGGGGAGAGCATGAAACTCCCCCGACCCGACCCCCAGAGGCCAATGCCAACAGGAAAAGAGCCTTGGAAAAATAATTTTGAACTGAAAGAGCCACTACAAACTGAGGAGGAGAGGAAAGAGCACACGGTCCAAGGACCAGGAGGGCTCAGGTGACGCATGTGCAGGCCAGAGGTGAAACAACGTACGAGACAACTTGCAGAATGGAGCAGACATAACATTAATACCAAACGCAAGCTGGAGTGGCTCCGCCAGCGCCGCATGATAGGAGGCGACAGTATTTGGCATAAGATGACGGTCCTGAAACAACCATGACAAGGACAAAACAACCATATCAGACAAAAGTACACCTACGCAGTATTAGGAAAAAAATGGAAGGACCGCCAGGACACCTCATACTGCCGCCAAGACAAGGCATGCAAATGGGAGACGAAGCCAAAATGAAGTCACTTGCGCACCATACAAATGGTGATATACTCAAGTCAGAAAGGCCAGACGCAGACTCGAGAAGAGCAAACCAGCCTTGTAACAGGCATGACCAATATCCTGAAAGAGGCAAAGCTGCGGGAAGACCCTCAGGTTTGAACACCAAGCAAGCAGCGCCTAAAACCAAGGCTGGGCCGGTCACCAAGAGGCCAAGAGGACTATTCTTCCCAGGTAAATCACCAAGCGAGCCAGGACTTGAAGCAACAGCTGAACGTGGGGGAATAGGTACAGGTAATCCCACCTCCCTCTAGTCCTGCTTGAAGGCATCCACCCAGACGGCCTAGCAGTTGGCAAAGAGCGCCACGTATACTGGGGACGCCTCGACCACGCTGACACAAAGGCCCGAACGTCCGGCTTAGCCAACTGAACGAGTTGGCGGCGACCATCCATTCCGTGGCCAGGGAAATGAACCTGGACAGGCCATCTGACATGACATTGGGCACCCCCCTCCCCCCCCCCCAAACGTGAACCGCCAGGAGAGCCAAGCCCCAAAAACTCAGAACTTAGTCACCCAAAGAGCCAAAGACCACATTGAACCCTTGTTGATACCTGGTTGATGGGGTTCTTCTACTCCAAGCCCGGCCCGAGGCTAGGATTGACGTGTAAGAGTTTGGTCCACCAGGTTGTTGCTTAGAGCGGCCCGCAGGCCCACATATCCCCGCTGTTCAGGCAATGACCCACTGGGGAACAGTCCGAATGGAGCCAGACCCTCAATCCGCGAGAGACCCGAGTCCTCTGGAGCGAGATCCACACAGCCACGAACTCCCACACCGTGCTGTGAGCCCAATGGAGGGATGGAACCCATCGCCCCTGGCAGGCCTGGTGAGCACTGGTCACATATCCCCGCTAGAGACGACGTGTCCATGGACACATCGAGCGAGGGCTCAGGTCGGCGCCGAGGCACTGAACCCCGAAAAACCCGAAGAGGAAGCCAGCAATGTAGCAACCGATGCAAGGCCCCCGGAGGCCGAACCCAGCAGTCGCGAGAGAGGTGGAAGGGACGTCTATTAATGAATTTAATCAGTTCCTGCACTGAGCTCGTAATGCGAAACGCTCGTCTTGCGAAAAAAACACCACCACTGTCATCGGAGGCGTCCAAGAACCAGCGGGAATGCTAGGAAGCACCATGTAGTATGCTCGTTAATCAAGCGAAAGCTTGATTAACTTTGGTAATATAATATATATTGAACAGTTGACCGGGCTAGAGAACAGTTACACTTGTACAGAGAACAGAGAACAGTTACAGTTGTACAGAGAACTGTAACTGTTCTCTGTTCTCTGTAACTGTACACTTGTTCTCGCAACTGTAACTGTTCCGGGCTAGAGACCGGGCTAGAGAACAGAACTAGAGAACAGTTGACCAAGACAAACATTAAGGTGTTTGTTGATTAGTAAATCAAGACATATTTTCTGCGAGTGGCTCGCTCATTACTCGAAATGCTCGTAACTGGAGTCGTGCGTCACTCGCGGTTCCATCAAGACATATTTTCTGCGAGTGGCTCGCTCATTACTCGAAATGCTCGTAACTGGAGTCGTGCGTCACTCGCGGTTCCACTGTATATAAATTCTACAAATTATACACTTTTGAATATTATTACAGCAAAAATCCAGAGAAGAAATGAATGTGAAACATCAAAATAATCGTGAAACATTATATTCGCTGCAACTGCTGCCCCATGGAATGGCGGGGCCGAGTGACCCTGAGCGCTCCATCATTCAGTGCCCATAATTTGCTCAACGTCCCAGCTCCATCACAGCTAAAGTATGTCACATACAATATTTTTTTTTTTTTTTTTGTTTCCTGTGATCAGTGACTGGATTTTAACAATATAAGAGAAAATAATCTTTTAGAAAGAATTTATTTTTGGCGCACCACAGGGGGGTGTCATTTTAATTCAGTGCATTGTAGTGGTTAAAATGCACCCAAATGCAGAACCTCAGTGAGGAGGCACCCTTGCACTACTCAAAGTGAGGCACTCTCCATTGGAGGCCAATCTCTATAGAACAAGCACCTGAACCTACCGGGAATGTAACCCTGTCAGGGCAGGGGCAGCACCAGTAAGTATCTAGGAAAGAGTAGCCCTAAGCACATGCAGCTCCAGGTAAACAGTTACCAAAATTTCACTCAACAAGTGAGGCTTGTAAACATGCATATGAAAAGCAACTACAGTACTAAAGATTGGAATGGTACACAGGCATATAGGTCCCATCAGGCCAGAGTTCAAAAGATAGCTGACATACATTTTGAAATTTCTGGGACCTAAGGGTTTGTGACTCATAGAGCAGTCAACTAATCTGACATCAAGTGAATGACTGAGGATTAACACCAGCAGCTGGCAGCACTGCAGCACCCATGCTAACCCAGCAAACATTTTCATGTTTTTAAAACATCCTAAAAACGACATTTCATTGTTTTCAGCACGTTTATAATTACGTTTAGAAAATGTTTTTTGAGAACTTTTATATACAACCTTAGAACGTAAATAATTAACATTTCTAAAAACTTTTTTATAATCTTTTAATTACCTACATTAAAACGTTTAGGGTAAATTAGGGTATAATAATTTTTTAATTCATATCTGAAATAGAAAGGGAGAGAAAGAAAGAAGACATATCTGAGAAAGAAATGGACATCCTATATATGTATGTGTAAATTACAAATAAATAGGGTACAAAAAGAGAATTAAAATATTATATTTATTTAATTAAGAATGAGTAATACAACAAAATATATGTAATAGCTCGAAATATATAGACTATATCTATAACAGAATATAAAAGTAAAAATTTAAAAATCTATAAAAATCTATATATGCAATATGTGAACACAATAGATTTTGTGATCAAGCAGCCTGTGATTCATGTCATGCTGAGATCAGTCTGACGTTACAAGCAGTTATTGTTACTTAAAACTAAAACAAGTAAAATTTTCCGAGTATACATATAACACTATAGTTTTTCTATGACTAATAATAAAAATCTATTAATCAAAAGTTTAGGACTAATTAACTAAAAATAAAAATCTACAAGTGAATGTAAACAGTCAAGTATAATATTCATGTAGAAAGAGAAAGAAAAAGAGAGAGAGAAGGAAAGAAAGAGAAAGAAAGAAAGGGAGAAAGAGAGAGAGAAAGAAAAGAAAAAAGTCATGTATAATATTCATATTAGCACCATGCAATATAACTTAGATTAAGTAA